>NC_029776.3:73740242-73768606 GCF_000817695.3 Arachis duranensis | reverse complement strand
TGTAGGGAATTTTATGGGAACATGGGATGATAGAAAAAAGTAGGGAATTTAATTGAATAAGTTATTTAAAAATTTGGGAAGCATGCTCATGTGAAATCAAAATAATTAAATTACCATGTGCATTAAAAAAATTTATTAAGTAATTAAATAAGGGGATACAAAAAAATAATATATTACCCCAAATGCAAAATAAAAAAGAATCAATGCACATGGGACAAAATTCAAAAAATAAGTTTGATACACGAGCATGTAATACAAAAGTGGGAAAATTTGGGTAGCTAGGTAAAGCATTTTAAATTATATAAAGTATTTATATGTTAGGTGAGATCTTAGACTAATCAAGGATTCACTTTGTTATCTCACTTAGCCTTATATATACATATATCCTCACCTTTGCCTTAGCCCCATTACAACCTTAAAAAGACCTCATGATGTTTGCATTGGTATACTAAATATTTGTTGATTGGTTAGATGAATAACAAAGTTTAGAAAGCATGACTAGGGAAGAGTAGAGTGATTGACCCTAGACACTTGAGCGATTAGAGTGATATACACTACAAGTGAGGGTTCAATGCTTGATTTTATGTTCCCTACTTTCATGAGCTATCTTCTTGCAAGTTTACTTGTCTTTTATTGTGTGATTTGAATTAGTGGAATTTGAATTATTTTTGTCTTGGAGAACTTATTTTCTTTTAACCAAGTAGGTAGAAACATTTTGCATGTAGTTGCATTCACATAAGATAGGTTGCATTGCATACTCTCTATCATTCCTCTTCACTCCTTTATAGCTTCTCTTGAGCTTAGCATGAGGACATGCTAATGTTTAAGTGTGGGGAGGTTGATAAACCACTATTTTATGGTTTATATTGTGCTAAATTGAGTGGTTTTTATCAAGTCTTTACACACTTATTCATACTAATTGCATGTTTTACATTTTCCCTCCTAATTCTGTGTTTTGATTAAAAACATGTTTCTTTGGTCTTAATTTTGATATGTTTAATCCTCTCTTATTACCATTCGATGCCTTGATATGCGTGTTAAGTGATTTCAGAGATTACAGGGCAGGAATGGCTTAGAGGATGGAAAGGAAGCATGCAAAACTGGAAGGAATACAAGGAACTGAAGGAACTGCTAAAGCTGTCCAGCCTGACCTCTTGTTACTAAATGGACCATAACTTGAGCTACAAGGATCCAAATGATGCGGTTCTAGTTGCATTGGAAAGCTAACATATGGGGCTTCAGAACGATATATAATTTGTCCTAGCTGCTCCGAAGTTAGACGATGTGAATGCGTGGATGACGCGCCCACGTCACATCTGCGAATTTCAATCCACGCAAACGCGTGGACGATGCCTCTGCGTCACTTTCCTACGACCTGAATGTACCAAAGTGATTTCTGGGCTGTTTCTGACCCAGTTTTTGGCCCAGGAAGCACATATTAGAGGCTATAAAGTGGGAGAATCCATTCATTCATCATATATACTTCATATCTGAACATACAGTCATACATAGTTTTTAGTATTTAGATGTAGTTTTTAGAGAGAGAGGCTCTCTCCTCTCTCTTAGGATTTAGGATTAGGATTCCTCTTAAAGGATTTAGGATTTCTTCTTCTCAATTTCTAGGGTTAATGTTCCTTTTATTTATTTTCCCAATTTGATTTATGAACTTTTCCATGTTAGGATTGATTTTCTTAATTAATACACATTGAGGTATTTCAGACTTATGATTGCTTTTCCCTATTTATAATTTAGATTTTTTACTATTGGCTTTGGTGGATTAATTGGTGACTCTTGAGTTGTCAAACTCATCGTGATTGATAATTATTATTCTTACTGATTAATTTAGATTCCTATAACTCTAGTCTTTCCTTAAGGAGTTGACTATGACTTTAGGTGTTGAATTAATCTATCCACTTAACTGACCTTCATAGTTAGAGGTTGACTTAGTGGTAGCAAAAATATAATTCTCATCACCATTGATAAGGATAACTAGGACAAGATTTTCAGTTTTCAGACCTTGCCAAGAGATTTCTTAGTTATTAATTTATTAATTCCTACAATCTATTTCTCTTGTTCAAAACCTTTTCAAAACCCAAAAACATTGTTTTCCGTAACCAATAGTAAAACACACTTCCCTGCAATTCCTTGAGAAGACGACTCGAGGTTTGAATACTTTGGTTTATAAATTTATTGGGTTTGTTACTTGTGACAACCAAAACATTTGTACGAAAGGATTTTCTGTTGGTTTAGAAGCTATACTTACAACGCGACTATTTTTATAAAATTCTTTACTAGCAAAAATCCTAACGCCAGCGAATCAGGGTTGATCCCACGAAGATTGTGGTTTGAAGCAAGCTATGGTTATCTTGCAGATCTTAGTCAGGTGAAATCAAGAGTCGATAGATAAATATTTGTGAGATTTAAACTGTGTTGGCATGTAAATAAAGAAAAAGGATAATCAGTAATAGGAATATAGTTGGGGATTGGAGTTGCTTTGTCTTTCTAAATTAACTCTGGTAGTACTGTTTCCTTTGCTTGTGAGTAATTTCTTCAATGGCAGGCTGTATATGATTGACGCTGGTTTGAGCAGCCGCCAATACTCCTCCGGATCTGAACCCCAGGGTTAGTGTGGATCTGTCTCTGTGTCTTTGGGTTCTAGCCTCTACCGGAGAGACCCTAATCTCCCCATAAATCGGCTAAAATGGAGTTTTGAGAAGTCCCCAATGAAGTCGTGGATTAGCCGTCTGAGAGATATATAATTCAAGATGGTGGTTAAAGGCTTTCCACTGAAGTATTCACATGAACCCAAGTAGATGCGGGTGTTTTTCAGGCACGTTAATCTTAGTATGTTGAACAGAGCTGATTGTCACTGATCATCCTATTCACCATGTTGAAGTACGAATATATATCTTAGAATTAATCACACACGGATCGAAGAGAAATAGTAATACTTTTATTAATTCATAGGACTCAGCAGGGCTCCTTCCCTAAACCTAGGAGGTTTAGAAACTTATACTGAAAGGGAATACAATGTAAAACTCGAAAATAATATGTGTGATGGGCGAAGATGTCTGAATAACATAAATTTAATCCCTTAAATACTAAACAAAAGACTAGTAAGGGTAAAACAGTCTTTTTAGTGCTAAAATCCACTTCTAGGGCCCACTTGGTGAGTGTTTGGGCTAAGCTTTGATGAGATCTACGTGCTATGAGGCTCCTAGGGCGTTGAACACTGGCTAGGGGGTCCTCTCTGGGATTTTAGATGCTGGACTCCACTCTTTGGGCGTTGGAAGCCTTGAAGGGGGCAGGAAGCTAGCATTGGATGGCAGTTTTAGGCCTTCTAATCTGAAGCAAAGTATAGACTATTATATATTTAAGGAGGTCAGATTCGGACAACATCTGCAGTGCTTTCTCTGTCTCTGAATCAGACTTTTGCTCCAACTCCTCAATTTCAGCTAGAAATTACCTGAAATTATACAAAAATACAAAAACTCATAGTAGTATCAAAAAATGTGAATTTAACACTAAAACCTATAAAAAGTTAATAAAAACTAAACAAAACATACTAAAAACTATATGAAAATGATTCCAAAAAGGGTATAAAATATCCGCTGATCATTCAGTTTGTGAAATTGAATTGAATGGTTTTGATTGAGAGATGTGTGGTTTGATTTGTAAGCGATTTGTTATTGGAGTTGGTTGATTTTAGGAAAAAATTTAATATTGGAATTGGTTTGATTGTGAAATAATTTGATACTGAAAATGATTTGAATGACTAAGAGGTGTTTCGTTTGGTGGTTAGGACCCCTGAAGGGTGGAAGAAGAGATGCTGCCAAAATTTCCATAAAAATTAAAGATTTGGTTTGAGGAGTTATTTTAAAATGAAAAGAGATTATTAAGTGGCTTGTATATTTTGAAATTAAATGTTGACCCTCTGTCGCAAGATGGGACCGGGCACTTTAACTTCCTGGGTTCCCCCGTGGGCATGCACATATATAAATTTGAACTTGGGATTTTTCCATGGAATATTATATTATTGAGCTTGGATTTGACACCATGGAATATTATTGAGCTTGAAGTTTAACTACATGGAATATTATTGAGCTTGGAGTTTGACTCCATGGATATTATTTTTGAGCTTGGGGATGTGCGCATAGTGGGACTGCCCAATGGTTAGCTACCAGGACATGTCGGGTGTAAGAACCAGAATAACTGCTTTAATAAAATAATAATTTTAATTTCCCGAATAGGATAAAAATATAGAAGTGTTCTTTTGAAACTAAAAAAGGTGAAATTTAAATTCAATGAATTTTTCGGAGTTGGAAAATGTATCTTTTGCGAAAGATTTTTCTGTAAAAATGTGTACCGGTGCTTAAGCCGGCAGAACTACGTCTAATCTATTTGGTATCATGTTTTGAGAAAAAAATTACATTTTGAAAATTGATTTATTGTTTTCAAAGGAAAAAATAATTTAGAATGTAAAACCGAGCGCTAATCTTAAAGGTTTTGACCCAAAGTTGGGCCAAACGAACCTAAAATACTAATGGGTTGGACTGGGTCCAGCGTATATATGCATGTTTAATGAGCTTTCAGCTCATTTTAACGCTAAAAAGAAGAAAGGAGGCGCAGCTTTGAGAGAGAAGAGATCAAAGGGTTTGGTCAATATTCATCCTCAACTTCCGGTGATTATAACTTGAGCAATGGAGCTCCGATTGGCAAGCAGTTTGTGGTTACGCATCGCTCTTGCCGAGCCCGTCATTTTTAGATAAGTTTTGTTGGTATGAAACTCTTTCTCTAACTCCAGTTTTTTGCCCTAGTCCAAAACTCAAAAATTGCTTTGGATTCTTGAGTTTCTTTGTGTTTTTGGTTGTTTAGGGGTGATCTAGCATTGGAGTATTGTTGGATTTTGCCCGTAATCTTGTTAGTTAAGTGATGGGTTGGAAATCAGATTCCAACACAAAACTCACCGGTAGGTGTACCGGATCGCATCAAGTAGTAATAACTCACAAGAGTGAGGTCGATCCCACAGGGATTGATGGATCAAGCAACTTTAGTGGGTGATTAGTCTAGTCAAGCTAACATTGGTGAATTGGGTGAAATTGAGCAACAGAAAGTAAAATTGCAATGAATTTAAATTGCAGAAAGTAAATTAGACAGAAACTTAAAGAGCAAGAAATGAAAATTGCAGTGAATGTAAAAAGGGGCTGGGTGCAGGGAAAATTAAAGAAAGCAATAGATCAAAACTTAGAGCACTTGCAGAAGATTAAAATTGCATGAAAGTAAATTGGAAGCAATGAGAATAGAAAGCAATTGGAACCAAAGATCAAAATCAAGATCAATGTAAATTGAATTGTAAACTTGCAGGAAAAGGGAATTGTAGCAGATGATTGCAGAAGAGAGGAAATGAAAGCAGAACTCAAATCTGATCTTCAATTCTCAAATTCAAAAAGGAAAATTAAAAGAGAGAGCTCTCTACTCCTACTGCTCCCTAGTGGAGCCAGCCTCCTTACAAAAATGAATATGATGCCTTATATATGCTTTTTACGAAAATGTAAAATGAAAATGAAATTAAAAACAAATTACAATTAAATGAAATTCCTATTCTATCTGTCACTTGTGCCTTTGAGTTATGTTGATGGGCTTTGCTTGCTTTGGATTTGAGGAAGAGTGGATCTGGATGGCCTTGGTTCAATTGGTTAGGTGTGTGGGAACATTCCAGGGGAGCGCTCAGTGAAGAAAGAAAGCGCAGCGCCCCTTGTCTTGTGTCAAGCCCATTTTGTGTAGCATAGTAGTGCTAAATTAGAAAGCGCAGCACTAAATTAGAAAGCGCTATGCTTGCTTGCCTTGTGTGGAGTCACGATAAAGTGAAAAGAGTGAGCGTAGCGCTCACTTTTTGAGCGCTGGGTCTTTGTAGCTCCTTGCCCTCTCTTCGATCCTTGGCGCTACCATTTTGTGAGTACTATGCTTTGTTTTTGGTCTTTAAGGATTCCTTTCACTTGTGCTTCAATTTTATGCCAAATATGGATTGCTATATATCGTTGGAAAGCTCTGAATGTCAGCTTTTCAACACAACTGAAAGCGCATCAATCGGACATCTGTAACTCAAGTTATGGTCCCTTGAAGAAGACATGGTCGTGCTGTTTGGAAGCTCTGGCGCTTAAAGCATAGCGCTTACTAACAAAGCGTAGCGCTCTGGGCGCTGTTTGGAGGCCAAACTTAGCTGGCGCTTCTGAGGCCCATCATTGAGCTTCACCCCATACTATTATATATGGTTGGAAAGCTCTGGATGTCTACTTTCGAATGCAATTAAGAGTGCATCATTCCAAGCTCTAAAACTCAAGTTATCCTCCTTGGAAGGTGAAGAGGTCAGCTGGCCTTACTACAGGTTGATACCATGTTCATCTATGCACTTTCGGGGCAAGTTTTCTCCCTCAGATTTAGTGTCCATCATGCAGTGCCATATATGCTTGGAAAGATCTATATGTCTACTTTCCAATGCCGCTAAAATTATCTCATTTGGAGTTTTGTAGCTCGAGTTATTCTTGTTGGAGTGTGAAGAGGTCAGGGTTGCAAATCCTCTTTGCTCCTTTTGAGCTTAATTGAGCTTAATTTGTGCTTCTTTGCTTCTTTTTCTACTTATTTTCTACAAAGTTTATCAAATCAAAAGATCAAAGAAATATAACATTTAAGCACAAAAGAATGCAATATTTAAGCACTAATTATCAATTTCTTGTATGAAAAAGCATAGAAAAACATGACATGATGACATGTCATCACAACACCAAACTTAATCCTTGCTTGTCCCCAAGCAAGAAAAGAATCATGCAATAAAGATTGACAATCCAAGGTAAGAAGAATAGCAACTCAATGTTGATGGTTAGCTAGTTTTCTATGCATGCTACAATCACAAAAGAAATATAAATGATTGATGCTTCTATCAGGTTCATTTTATGAAATCTTTTCCTTATGTTTCTTCCTTGAAACAAGCTTTTGATTTTCTTATTAGCTTCTCCTTTTGGGTGTTTTGGCCCACGAGTTGATAACAAAGCTACGACTCTAAATGTTTTATTTTCAAGTATTACCACTTGATACATAAGCACCACAAGCATTTAATTAGAGGACTTCTTTAAGCTCATTTGTTTCTTTTCTTTACTCTCTAATCATTGATGCTCAGAGCCTTGAGCTTTGAGGGAGTGCATTTGCACTTGAGCTTAATGATGAGCGGATAATTTATACGCTTTTTGGCATTGTTTTTAGATAGTTTTTAGTAGGATCTAGCTACTTTTTAGTATATTTTTATTACTTTTTAAGAAAAATTCAAATTTCTGGACTTTACTATGAGTTTGTGTGTTTTTCTGTGATTTCAGGTATTTTCTGGCTGAATTTGAGGGACCTGAGCAAAAATCTGATTCAGAGGCTGAAAATGGACTGCTGATGCTGTTGGATTCTGAACTCCCTGCACTCGAAGTGGATTTTTTGGAGCTACAGAAACCCAAATGGCGCGCTCTCAACTGCGTTGGAAAGTAGACATCCAGGGCATTCCAGCAATATATAATAGTCAATACTTTGCTCGAGTTTTGACGACGCAAACTGGCGTTCAAATGCCAATTTCCTTCCCTATTCTAGCGTTAAACGCCAGAAACAGGATAGAAGCTGCAGTTAAACACCCAAACTGGCATATAAACTGGTGTTTAACTCCAAGAAAAGTCTCTACACATGAAAGCATCAATGCTCAGCCCAAGCACAAACCAAGTGGGCCCAGAAGTGGATTTTTGCATCATTTACTTATTTTTGTAACCCTAGTAACTAGTTTAGTGTAAATAGGACCTTTTACTATTGTACTCACATCTTTGAATGTTAAGTCCTTAGATCTAGGTCTTGGTCATTCTGGTTCCCCCTCTGGGGCCGAAGCCAATGAACACCATTATCACTTATGTATTTTCAACGGTGGAGTTTCTACACACCATAGATTAAGGTGTGGAGCTCTGCTGTTCCTCGAGTATTAATGCAATTACTACTGTTTTCTATATGAAAACAAGCTTGAATGCATATCTCTTGGATTCCTGGTCCATGCATTTGATTGCCTCTCCTGACAACAGAGCCTTCAATTTCTTGAGATCAGAATCTTCGTGGTATAAGCTAGAATTAATTGGCAGCATTCTTGAGATCCGGAAAGTCTAAACATTGTCTGTGGTATTCCGAGTAGGATCTGGGATGGGATGACTGTGATGAGCTTCAAATTCATGACTGTTGGGCATAGTGACAAACGCAAAAGGATCACTGGATCCTATTCCAACACAAGTGAGAACCGACAGATGATTATCCCTACGTAACCCGTAGCCAGACCATTTTCACTGAGAGGACAGATGGTAGCCATTGACAACGGTGATCCCCCAACATACATCTTGCCATGGAAAGGAATATGAATGATTGAATGAAGATAGTAGGAAGCAGAGATTCAGAAGGAATAACGCATCTCCATACGCTTATTTGAAATTCCCACCAATGAAATACATAAGTATCTCTATCTTTATTTTATGTTTATTTATCTCTTAATTATCAGAACTCTATAACCATTTGAATCCGCCTGACTGAGATTTACAAGTGACCATAGCTTGCTTCAAATCGACAATCTCCGTGGGATCGACCCTTACTCACGTAAGGTTTATTACTTGGACGACCTAGTGCACTTGCTGGTTAGTTGTGCGAAGTTGTGAAAAAGAGTTGAGATTACAATTGTGCGTACCAAGTTGTTGGCGCCATTGGATCACAATTTTGTGCACCAAGTTTTTGGCGCCGTTGCCGAGGATTGTTCAAGTTTGGACAACTGACGGTTCATCTTGTTGCTCAGATTAGGTATTTTTCTTCTTATTTCAACCTTTATTTTGTTTTCAAAAAGTTTTCAAAAATCTTTCAAAATTTTTCTTCTTTTTCATTTTTCCAAAATTAATTTTCAAAAAATCCAATAAAAAAATTTATAAAATCATAAAAAACAAAAATATTTTGTGTTTCTTGTTTGATTCTGGTGTCAATTTTTAAGTTTGGTGTCAATTGCATGTTTTTAAAATTTGTGCATTTTTCGAAAAATTCATGCATTGCATTCTTCATGATCTTCAAGTTGTTCTTGACAAGTCTTCTTGTTTGATCTTCATATTTTCTTATTTTGTGTCTTTTGTTGTTTTTCATATGCATTTTTAAATTCATAGTGTCTAAACATGAAAAATCTCTAGGTTTGGTGTCTTGCATGTTTTTCTTTTCTTGAAAAATTTTCAAAAATAAGTTCTTGATGTTCATCATGACATTCAAAGGTTCTTGGTGTTCATCTTCAGATTCAAAGGTTCTTGCATGTTTTCTTTGTTTTGATCTTAATTTTTCATGTTTTGAGCCATTTTTGTGTTTTTCTCTCTCTTTATTAAAAATTCAAAAATAAAAAAATATCTTTTCCTCATTTCACTCATAAATTTCGAAATCTTTGGGTTGACTTAGTCGAAATTTTTTAAAAAATAAGTTGTTTCTTGTTAGTCAAGTCAAGATTTCAATTTCAAAATCTTTTTCAAAATAAAATCTTTTTCATTTTTTTCCTTTGTTTTTCAAAAATCCTCAAAAATCTTTTTTCAAAGCTTTTCAAAATCTTTTTTCTATTTTCACCTCATGTTTTTCAAAATTAATACTAACAATTAATGTTTTGATTCAAAAATTTCAAGTTTGTTACTTTCTTGTTTAGAAAGATTCAAACTTTAAATTTTAAAATCATATCTTTTGATTTCTTGTGAGTCAAGTCATTAATTCTGATTTTAAAAATTAAATCTTTTTCAAAATAAATTTCAATCATAACTTTTCAATCATATCTTCTCAAACATATCTTTTTCAAAATCAATTTCAAAATCTTTTCTAACTTCTTATCTTTCCAAAAATTGATTTTCAAATCATTTTCAATTAACTACTTAACCTTTTGTTTGATTTTAAAATTCTTATCTTTTTCAAAACCACTTAACTACTTTTCTCTCTCTAATTTTTGAAAATCACCTTCCTCTTTTTCAAAAATCTTTTTATTTAACTAATTGTTTTAACTTTTAATTTTATTCCTATTCTTAATTTTTGAACTTTAAAAAAATTTTAAAATAAAAACAAAAATATTTTCCTTTTCTTTTTAATTATTTTCGAAAACTCTCTCTCTCATATCTTTCTTTTTATTTATTTAATCACTAACACTCTTCTCTTCTTCTTCTAATTCGAACCCTATCTCCCTCTCTGTGTATGAATTCTTCATCTCTTCTCTCTAATTCTTCTATTCTTTTCTTCTTCTACTCACATAAAGGAATCTCTATACTATGACATAGAAGATTCCTCTTCTTTTCTGTCCTCTTCTTTTTCATATGAGCAGGAGCAAGGACAAGAACATTCTTGTTGAAGCTGACCCTGAACCTGAAAGGACTCTGAAGAAGAAGCTAAGAGAAGCTAAAGCACAACAATCCAGAGAAAACCTTACAAAGAATCTCGAAAAAGAAGTAATGGCCGAACCCAACAACAACGCAAGGAAGATGCTTAGTGACTTCACTGCACCAAATTCCAACCTCCATGGAAGAAGCATCTCAATCCCTGCCATTGGAGCAAACAATTTTGAGCTAAAGCCTCAATTAGTTTCTCTGATGCAACAGAATTACAAGTTTCATGGACTTCCATCAGAAGATCCTTTTCAGTTCTTAACTGAATTCTTGCAAATCTGTGATACTGTTAAGACCAATAGAGTTGATCCCGAGGTCTACAAGCTTATGCTTTTCCCTTTTACTGTAAGAGACAGAGCTAGAATATGGTTGGACTCTCAGCCTAGAGATAGCCTGAACTCTTGGGATAAGCTGGTCACGGCTTTCTTAGCTAAGTTCTTTCCTCCTCAAAAGCTGAGCAAGCTTATAGTGGATGTTCAAACCTTCAGGCAGAAAAAAGGTGAATCCCTCTATGAAGCTTGGGAAAGATACAAGCAACTGACCAAAGATATATTCTAACATGCTCTCAGAATGGACCATCCAGGATACATTCTATGATGGTCTGTCTGAATTGTCTAAGATGTCATTGGACCATTCTGCAGGTGGATCTATTCACCTGAAGAAAATGCGTGCTGAAGCTCAGGAACTCATTAAAATAGTTGCAAATAACCAGTTCATGTACACCTCTGAAAGGAATACTGTGAGTAATGGGATGCCTCAGAGGAAGGGAGTTCTTGAAATTGATGCTCTGAATGCCATATTGGCTTAGAACAAAATGTTGACTCAGCAAGTCAATATGATTTCTCAGAATCTAAATGGTTTGCAAAATGCATCCAACAGTACTAAGGAAGTATCTTCTGAAGAAGAAGCTTATGATCCTGAGAACCCTGCAATGGCAGAGGTAAATTACATGGGTGAAGCCTATGGAAACACCTATAATCCCTTAAGGAGAAATCATCCAAATCTCTCATGGAATGATCAACAAAAGCCTCAACAAGGCTTTAATAATGGCGAAAGAAACAGGTTTAGCAATAGCAAGCCTTTTCCATCATCCTCTCAGCAACAGACAGAGAATTCTGAGCAGAGCCCATCTAGCTTAGCAAATATAGTCTCTAATCTATCTAAGACCACTCTCAGTTTCCTGAATGAAACAAGGTCCTCTATTAGAAATTTGGAGGCACAAGTGGGCCAGCTGAGTAAAAGAGTCACTGAAACTCCTCCTAATACTCTCCCAAGCAATAAAGAATAGAATCCAAAAAGATAGTGCAAGGCCATAACCTTACTTGGTGTGGCCGAACCTAGAGAGGAGGAGGAGGACGTGAATCCCAGTGAGAAAGACCTCATGGGACGTCCTCTGGACAAAAAGGAGTTCCCATTTAAGGAACCTAAGGAATCTGAGGCTCATCTAGAGAGCATAGAGATTCCATTGAACCTACTTCCGCCATTCATGAGCTCTGATGAGTTATTTGGTAATGAGACTTGGGAGGATGAACCCCGTTGTTCACCAATGAACTAAATAACTTGATTAGGCAGACATTACCTCAAAAGAAAGAGGATCCGGGAAGGTTCTTAATACCTTGTACCATAGGCACCATGACCTTTGAGAAGGCTCTGTGTGACATGGGGTCAGGTATTAACCTCATGCCACTCTCTGTAATAGAGAAACTAGAAATCTATGAGGTACAAGCTGCAAGAATCTCACTAGAGATGGTAGACAAATCAATGAAACAGGCTTATAGACTAGTAGAGGACGTGCTAGTGAAGGTCGAAAGCCTTTACATCCCTGCTGATTTCATAATCTTAGACACTAGGAAGGATGAGGATGAATCCATCATCCTTGGCAGGCCTTTCCTAGCCATAGCAAAAGCTGTGATTGATGTTGACAGAGGAGAGTTGGTCCTTCAATTGAATGAGGACTACCTTGTATTCAAGACTGAAGGTTCTCTTTCTGTACACATGGAGAGGAAGCATGAAAAGCTTCTCTCAATACAGAGTCAAAAAAAGCCCCCACATTCAAACTCTAAGTTTGGTGTTGGGAGGCCACAACCAAACTCTAAGTTTGGTGTTGAGAGGCCACAACCAAACTCTAAGTTTGGTGTTGAGAGGCCACAACCATGCTCTGATTATCTGTGAGGCTCCATGAAAGCTCACTGTCAAGCTATTGACATTAATGAAACACTTATTGGGAGGCAACCCAATTTTTATTCATCTATGTTAAATTTCCATTTTTCATTGTTATTTTATGTTTTCTTTAGGTTGATGATCATGTGGAGTCACAAAAACAACTACAAAAATCAAAGCAAATTCAAAAATAGCATTAAAAATAGCACACCCTGGAGGAAGAACTTACTGGTGTTTAAACACCAATAAGGGTACCAGGATGGGCGTTAAACGCCCAGTCTGGCACCACTCTGGGCGTTTAATGCCAGAAATAAGCACCAGACTGGCGTTTAATGCCAGAAATAGGCTACATCTTGGCGTTAAATGCTAGGAAAGGTATAAAAGCTGGCGTTTAACGCCAGAAACAGGCAGCAGTTTGGCATTAAATGCCAGAATTGCACTGAAGAGAGGACTTTTGCGTGGTCTAGAATTCAAAATAAATTCCCGTTGCAAGTATAACTTCTAAACCAATAAGAATCCTTTCTTACAAATGTTTTGGTTGTCACAACTAACAAACCCCTTTAAAATTGATAACTGAGTATTTAAACCTCGGGTCGTCTTCTCAAGGAATTACAGGGAGGTATGTTCTTATTATTGGTTATGAGTCTTGTAAATTGGGGGTTTTGAAAGTAAGAAAGAAGTATGTTAAATGGCAAGTAAAATAAATAAATAACTGTAAAATAAACTCTTGGCAAGATATGAGAATTTGGAAGTCCTATCCTAGTTATCCTTATCGATGGTAATGAGAATTGAGTTTTAATCCCACTTAGTTAACCTTTACTAAAGTAAAGGAAAGTCAAGTGGACTAATTTGTTTGATCCTCAGGTCCTAGTCAATTCCTATTTAAGGACTAGAGTTATTGGAATTCAATTCAATTAGCAAAAATAGCAATTATCAATCACGATGAGTTTGATAACTCAAGAGTCTCCAATTAATCAATTAAAGCCAAAAAATATAAAAAAGCTAAATGAAAAAATCATAAATCTGGAACATATCAAACTACATTTAAACATAAATTCAAATCTAACATGGAAAGGTTTATAAGCTAAATTGAAAAGATAAATATCAATTAAAGTAATAAAATAAGAGTGGAAAATAAATTAAAGAAACATTGAACCTGTGATGAAGAAGTAATCCCAATAAGATAAATTCTAATCCTAATCCTAATTCCTAAGAGAGAGGAGAGAACCTCTCTCTCTAAAAACTACATCTAAACTATGAAAAGTGAATTATCGGCCTCCCTGAAGTGATGTCCTGAGTCTTTGCAAGTTCCCTGACTTTAATCTGTGTTTTTGGGCCGAAATCTGGGTCAAAACATGGCCCGAAACTGTCTGCAGCGTATTCTGTAATTACTGCAAATTGCGCACGTCACGCGGCCGCGTCGTCCACGCGTTCGCGTCACTCAACGTTTCTCGTAACACGCGTGTGAGTCGTCCACGCATTCGCGTCGCTCGTGCAGCTTCCAATCCGCGCGGTCGTGTCAGGCACGCGAGCGCGTCACTCTGAATTCTTCTATTTCGCGCGGTTGCATGAGCCATGCGACCGCGTGACTTCTCGCTGGTCATTTTCTCAATTCCTTGTGTTCCTTCCATTTTTGCACGCTTCCTCTTCATTCTATACGCCATTCCTGCCCTATGATGCCTGAAACACTTAACACATAGATCATGGCATCGAATGGTATGAAGGAAGATAAAAATATACAACTAAAAGGTCTTTAGAAAGCAAGTTATCAATCATAGAATATTTTTAGTAAGGAATTGTAAATACATGAAAATTATTTGAATAAGTGGGTGAAAAGCTTGATAAAACCACTCAATTAAACACAATATAAACCATAAAATAGTGGTTTATCAACCTCCTCCACACTTAAACATTTGCATGTCCTCATGCTATGCTCAAGGAGACAAAATAAATGAGTAGGGAAAAGCAAGACTCATGCAATGCAACCTATGAATGTGAATGCAACTACATGCTAAAATGATTCTACCTACTTTGTGAAAAAGTAAATAAACCTTTCAAGAACAAATATGAACTGGATTTTTCACTAATTCAAATCACAAAATACAATACAAATAATTTGCAAGAAGAAGATAGCTCATGAAAGCAGGGAACATAGAATTAAGCACTGAACCCTTACTGATAGTGTGTATCATTCTAACTCTCAAGTGTCTAGGGTCAATTCTCTCAATTCTCTACTAACCTTGCTTTCTATAGCTTGCTCTTCATCTAACAATCAACAAAAATTAATGTACAGATACACATATCAAGAGCTCTTTTAAGGGTTGTAATTGGGTTAGGGTCAAGGTAGGATTGTATTTGGTCAAGTGGATTAAGATCTGAATCCTTAATTAACTTAAACTTTCCACCTAACTTAGGACAATCCATGTAATCATAATATAAAATCAATAACTACCCATTAACTGCGTTTACTACATATTCATGTATTCCAAGTTTTGAGTACAGTATATGTGCACTGCTATCACTATTTACTTTGGGGCATTTTGTCCCCTTTTTATTTTTTTGCTCTTTTTTTTATTTTTTCTTTTCTTAATAAATTTTTTTTCAATGCATATGATTAAGGTATTGAATGCATAAACATGTTCTCAACATTTTTTGCATTTTCACAGAAAGTCTAACATACTCAATTTCCAAACCAAACGTTTCCAAACTCACTTTCCCCACACTTAATTCATGAGCACTTTCACTTGTCTAAGCTAATCAAGGATTCAAATTAAGGACATTATTGTTTTTCGCTTAGAGTTAGTGATGAGCTAAAGTAAGGAACAAAGGGGTAAAACAGGCTCAACATTGGTTTGCAAAGGATAATGAAAGGGTAAGGCCATATGGGTATGTAAGCTTAGTGAAACAAGGCCTCAATCATATAAGTGAATGCATACATCAAACAATGGAAATATAGAATTAAGCAAGACAAAGATTACAATTTTAGAGAGAAAAACACACACCAAAAATAAAATATTGGTTGATAAAATGCAACCAATCAAATAGGCTCAAAATCTAACTGGTTTTGTGTGTTCGAGCTCTAAACCATGTTCCAAAATAATATTTCTTCATACAAGTTTTTCAAAAAGTTTTACTCAAATTAGTGAAATACTATAAAAAGTTTTTTGAAAATGGAAATATTACTTCAACCAAATAATGGTAATATATGCACAAAATCAAACAAACATGCAAATACACATGCAAATGCAGCAATGAAAAACAAAAATTGGTGTTGAGAAGAAGGTGACTAACCCACCGAGATCGGTATCGACCTCCTCACACTTAAAGGTTGCACCATCCTCGGTGCATGCTAAGATGTGCAAGTGGACGGGTTATTTCAACTGATGCTTTTCTCCAAGGATTGTGCAGATGGACTTGTTTGTCTCCCCAGTTAAAAGCTTTCCCTTTTCCTTCCTCGGTGGCCATCCTGAAAGAAGAGAAAAAGGAAGAAAAGTAACCCAAAAACAAGGTTAGGAAACAAATAAAATATGATTAGGTTAATGCCAAATAGTGAGATTCTCAGTCACATGGTAGCTACAACATGCAAGTGAGAAAACAATAAAAGCACATGGCATACCAGTGGTGCAAAATTTGCAATAAATGGGGGAGGAGATAGTAGTTAATGAAAGATAATATAAATTCATGCCAATACAAAAGGAATATAGGGGTCATAAAAGATTGACACTGATAGAAAAATAATATCACCCAACATTGTAAAATAAGTCACTAAGCACCAAAATAATACCAAAAAAGATACAACAATTTAAAAAGAAAATTTAACACCAATAAAAATATGCAATGAATGAGAGTATGCAGATAAAGTAGGTAAAATAGAATGAAGGAAAAGAAGGATGAGAAGCTAAAGAGATGAAGAAAAAAGAAGGAAGAAAGGAGGAAGAAAGAATGAGGAAGGGAAAGAAAAGAGTTAGATTTGGAGAAGAAAATATAAGATATCTTGGCTGATCTGGATAAGCTGGGCGGCGCAGGCGATGCGAAAGCATGCGTGACGCATTCGCGCGGGTGGCGCTATTGTCAAGTGACACAGCCATGTGGGGGACGCGGTCGCGTGAGTGAATTCGTGCTACTAGCGCGAGGGCAGCCGCGCGCTCGCGCAACTTTCTGTTTGAAACTCATTTTGCCAAAATTTAGGGTGGCGCGGTCGCGTGGGGGACGCGATCGTGTGATAGGCCATATTTTGGGGATTGACGTGGACGCGTGGGGGATGCGTTCGCGTGGTAGGGCTTGTGCTGCTAGCACGAGTCCAGCCCCACTCCAGCTCAAGTTACTGCCATACACCATTTTTACGTTGAATTGCAGGGTCACGCGTTCGCGTGTTTGACACGGACGCGTGGGGAGGCCATTTCACTAATGACGCGATTACGTCATCCACGCGGTCGCGTGGGTCAAATTGTGCCAGAGGCACGCCTCCAGCCACGCTCTCGCGTGACTCTCTGGTCAATTTTCTTTTCTTCTTAATGCACTTGTGACGCGGTTGCGTGGGTGACGCTTACGCGTCGCGTGCGTGTTTAAATTTTTTTATGCAAAATGCAGAATGCAATATACAGATGCTGATGCAGATGTTATGAATAATTCCAGGTTTAATAAAAGGAAATAAAACTAAAACAAACAAAATGAAATAGAATTAAATTGAAAAAGAACGATCATACCATGGTGGGTTGTCTCCCACCTAGCACTTTTAGTTAAAGTCCTTAAGTTGGACATTTGCGAGCTCCCGGTTATGGTGGCTTATGCTTGGACTGATCCAGGAATCTCCACTAGTGTTTGGAATGCCAGCATCCTTCAGGGTCCCAAACAAGGTACGTAAAGCCTTTGAGCAGTTTCAAACAGGCTTCCAGGCTCCCGAGGTGTTGAATGTCAGAATAGATTCCAGGATCCCAAACTTTACTTTTACACCCGTGTTTATCTTGATCTGCACTTTTCCAATCCGGTGGAGAGTAATCTGAATTCTCACTGCAGTGACTAAACAGCTTCTGAGATCCTCTCAATTGAGCTTGACACCAATCCTTGCACCTCCAATTGAAGTGCGAAACCTCATTGAATATCGCATACCATCTCTGAGTGCGAGTCATTTCTCTTTTGCTCTTAAAGCCACAGAGAGCTCTAAGCTGGCCATCTGTCTCAAGTAAACCATATTCAAGTGGAAAAGTAAAGATAAAAGCTGAAGATTTTACCCACTTAAAGCTCATATTAGGTGGTAATGGCCTTGGGATAAGCATTTCCAGTGGTTCTGCAAGCTCTACTCCCTTGTGGTCTTCAGTGAATTCCTCCACTTCTTTGCAAATTTCTTCCACTTTAACCATGTCTTGATCAGAGTCTTCGATATCTTCTTCATCACTTGAGTCATAATTTGGAGGTTGAGAAAAGTCGACCTCTGCATCATCTTCATATTCACTTGGGGAAGATTCGTCAATCTCAAAGAGTTCACTTGCGAATGCAAGTTCACTACCAAGAGAACTTGACTTGCGATCATCATCATTAAGGAAACATGTGTCATGGATTATTCCATCCAATTCCTCATAAGATACCTGCCTTGGGGGTTGTGCACTATCCTCTTTAGCATCAATTGAAACGTCTTCGACGAAATTCTCCACAACTCTGGATTCTGGCGGAGGTTTGGCATCTCCTAAATCTTCAACCAACTCTTCTTCTGTAATGACAGCTTCCTCTACTTGTTCTAGTACGAAGTTATGCTCTATACTATCCACTGGAGTTTCTAGTGTCTCCTTCATACTGTGTTCGTCATTAGGTTCTCCACATGAAGCCATGAGATTTTGTTGAGAGTCCGAACGTCTGAAAGATAATTGATTTATTGCTTGCTCCAGTTGATGAAAGGTTGAATGAAATTGGTCTACTGATTCTTCGAAGCGAACCTGTGATTCTTGGCTTGATGGATATGGACATGGTGCATAGGGGAGTGGTGGTTCTTAGGAGTAATTGGATTGGCGTTGGGGTGGATAAGGATCATGCGGTGGCGAATGGTGAAAGGGAGCTTGTGAGTGTGATGGTTCGAAGCTATGCTGAGAGGATGGTCTATAAGCACAGGGTGGGGCTTGTTGGTAGCTACAAGGGGGTCCACTAAATCTATCAGTTTGGTATACATTATAGAATGTTCTCTGTCCATGATATCTTGGAAGGTGTTGTTGCCTAAAGGGGTGATCAGATCCTCTTGGCTCCATCCATCTTTGATTGCTTAAACCTTGATGCATAATCCTATTATAGCTTCCATTCCTTTCAACAAAATTAGAACCAAACTCAAAGCGAGAGGGGTGAGAATTCATAATAGCTATCAGAAATAAGAATGGAAAACAAAAACAAATAAACAAGTAAAAGAAAAATATTTACAATAACCAATAATAAGGCACACGTTTGCAATTCCCCGGCAACGGTGCCATTTTGAAAAGAGGACTTTTGCGTGGTCTAAAATTCAAAATAAATTCCCATTGCAAGTATACCTTCTAAACCAACAAGAATCCTTTCTTACAAACGTTTTAGTTGTCACAAGTAACAAACCCCTTTAAAATTGATAACCGAGTATTTAAACCTCGCGTCGTCCACGCATTCGCGTCGCTCGTGTAGCTTCCAATCCGCGTAGTCGCGTCAGGCACGCGAGCACATCACTCTGAATTCTTCTGTTTCGCGCGGTCGCGTGTTCCATGCGAGCGCGTGACTTCTCACTGGTCATCTTCTCAATTCCTTTTGTTCCTTCCATTTTTTGCACGCTTCCTCTTCATTCCTTACGCCATTCCTGCCCTATAAAGCCCGAAACACTTAACACACAGATCACGGCATCGAATGGTACAAAGGAAGATAAAAATATACAACTAAAAGGTCTTTGGAAGCAAGTTATCAATCATAGAATATTTTTAGGAAGGAATTGTAAATACATGCAATTCATATGAATAAGTGGGTGAAAAGCTTGATAAAACCACTTAATTAAACACAATATAAACCATAAAATAGTGGTTTATCATGCACTCTAAAGGCATTTTTGCACGCCTAAATGGATCAGGGATGAGAAGTCCTTGACCCCTCAAGATCTGTGGACCCCACAGGATCCCCACCAACCTCAACTCATTCTCTCTCTCTCTCCCTCTCTCTCTCTCTCTCTCTCTCTCTCTCTCTCTCACCTTTTCATAACACTCTTCCCCAAATACCCTTCACCAATCACCTCCATATCTTTTCCCCAAAAACCCCACCTACCTCCAAAATTCAAAATCCTTATACCCCCTTGGCCGAATTCACTCTCTCCTTCCATCTCCTCCATTTTCTTCTTCTTCGCCTTCTTTCTTTCTTCTTTTGCTCGAGGACGAGAAACCTTTTATGTTTGGTGTGGTAAAAGTATTGCTTTTTGTTTTTCCATAACCATTTATGGCACCTAAGGCCAGAGAATTCTCTAGAAAGAGGAAAGGGAAGGCAATTGCTTCCAACCTCGAGTCATGGGAGATGGAGAGACTCATCTCAAAAGTTCATCACTAGAAAAATGATGGAGCAAACAAGAGAGCCCACTCATGGACCTTAACAAGAGCATGAGGAATTCCCTCATCAAGAAATCCCTGAGATACCTCAAGGGATACATTTTCCTCCACAAAACTATTGGGAGCAACTAAGGATAGGAGCACCAAAAGCACTAAGGATGGAGCACCAAAAGCACTCCATTATCCTCCATGAAATCAGAAAGGACCAAAAAGCTATGAGGGATGAGCAACAAAGGCATGGAAGAGACATAGAGGAGCTCAAGCGTTCCATTGGATCGTCAAGAGGAAGAACTAGCCACCATCACTAAGGTGGACCCGTTCTTTGATTTTCATGTTCTTATTTTTCTATTTTTTGGATTTGATGCTTTATGTTCGTCTATGTTTGTGTCTTCACTACATGATCATTAGTGTCTAGTGACTATGCCTTAAAGCTATGAATAATTCCATGAATCCTTCACCTCTTTTAAATGAAACATGTGCCTAATTACAAAAGAACAAGAAGTACTTGGATTTCAAATTTTATCTTGAAATTAGTTTAATTATTTTGATGTGGTGGCAATACTTTTTATTTTCTGAATGAATGCCTGAACAGTGCATATTTTTTATAGTGAAGTTTATGAATGTTAAAATTGTTGGCTCTTGAAAAAATGATGAACAAAGAAAAATGTTATTAATAATCTGAAAAATCATGAAATTGATTCTTGAAGCAAGAAAAAGCAGTGAAGAAGAAAGAAAAAAAGTGGCAAAAATAAAGAAAAGAAAAGAAAAAGAAAAAGCAAGCAGAATAAGCCAATAGCCCTTTAAACTAAAAGGCAAGGGTAAAGAGGATCTAAAGCTTTGAGCATTAATGGATAGGAGGGCCCAAGGAAATAAAATCCAGGCCTAAGCGGCTAAATCAAGCTGTCCCTAACCATGTGCTTGGGTCATGAAGGTCCAAGTGAAAAGCTTGAGACTGAGTGGTTAAAGTCGTGATCCAAAGCAAAAGAGTGTGCTTAAGAACTCTGGACACCTCTAACCAGGGACTTTAGCAAAGCTGAGTCACAATCTGAAAAGGTTCACCCAGTTATGTGTTTGTGGCATTTATGTATCCAATGGTAATACTGGAAAATAAAGTGCTTAGGGCCACGGCCAAGACTAATAAAGTAGCTGTGTTCAAGAATCAACATACTGAACTAGGAGAATTAATAACACTATCTAAAATTCTGAGTTCCTATAGATGCCAATCATTCTGAATTTCAAAGGATAAAGTGAGATGCCAAAACTGTTCAGAAGCAAAAAGCTACTAGCCCCGCTCATCTAATTGGGACTAAGATTCATTGATTTTGTGAGATTCATTGTATATTCTCTTCTTTTTATCCTATTCTGTTTTCAGTTGCTTAGGGAGAAGCAACAATTTAAATTTGGTGTTTGATGCATGGGAATTTGTCTCTCAACAAATCTCCTTCGGCAAGTATATCGAATTGTCGTCAAGTAATAAGTCACAAAAGAGTAAGGTCGAATCCCACAGAGATTAACGAATTAAGCAAACAATGGTTAATTGATTGTCCTAGTTAGACGAATCATATTGGAGTGATGAGTAGCACGAAGTGTAAATGGCATAAAAATAAAGAAAGCAATAAAGTGAAGAAAAGTAAAATGGCAAGAAAAGTAAATGTAAGAACTAAAAATAAAATGAACATTGGGATCAAGAGATATTACAATCCTCTGGATCAAGTTCATTCTCATCTCTTCCTCAATCAATGCATTCATTGATCTCCTTGGCAATCTTAAGTGATTGGATCCTAATTCCTTGGCAATCCAATCTCTCTAAGCTTGAACAATTTCCCAATTCCTTGATTTAATTGCTCATGGGAAGAGATGAAGTTTGGTCACTGCTTATACCACACACATTCATAGATCAAAGTATTGGTAGGATTACATGTCACAATATCCATCCAACCCCCAACCTAATCCAATGTGAGAGAGCATTTCTAGTATGATTTCCTCATTCCTCTTTCAAGGTTCAGAGGAAATCCAAGTAAGAGCAATTTCTCTTCCGAGATAATTACCCAATTGGATGAAGATCGAAAGCTCTCTAGTAAAATCAAGAGAAAAGAAAGAAGAAGAAGAATAAGAGCTACAATTGATCCATTGAATCACAATAGAGCTCTCTAACCCAATGAAAAGAGTTAGTTGTTCATTGCTCTACCAAAATAGAAAAGAAAGAAAGTGCAAAAAAATAAAGATGAAAGGTTAAACTGAAAATGAAATTCAAAGTTCATAAATAAAAATTACAACTAAAACGAAACTACTCCTAAGGAAGAAAAGAAGAGAAAAGGAAGAAGAGTGGTTGAGGGGAGGGGTCCGAAGACCCACTCCCCTTGGAGTGTGCCAATTCACAGAAATTCAAATTGGTCTTCACTCTCTCCCCCTTCCTTCAATTTCCCATCCAGTATGCTTTCAATGTAAAAACTATCCCCCTTCCTTCAATTTCCCATCCAGTATGCTTTCAATGTAAAAACTAAGGCCTTTATATAGGCTCTCCTAAATTACAAAATGAAATTAAAAGCAAATTTCAATTAAATGAAAATTCATATTCTAGATGCTTCTTGTGGCCTTGATTGGTTGACAATTGTGGGCTTGCTTGCTTGAGCTTTGAAGTGGACTTTGAGAAAGAAGTGATTCAAGTTGAGGTCCAGGTGTTTAGTGCTGAAGTTATTGTGGCTAACGTTACACTTGCTACCCAGTTGGTGTTTTTGGGGCTTAAAAAATGCCTCTTGTTTGTGCTCCAATTTCATGCCCACTATAGACTATTATATATCTTTGGAAAGCTCTGAATGTCATCTTTCTAACGCAACCAAAATGACCTCAATTGGATCTCTATAACTCAAGTTATGCTCCTTCGAAGTGGACAAGGTCGCTGGCATAGTCGCTAGCGTTACTGAAAACGTGAGTCACGATAACGCTAGCGATCAGGGGCTTAATATTGCCAAGTTCTGGAGCTCACACTTAATGTCCATCCCATACTATTATATATTGTTGGAAAGCTCTGGATGTCTACTTTCCAACGCCATTGAAAGTGCATCATTTGAAGCTCTACAACTCGATTTACACTTCTTGGAAAATGAAGAGGTCAGTTGGCCTTACTACAGGTTGATACCATGTTCATCTTTGCACTTTCGGGGCAAGTTTTCTCCCTCAAATTCAGTGTCCATCATGTAGTACCATATATGCTTGGAAAGATTTGGAATCCTACTTTCCAATGCCTTTGGAATTACCTCATTTGGAGCTTTTTGCCTCAAGTTATTCTTGTTTGAAGAAGGCATGGTCAGGCTGCCAGGTGAGACTTTTGCCCACGTTAACTACCACATTAATGTAGTTAACGTGGCCATTAACGTGGGTCTTTTTGCTTCGCCAACGTTAGTGGTCCTCACTTTTTCCACTACCGTTGGCATCTCCCTTTCCTTTCACGTTAGTTCCCACGTTAATGTAACTAACGTGGAAGCTAACGTGGGTGTTCTAGCCTTCGCAAATGTTAGTGGCGTTCACTTTTTCCACTAACGTTGGCTTTTCCCTTTCCTTCCGCGTTAGTTCCCACGTTAATGTAACTAACGGGGAAGCTAACATGGGTCTTCTTGCACCTTCGCTAGCATTATTGGCACTCACTTTTGCCATTAACGCTGCTCCTTCTTCAAAGTTGATGCCATTAACGTTCCCACTAACGTTCTAACTTCCTTCCTTCCACGTTAGTGCCCACGTTAGTGTAACTAACGTGGCTCTTCTCTGCTTCTTTTGGCCTGAAATCAAACAAACAAAGTACATCAAGGTAACATACAAGATGATTTTTATATACTAAGTGTGCAAATAATACTTAAAATCAAAACTTCACTTAGTGTGATCTATTTTATCATATTTACCATGTATATTAGCTAAAATTCACCTATGCTTGAGATTTTGTTTCATGCAGAGATTTTTCATGCTATTACTCATATATTGGCAATATTTGTATGAAAACTAAACAGAAATCTACTGAAATGACTACTAAAAGTAGGCAATGATGCACGCGCATCACAACACCAAACTTAAATCTTGCTTGTCCCCAAGCAAGAAAAGAATTATGCACAAAGGATTCTTTTTATTGGAGTGTGCTGAAGAATTTCTTATGATACCTTGGTGAGTGAAGTGATTAAGTGATAATGGAGGCCAACTCCAATTATAAGCTTATGCAAAGGTTCCAATGTTCATTAGTCCTTACATCTTGGAAGTCTTACATCTTAGAAGTGTCATTCAAATGGTATTATGGAGTCCTCTTTATAGATTATCACCTTGAAGCAGTACTTATTTGTCTTGGCCTCGACTCTAGGTGTCATGTCTCAAAGCGCCCTTTAGGATAAGTTTTTAATCAATACTCCCAACCCAGTTGGGTTAAGGTATTAGGTGATGAAGCACCCCTTCGGATTTATTTGCTCAGGCATCTTTCTTTGACACAAATTCACCACAAGCATGTAACTAGGACAATAACTCTTTGAGCTTTTGTTTCTTTCTTTTTTCGTCCTAGTAATTGATGCTCAGAGCCTTGGGCTTTTTCCATGTTTTTCTTTTTCTTTTGTTTTCTTTTGTTTACTGCTTCTTGGTTCAATAGATTTTTGAGAATTTCCATAACACTTCTCCAAATTTCAATTCCTGTCTATGAGCTCCCATGCAAGTTTTCACAAACATGTAACCTCAATACACAATCATACAATCAATCCATTTCTCTTAACCTTTAGCTTGCCTCAAAATTGATAAAACTCCTCAACACTTTCCTTTCAAAAGAATGATTTCTTCGATGCATTTTTAAGTATAATGGATGCAAACAGATTAAAGATGAAGGTACAATGATAAGCAGTGAACCATGCTTATCACTAAAAGTGACATAACAGAACAGAGGTAGACCACAGAATTCAAAACAAGTGACATTCATGATTACCATTAAGTCTACTTGAGTAAATGAGAAGGAAAGGAACTTTACAACCTTTGTAGCTCATCTTCGCCCTTGTTGTCCCTTCCTGCAGACTTCCTCCCTCCAGTCACTATCTTAGAATAAGTGCTTTGCTGCCAAGCAACAAGTAGGAGCAATGGTGTTGAGATTGTGATTCAACCATGAATGTCAAAAAAAGAGAAACAAGATGTGAGTAATCCATAAAATTAAGCAAGCTTGGTTAAAAATGACACTACAGGCCTAAGAAGCAAAGGCATTATGATTGTACAAACAAGTGGTATTGATGGATACATTGCATAGAAAAATAAGTGGCACACCAAACTTAGTGTGGCACTTTCTCTTGGAATTGGTGCAAGTATCCAGAAAGATTAAAAATAGATTGTTGCAGGGCAACACCAAACTTAGAATCTGATCATATGCCAATTTTATTTGAAAAGAAGCTAAGTAAAAGAAACTGTTGTATTAATAATAAAATCACCAAGAGCCAGAGCTGTCACGAATAGGGGCTTCTTGGTGAGGCATTAACACAAACAGTTAGAGAGCATAGAAAACAAAGAACAAAAGTATTTACACGAACAAAGCAAAACAAAAGAAAAATGTCTAATCTAGGTAATCAACCAACCGATAGTTTGTTAATCACAATTAATCCCCGGCAACGGCGCCATAAACTTGATGCATGGGAATTTGTCTCTCAACAAATCTCCTTCGGCAAGTATACCGAATTGTTGTCAAGTAATAACTCACAAAAGAGTGAGGTCGAATCCCACAGAGATTAATGGATTAAGCAAACAATGGTTAATTGATTGTCCTAGTTAGATGAATCATATTAGAGTGATGAGTAGCAGGAAGTGTAAATGGCATAAAAATTAAGAAAGCAATAAAGTGCAGAAAAGTAAAATGGCAAGAAAAGTAAACGTAAGAACTATAAATAAAATGAACATTGGGATCAAGAGATATTGCAATCCTCCGGATCAAGTTCATTCTCATCTCTTCCTCAATAATGAATTCATTGATCTCCTTGGCAATCTTAAGTGATTGGATCCTAATTCCTTGGCAATCCAATGTCTCTAAGCTTGAACAATTTCCCAATTCCTTGATTTAATTGCTCATGGGAAGAGATGAAGTTTGGTCACTGATTATACCACACACATTCATAGATCAAAGTATTGGTAGGATTACATATCACAATATCCATCCAACCCCCAACCTAATCCAATATGAGAGAGCATTTCTAGCATGATTTCCTCATTCCTCTTCCAAGGTTCACAGGAAATCCATGTAAGAGCAATTTCTCTTCCGAGATAATTACCCAATTGGATGAAGATCGAAAGCTCTCTAGTAAAATCAAGAGAAAAGAAAGAAGAAGAAGAATAAGAACTACAATTGATCCATTGAATCACAATAGAGCTCTCTAACCTAATGAAAAGAGTTAGTTATTCATTGCTCTACCAAAATAGAAAAGAAAGAAAGTGCAGAAAAATAAAGATGAAAGTTGAAATTGAAAATGAAATTCAAAGTTCATAAATGAAAATTACAACTTAAACGAAACTACTCCTAAGGAAGAAAAGAAGAGAAAAGGAAGAAGAGTGGTTGAGGGGAGGGGTCTGAAGACCCACTCCCCTTGGAGTGTGCCAATTCACAGAAATTCAAATTGGTCTTCACTCTCTCCCCCTTCCTTCAATTTCCCATCCAGTATGCTTTCAATGTAAAAACTAAGGCCTTTATATAGACTATCCTAAATTACAAAATGAAATTAAAAGCAAATTACAATTAAATGAAAATTCCTATTCTAGATGCTTCTTGTGGCCTTGATTGGTTGACAATTGTGGGCTTGCTTGCTTGAGCTTTGAAGTGGACTTTGAGAGAGAAGTGAGTCAAGTTGAGGTCCAGGTGGTTAGCCACACTAACGCTACAAGTGTGGCGTTAGTGTTGAAGTTATTGTGGCTAACGTTACACTTGCTACCTAGTTGGTGTTTTTGGGGCTTAAAAAATGCCTCTTGTTTGTACTCCAATTACACTTGAATGTTAGCTTTCTAACGCAACTGAAATCACCTCAATTAGATCTCTATAACTCAAGTTATGCTCCTTTGAAGTGGACAAGGTCGCTGGCATAGTCGCTAGCGATCAGGGGCTTAATATTGCCAGGTTCTGGAGCTCAAACTTAATTTCCACCCACATATTATTATATATATTTGGAAGGCTCTGGATGTCTACTTTCCAACGCCTTTGGAAGCGTATCATTTGGAGCTCTACAACTCGAGTTACACTTCTTGGAAGGTGAAGAGGTCAGCTGGCCTTACTATAGGTTGATACCATGTTCATCTTTGCACTTTCGGGGCAGGTTTTCTCCCCCAAATCAAGTGTCCACCATGTAGTACCATATATGCTTGGAAAGATCTGGAATCCTACTTTCCAATGCTTTTGGAATCACCTCATTTGGAGCTTTTTGGCTCAAGTTATTCTTGTTTAAAAAAGGCATGGTCAGGCTGCCAGGAGAGACTTTTGCCCACGTTAACTACCACGTTAATGTAATTAACGTGGCCATTAACGTGGGTCTTTTTGCTTCGCCAACGTTAGTGGCACTCACTTTTTCCACTAACATTGGCATCTCCCTTTCCTTCCACATTAGTTCCCACGTTAATGTAACTAACGTGGAAGCTAACGTGGGTGTTCTAGCCCTCGCAAACATTAGTGGCGTTCACTTTTTCCACTAACGTTGGTGATGAGCGGATAATTTATACGCTTTTTGGCATTGTTTTTAGTATGTTTTTAGTATATTTTAGTTAGTTTTTATTATATTTTTATTAGTTTTTAGTTAAAATTCACTTTTCTGGACTTTACTATGAGTTTGTGTATTTTTCTGTGATTTCAGGTATTTTCTGGCTGAAATTGAGTGTCCTGAGCAAAAATCTGATTCAGAGGCTGAAAAGGACTGCAGATGCTGTTGGATTCTGACCTCCCTGCACTCAAAGTGGATTTTCTGGAGCTCCAGAAACCCAATTGGCGCGCTCTCAACGGCGTTGGAAAGTAGACATCCTGGGCTTTCCATCAATATATAATAGTCCATACTTTGCCCGAGATTTGATGGCCCAAACCGGCGTTGCAAATCAGCTTCAGAATTCCCAGCGTTTGACGCTGGAACTGGCATAAAAATTGGAGTTAAACGCCCAAACTGGCATAAAAGCTGGCGTTTAACTCCAGAAAAAGTCTCTACACATGAAAGCTTCAATGCTCAGCCCAAGCACACACTAAGTGGACCCAGAT
>NC_029776.3:73739355-73739536 GCF_000817695.3 Arachis duranensis | reverse complement strand
ACAACTGACGGCTTATCTTGTTGCTTAGATTAGGACTGTTTTATTTTTGTTGGTTTAGAGTCTTTTAGTTGAGTCTAATTTAATATTTTAAGTTTGGTGTCA
Source organism: Arachis duranensis (assembly GCF_000817695.3). NCBI lineage: Eukaryota > Viridiplantae > Streptophyta > Magnoliopsida > Fabales > Fabaceae > Arachis > Arachis duranensis. The sequence continues at coordinate 73,739,434 of NC_029776.3, read as the reverse complement.
ATTGCATGCTGTTGTTTTTCTTTTAATTTTCGAATTTGCATGTCTTTAGTCCCTTTTTGATCCTTAAAAATTCTAAGTC
>NC_029776.3:73737976-73738533 GCF_000817695.3 Arachis duranensis | reverse complement strand
ATATATATATATATATATATTTTTTTTATCTACTTGCAATCCATATTATTTCCCTTATCCATCATGGACATAAGAGGAATTGAACAGTCCAGAAGGACTCTGGGGTCATATGCTAACCCCATTACAGCTGCATATGGGAGTAGCATCTGTACACCTCCCATCAAAGCAAGCAGCTTTGAGCTAAATCCTCAACTCATTATCATAGTGCAGCAAAATTGCCAGTATTTTGGTCTTCCACAGGAAGAGCCTACTGAGTTTCTGGTATAGTTCTTACAAATTGCTGACACAGTATGTGATAAAGAGGTGGATCAAGATGTCTACAGATTATTACTGTTTCCATTTGCTGTAAAAGATCAAGCTAAGAGGTGGTTAAATAACCAACCTACAGCAAGCATAAAGACGTGGAAACAGCTATCAGACAAATTCCTGAATCACTTTTACCCTCCAAAAAGGATGACACAGCTAAGGTTTGACATCCAAGGCTTTAAACAAGAGGATAATGAATCCTTTTATAATACCTGGGAGAGGTATAGAGGTATGCTAAGAAAATGCCCCTC
>NC_029776.3:73736117-73737088 GCF_000817695.3 Arachis duranensis | reverse complement strand
AGATCCTGGAAGCTTTATGATACCATGCACATTAGAAGGTGCTTGCACCAAGACAGCTTTATGTGATCTTGGAGCAAGCATCAATCTGATACCTGCATCCACTATCAGAAAGCTTGTCTTGACTGAAGAAGTCAAACCAACCAGGATATATCTCCAACTTGCTGATGGCTCCATTAAATACCCATCAGGCATAATTGAGGGCATGATTGTCAAGGTTGGGCCATTTACCTTTCCCACTGACTTTGTAGTGCTGGAAATGGAGGAGCACAAGAGTGCAACTCTCATTCTAGGAAGACCTTTCCTAGCAACTGGACGGACCCTCATTGATGTCCAAAAAGGGGAATTAACCCTGAGAGTCAATGAGGATGAGTTCAAGTTGAATGTTGTGAAAGCTATGCAGCATCCAGACACATCAAATGACTACATGAGCACTGATATTATTGACTCTTTGGTGGAGGAGGTCAATATGACTGAAAGTCTTGAATCAGAGCTAGATGACATCTTTAAAGATGTTCAGCCTGATCTGGAGGAACTAAAGGAAATAAAAGAAATTCTGAAAATTCCACAGGAAGAAGATAAGCCTCCTAAACCCGAGCTCAAGCCACTACCACCATCCCTGAAATATGCATTTCTGGGAGAAGGTGACACTTTTCCAGTGATCATAAGCTCTGCTTTAAATCCACAGGAAGAGGAAGCACTAATTCAAGTGCTAAGGACACATAAGACAGCTCTTGGGTGGTCCATAAGTGATCTTAAGGGTATTAGCCCAGCAAGATGCATGCACAAGATCCTATTGGATGATGATGCTAAGCCAGTGGTTCAACCACAAAGGCAGCTAAATCCAGCCATGAAGGAGGTGGTGCAGAAAGAGGTCACTAAGTTACTAGAGGCTGGGATTATTTATCCTATTTCTGATAGCCCTTGGGTGAGCCCTGTCCACGTTGTCCCCAAAAAGAGAGGCATGACAGTGG
>NC_029776.3:73733290-73733490 GCF_000817695.3 Arachis duranensis | reverse complement strand
CTGAAAAGGTTCACCCAATTATGTGTCTGTGGCATGTATGTATCCGGTGGTAATACTGGAAGACAGAGTGCTTTGAGCCACAGCCAAGACTCAGAAAATAGCTATGTTCAAGAATCATCATACTTAACTAGGAGAATCAATAACACTATCTGAGTTCTGAGTTCCTATGGATGCCAATCATTCTAAACCTCAAAGGATAG
>NC_029776.3:73728530-73732172 GCF_000817695.3 Arachis duranensis | reverse complement strand
CGTGCCGTGACAGGGTGCGTTGAACATTTCCACTGAGAGGATGGGAGGTAGCCATTGACAACGGTGAAACCCTACATACAGCTTGCCATGGAAGGAGCCTTGCGTGCTTGAAGAAGAAGACAGTAGGAAAGCAGAGATTCAGAAGACAGAGCATCTCCAAAGCCTCAACCTATTCGCCATTACTGCAAAACAAGTACTTATTTCATGTTCTTTTGCTTTTCAAACCAATCCTGATAATTTCTGATATCCTGACTAAGAGTTACAAGATAACCATAGCTTGCTTCAAGCCGACAATCTCCGTGGGATCGACCCTTACTCACGTAAGGTATTACTTGGACGACCCAGTGCACTTGCTGGTTAGTTGTGCGGGATTGCAAAAGTGGGATTGCAATTTCGTGCACCAGTTGGCTTTTCCCTTTCCTTCCGCGTTAGTTCCCACGTTAATGTAACTAACGTGGAAGCTAACGTGGGTCTTCTTGCACCTTCGCTAACATTATTGGCACTCACTTTTGCCACTAACGCTGCTCCTTTTTCAAAGTTGATGCCATTAACGTTCCCACCAACGTTCCAACTTTCCTTCCTTCCACGTGAGTGCCCACGTTAGTGTAACTAACGTGGCTCTTCTCTGCTTCTTTTGGCCTGAAATCAAACAAACAAAGTGCATCAAGGTAACATACAAGATGATCTTTATATACTAAGTGTGCTAATAATACTCAAAATCAAAACTTCACTTAGTGTGATCTATTTTATCATAATTACCCTGTATATTAGCTAAAATTCACCTATGTTTGAATTTTGTTTCATGCAGAGATTTTTCATGCTATTACTCATATATTGGCAATATTTGTATGAAAACTAAATAGAAATCTACTGAAATGACTACTAAAAGTAGGCAACGATGCACGCGCATCAGTGTTGTGATGAGCGGATAATTTATACGCTTTTTGACATTGTTTTTAGATAGTTTTTAGTAGGATCTAGCTACTTTTTAGTATATTTTTATTAGTTTTTAAGCAAAATTCATATTTCTGGACTTTACTATGAGTTTTTGTGTTTTTCTGTGATTTCAGGTATTTTTTGGATGAAATTGAGGGACCTGAGCAAAAATCTGATTCAGAGGCTGAAAAAGGATTGCTGATGCTGTTGGTTTCTAACCTCTCTGCACTCAAAGTGGATTTTTTGGAGGTACAGAAACCCAAATGGCGCCCTCTCAACTGCGTTAGAAAGTAGACATCCAGGGCTTTCCAGCAATATTTAATAGTTCATACTTTTCTCGAGTTTTGATGATGCAAACTGGCATTCAAACGCCAATTTCCTGCCCTATTCTGGCGTTAAACGCCAGAAACAGGATAGAAGCTGTAGTTAAACGCCCAAACTGGCATAAAAACTGGCATTTAACTCCAAGAAAAGTCTCTACACATGAAAGCTTCAATGCTCAGCCCAAGCACAAACCAAGTGGACCCGGAAGTGGATTTCTGCATCATTTATTTATTTTTGTAACCCTAGTAACTAGTTTAGTATAAATATGACCTTTTACTATTGTACTCACATCTTTGGACATTAAGTCCTTAGACCTAGGTCTTGGTCATTCTGGTTCCCCCTCTGGGGCCGAAGCCAATGAACACCATTATCACTTATGTATGTTCAACGGTGGAGTTTCTACACACCATATATTAAGGTGTGGAGCTCTGCTGTTCTTCGAGTATTAATGTAATTACTTCTGTTTTCTATTTAATTCATGCTTATTCTTGTTCTAAGATATCCATTCGCACATAAGAACATGATGAATGTGATGATTATGTGGCACTCATCACCATTCTCAACTTATGAATGCGTGCCTGACAAACACTTCCGTTCTACATGAAAACAAGCTTGAATGCATATCTTTTGGATTCCTGGTACATGCGTTTGATTGCCTCTCCTAACAACAGAGCCTTCAATTCCTTGAGATCAGAGTCTTCGTGGTATAAGCTAGAATCAATTGGCAGCATTCTTGAAATTCGGAAAGTCTAAACCTTGTCTGTGGTATTCTGAGTAGGATCCGGGATGGGATGACTGTGACGAGCTTCAAATTCATGACTGTTGGGCATAGTGACAAACGCAAAAGGATCACTGGATCCTATTCCAACACAAGTGAGAACCGACAGATGATTAGCCCTACATAACCCGTAGTCGGACCATTTTCACTGAGAGGACGAACGGTAGCCATTGACAACGGTGATCCCCCAACATACAACTTGCCATGGAAATGAGTATGAATGATTGAATGAAGACAGTAGGAAACCAGAGATTCAGAAGGAATAACGCATCTCCATATGCTTATCTGAAATTCTCACCAATGAATTACATAAGTATCTCTATCTTTATTTTATGTTTATTTATCTTTTAATTATCATAACTCTATAACCATTTGAATCTGCCTGACTGAGATTTACAAGATGACCATAGCTTGCTTCAAGCCGACAATCTTCGTGGGATCGACCCTTACTCACGTAAGGTTTATTACTTGGACGACCCAGTGCACTTGCTGGTTAGTTGTGCGAAGTTGTGAAAAAGAGTTAAGATTATAATTGTGCGTACCAAGTTGTTGTCACCATTGAGATCACAATTTCGTGCACCACTTAACCTTGACTTCTAAGTGTTTTGTTTTCAAGCTTTTTGCTTGATACATAAACACCACAAGTACTTAACAAATGAATTGTCATTGGTACTTAGAGAGTTCAGCTTTCTCATTCTTTCCCTTTTGTATTTCATAATTTACAATTGCTTCTTCAAGGCTTTCATGATTTCAAAAGATTTCACAAAATGTATTAGATGAAAGCTTCAATTAAATAAAATTTAATGCAATTGAGCAACAATTAACCATACTAGCCTTCCAATACTTGTATGCACATGCTAAGTTCTTCTTTAATGCCTTGTTTGTTTATGATCATGATACTTTACTGCTTTGGACTTTACAAAAATCAAGTTGGTAGTCATAATGTCACAGCAACATGCTACAAATCAAAATTCAAGTTATGCCTATTCATACCACACATGCATACAGAGAAGATAAAGACAATCATGCTCTTTAAAGTGCTAGAAACAAATGAGAGGAAAAGGAACTTTACAACCTTGTAATTCACCTTCTCTACTATTATCCTTTTTCTTCTATTCTTCCCTTTCCCTTGCCAAACTCAGAATGCTTGCTCATCCTCAAGAAACAATTAGAACAATGGCTATGGGGCTAAGATGGATCATGAATGTCTTACACAATGAAAATGTTAGTGGTACATGTGTTTAAGCAAGCAAAATTGAAAGATAACAATCAAGGCACAAAAAACAGAGACATTGTGATTGCAAACATAAGAGGGTGTGCATGATACATTGCATAAAAATATAAGTGGCACACCAAACTTAGTGTGACACTTTCTATTGGAACTGATACAAGTATCTAGTACGGGTTGGAACCAAATTTTGTTGCATAGTGATGAGCGGATAATTTATACGCTTTTTAGCATTGTTTTTAGTATGTTTTTAGTATGATCTAGTTAGTTTTTAGTATATTTTTATTAGTTTTTAGTTAAAATTCACTTTTCTGGACTTTACTATGAGTTTGTGTGTTTTTCTGTGATTTCAGGTATTTTCTGGCTGAAATTGAGG
>NC_029776.3:73727450-73728406 GCF_000817695.3 Arachis duranensis | reverse complement strand
GGGCTTTCCAGCAATATATGATAGTCCATACTTTACCCAAGATTTGATGGCCCAAACCGGCGTGGCAAATCAGCCTCAGAAATTCCAGCGTTTAACGCTGGAACTGGCATAAAACTTGGAGTTAAACGCCCAAACTGACATGAAAGCTGGCGTTTAACTCCAGAAAAGGTCTCTACACGAAAATGCTTCATTGCTCAACCCAAGCACACACCAAGTGGGCCCGGAAGTGGATTTTTAGGTCATTTACTCATCTCTGTAAACCCTAGGCTACTAGTTTTCTATATATAGGACCTTTTACTATTGTATTTTCATCTTTTGATCTTTGGAACCTTTTTCTTTAGATCTTTTGATCACTATGGGAGGCTGGCCATTCGGTACTTTCCACGGCATGAGTCTCTAAACCCCATGGTTGGGGTGAGGAGCTCTGCTGTGTCTTGGTGGATTAATGCAATTACTATTGTTTCTCATTCAATCATGCTTGTTTCCATTCTAAGATAATACTTGTTCTTAACCCGGATGAATGTGATGATCGTGACAATCATCAGCATTCTCAATTATGAACGTGTGCCTAACAACCACCTCCGTTCTACCTTAGATTAAGTAGTTATCTCTTGGATTCTTTAACCGGAATCTTCGTGGTATAAGCTAGAACTGATGGCGGCATTCAAGAGAATCCGGAAGGTCTAAACCTTGTTTGTGGTATTCTGAGTAGGATTCAATGATTGGATGACTGTGACGTGCTTCAAACTCCTAGCAGGCGGGGCGTTAGTGACAGACGCAAAAGAATCATTGGATTCTATTCCGGCTTGACCGAGAACCGACAGATGATTAGCCATGCTGTGACAGAGCATAGGAACATTTTCACTGAGAGGATGGGAGGTAACCATTGACAACGGTGAAACCCTACATACAGCTTGCCATGGAAGGAACCTTGCGTGTTTGATGAAGAAGACAGT
>NC_029776.3:73725704-73727445 GCF_000817695.3 Arachis duranensis | reverse complement strand
TTGCAAAAGTGTGATTGCAATTTCGTGCACCAAGTTTTTGGCGCCGTTGCCGGGGATTGTTGAGTTTGGACAACTGACGGCTTATCTTGTTGCTTAGATTAGGACTGTTTTATTTTTGTTGGTTTAGAGTCTTTTAGTTGAGTCTAGTTTCATATTTTAAGTTTGGTGTCAATTGCATGCTTTTGTTTTTCTTTTAATTTTCGAATTTGCATGTTCTTAGTCCCTTTTTGATTCATAAAAATTCTAAGTTTGGTGTCCTCTTTGTGTTTTTCCCTTAAAAATTTTCGAAAAATTAGTGCTTGATTTTCTAAAAATTTTAAGTTTGGTGTCTTTTTGTGTTTTTCTCTTTCCTCTTTTCAAAAATCAAATCTTTTTCATAAAAATTTTTCAATCATATCTTTTTAATTGCTATTTTCAAAATCTTTTTAAATTAACTGATTGATTCAGTTCTCAATTTGCTTTGATCTTATTTTCTTTTTAATTTTCGAATTTTTATTTTAATTTCCTTTTGTTTTATTTTATTTTTCGGTTAATTCAAAAAAATATAAAAAAAAATAATTGTGCTTGTGAATCCATATCATTTCCCTTTATCCATCATGGACCTAAGTATGAACAGTCCAGAATGACTCTGGGGTCATATGCTAACCCCATTACAGCTGCATATGGGAGTAGCATATGTACACCTCCCATCAAAGCAAGCAGCTTTGAGCTAAATCCTCAACTCATTATCATAGTGCAGCAAAATTGCCAGTATTCCGGTCTTCCACAGGAAGAACCTACTGAGTTTCTGGCACAGTTCTTACAAATTGCTGACACAGTACATGATAAAGAGGTGGATCAGGATGTCTACAGACTATTACTATTTCCATTTGCTATAAAAGATCAGGCTAAAAGGTGGTTGAATAACCAACCTACAGCAAGCATAAAGACATGGAAACAGTTATCAGACAAATTCCTGAATCACTTTTACCCTCCAAAAAGGATGACACAGCTAAGGCTAGACATCCAAGGCTTTAAACAAGAGGATAATGAATCCCTTTATAATGCCTGGGAGAGGTATAGAGGTATGCTAAGGAAATGCCCCTCTGAAATGTTCTCAGAATGGGTACAGTTAGACATCTTTTACTATGGGCTTACAGAAAAAGCTCAGATGTCCTTAGACCACTCAGCTGGTGGATCTATACACATGAGGAAGACAATTGAAGAAGCTCAAGAACTCATAGACACTGTTGCTAGAAACCAATATTTGTACTCTAGCAATGACTTCTCTCCAAAAGAGGAAGTTGGTGCACGAATTTGTGATTCGCACAACTAACCAGCAAGTGCACTGGGTCGTCCAAGTAATACCTTACGTGAGTAAGGGTCGATCCCACGGAGATTATTGGTTTGAAGCAATCAATACTTATTTTATTAATCTTAGTCAGGATGCCACAATGTTATTTGGATTTTACTTGTAAGAAGCCAAACTACAAAATTGTAAGTTGGAATAATAAAGAATACTAGCGTTACTTGTTGTGCAGTAATGGGGAATATGTTGGAGTTTTGGAGATGCTTTATCCTTTGACTTCAACTCTTCCTTGAAATCCTTCAACACACGCAAGGCTCCTCCCATGGCAAGCTCTATGTATGGTGTCACCGTTGTCAGTGGCTACTTCTCATCCTCTCAGTGAAAACGTTCCTATGCTCTATCACAGCACGGCTAATCATCTGTCGGTTCTCAATCAGGTTGGAATAGAATCCA
>NC_029776.3:73725295-73725612 GCF_000817695.3 Arachis duranensis | reverse complement strand
TCAATCCCAGAATCCTACTCAGAATACCACAGACAAGGTTTAGACTTTCCGGATTCTCATGAATGCCGCCATCAATCCGGCCTATACCACGAAGATTCTGTTGGGGAATCTAAGAGACATTCATTCAATCTGATGTAGAACGGAGGTGGTTGTCAAGCACACGTTCATAGATTGAGGAAGGTGATGAGTGTCACGGATCATCACCTTCTCCACAGTTAAGCTCGAATAAACATCTTAGATAAGAACAAGCGTGTTTGAATGGAAAACAAAGGAATTGTATTAAATCATCGAGACGCTGCAGAGCTCCTCACCCCCAA
>NC_029776.3:73724600-73725017 GCF_000817695.3 Arachis duranensis | reverse complement strand
TCCAGGTTATGACGTGTTTTGGGCGTTCAACTCCGGATCATGACGTTTTTCTGGCGTTTAACTCCAGACAGCAGCATGAACATGGCGTTCAACGCCAAGTTACGTCGTCATTCTTCGAATAAAGTATGGACTATTATATATTGCTGGAAAGCCCTGGATGTCTACTTTCCAACGCCGTTGAGAGCGCGCCAATCGGACTCCTGTAGCTCTAGAAAATCCATTCCGAGTGCAGGGAGGTCAGGATCCAACAGCATCAGCAGTCCTTTTTCAGCCTAAAAAAAATACACAAACTCATAGTAAAATCCAGAAATATGATTTTTGCTTAAAAACTAATAAAATTCTATTAAAAACTAATTAAAACATGTTAAAATCTACATGAGATTACCCCCAAAAAGCGTATAAAATATCCGCTCATCA
>NC_029776.3:73723891-73724539 GCF_000817695.3 Arachis duranensis | reverse complement strand
CTAAAATCTACATGAAATTACCCCCAAAAAGCATATAAAATATCCGCTCATCACAACACCAAACTTAAACTGTTGCTTGTCCTCAAGCAACTAGATGAATAAAATAGGTTCTTAACAAAAATTTAAGAAGTAATAATATTTTAGAGTTTTAAATGAACCTCAAATTCTTATTAGATGAGCGGGGCTTGTAGCTTTTTGTTTCTGAACAGTTTTGGCATCTCCCTGTATCTTTTAAATTTCAGAATGATTGGCATCCTTAGGAACTCAGAATTCAGATAGTATTATTGATTCTCCTAGTGTAGTATGTTGATTCTTGAACACAGTTATTTTATGAGTCTTGGCTGTGGCCCTAAGTACTTTGTTTTCCAGTATTACCACCAGATACATAAATGCCACGGATACATGACTGGGTGAACCTTTTCAGATTGTGACTTAGCTTTGCTAAAGTCCCCAGTCAGAGGTATCCAGAGCTCTTAAGCACACTCTTTTGCCTTGGATCACGACTTTAACCACTCAGTCTCAAGTTTGTAACTTGAACCTGCATGCCACAAGCACATGATTAGGGACAGCTTGGTTTAGCCGCTTAGGCCTAGATTTTATTTCCTTGGGCCCTCCTATCCATTGATGCTCAAAGCCTTGGATCCTTTT
>NC_029776.3:73721125-73721338 GCF_000817695.3 Arachis duranensis | reverse complement strand
TTCCAAATTTCCCTGTAACTCTGTGACTTCAACCAATTGCTAATTCACCTTTGAAGATACTTGGACTCAAACCTGTAAAGAGAAGAAAATTTATTTAATTAGTAAATAAACGTTGTAAATGGCTGGGTTGCCTCCCAGCAAGCGCTTCTTTATTGTCTTTAGCTGGACTACCACTGAGCTCTAATCAAGTCTCAGTTTTGAGCATTCTTGCTT
>NC_029776.3:73719937-73721039 GCF_000817695.3 Arachis duranensis | reverse complement strand
TTTTGTTAGATTCATTATCCTGAAGCTCTACGTATCCATATGGTGATACATTTGTAATTACATATGGACCTCTCCATCGGGATTTTAATTTCCCAGGGAATAGTTTGAGCCTTGAATCGAATAGTAGAACTTTCTGTCCTGGCTCAAAGACTCTGGGTGACAGTTTCTTATCATGCCATCTTTTTGCTTTCTCCTTGTAAATTTTTGCATTCTCGAAAGCATTGAGTCTAAATTCCTCTAGCTCATTTAAATGGAGCAATCGTTTTTCTCCAGCTAACTTGGCATCAAGGTTTAGGAATCTGGTTGCCCAGTAGGCCTTGTGTTTCAGTTCCACTGGCAAGTGGCATGCCTTTCCATACACAAGCTGGTATGGAGAGGTCCCTATAGGGGTCTTGAATGCTGTTCTGTATGCCCACAGAGCATCATCCAAGCTTCTTGCCCAATCCTTTCTACGGTTAATTACAGTCCGTTCCAGGATTCTTTTGAGTTCTCTATTTGAGACTTCAGCTTGCCCATTAGTTTGTGGGTGATATAGAGTAGCCACCCTGTGGTTGACTCCATAACGTACCAGAGCAGAATAAAGCTGTTTATTACAGAAATGAGTGCCCCCATCACTGATTAACACTCTAGGGATACCAAATCTGCTGAAAATATGTTTCTGGAGGAATTTTAACACTGTTTTAGTGTCATTAGTGGGTGTTACAATAGCCTCCACCCACTTGGATACATAATCCACTGCCACCAGAATATAAGTATTTGAGTATGATGGTGGGAAAGGTCCCAGAAAGTCAATACCCCATACATCAAATAACTCAATCTCCAAGATCCCTTGTTAAGGCATGGCATAACTGTGAGGTAGATTGCCGGATCTTTGGCAACTGTCACAATTAAGCACAAACGCTCGGGAGTCTTTATAGAGAGTAGGCCAGTAGAAGCCACTTTGGAGGACTCTTGTGGCTGTTCGCTCACTTCCAAAATGTCCTCCATACCGTGATCCATGGCAGTGCCATAAAATCTTTTGCGCTTCTTCCTTAGGCACACATCTACGGATTACTCCGTCTGCACATCTCTTAAAGAGATATGGTTCATCCCAAAGATAGTA
>NC_029776.3:73718868-73719271 GCF_000817695.3 Arachis duranensis | reverse complement strand
CATGCCTTTGTCCCAACACTGCACCAATGGCATGGTCACTGGCATCACACATCAGTTCAAATGGTAATGTCCAGTCTGGTGCAGAGATGATTGGTGCTGTAACCAATTTAGCTTTCAGAGTCTCAAATGCCTGCAGACACTCTTTATCAAAGATAAATGGCATGTTAGCAGCTAGCAGGTTGCTCAGAGGTTTGGCGATTTTTGAAAAATCTTTTATAAACCTCCTATAGAATCCTGCATGCCCCAGAAAGCTTCCGATTGCCTTAACATTGGTAGGTGGTGGTAATTTTTCAATTACTTCAACTTTAGCTTGATCCACCTCTATTCCCTTGTTTGAAATTTTATGCCCAAGGACAATCCCTTCAGTCACCATAAAGTGACATTTCTCCCAGTTTAAAACCAG
>NC_029776.3:73718272-73718781 GCF_000817695.3 Arachis duranensis | reverse complement strand
CAGGAGCTGAATGAGTCTCCAAATACTGAGAAGTTATCCATGAAGACTTCCAGAAATTTTTCCACCATATCAGAGAAAATTGAGAGCATGCACCTCTGAAAGGTTGCAGGTGCATTGCACACGCCAAATGGCATCCTTCTATATGCAAATACTCCAGATGGGCATGTGAATGCCGTTTTCTCCTGATCCTGGGGATCTACTGCAATTTGATTATAACCTGAATATCCATCCAGGAAGCAGTAGTATTCATGACCTGCTAGTCTTTCTAGCATTTGGTCTATGAATGGTAAAGGAAAGTGATCCTTTATGGTGGCTGTATTGAGCCTTCTGTAGTCAATGCACATACGCCACCCTGTAACTGTCCTTGTAGGGACCAGTTCATTTTTTTCATTATGAACCGCTGTCATGCCACCCTTCTTAAGGACAACTTGGACAGGGCTCACCCAGGGGCTGTCAGAAATAGGATAAATAATCCCAGCCTCTAGTAATTTAGTGACCTCCTTCTGCAC
>NC_029776.3:73715078-73715291 GCF_000817695.3 Arachis duranensis | reverse complement strand
AGATGCTTTATCCTTTGACTTCAACTCTTCCTTGAAATCCTTCAACACACGCAAGGCTCCTCCCATGGCAAGCTCTATGTAGGGTGTCACCGTTGTCAGTGGCTACTTCCCATCCTCTCAGCGAAAACATTCCTATGCTCTGTCACAGCACGGCTAATCATCTGTCGGTTCTCAATCAGGTTGGAATAGAATCCATTGATTCTTTTGCGTCTA
>NC_029776.3:73714614-73714799 GCF_000817695.3 Arachis duranensis | reverse complement strand
CATAATTAAGCGCGAATGAACATCTTAGATAAGAACAAGCGTGTTTGAATGGAAAACAAAGGAATTGTATTAAATCATCGAGACGCTGCAGAGCTCCTCACCCCCAACAATGGAGTTTAGAGACTCATGCCATCAAAAGTATGTAATTCAGATCTGAAAATGTCATGAGGTACAAGAAATGTCTG
>NC_029776.3:73714126-73714412 GCF_000817695.3 Arachis duranensis | reverse complement strand
GTTATGACGTGTTTTGGGCGTTCAACTCCGGATCATGACGTTTTTCTGGCGTTTAACTCCAGACAGCAGCATGAACTTGGCGTTCAACGCCAAGTTACGTCGTCATTCTTCGAATAAAGTATGGACTATTATATATTGCTGGAAAGCCCTGGATGTCTACTTTCCAACGCCGTTGAGAGCGCGCCAATTGGACGCCTGTAGCTCCAGAAAATCCATTCCGAGTGCAGGGAGGTCAGGATCCAACAGCATCAGCAGTCCTTTTTCAGCCTAAGTCAGATTTTTGCTC
>NC_029776.3:73712107-73714048 GCF_000817695.3 Arachis duranensis | reverse complement strand
AAAATACCTGAAATCACAGAAAAACACACAAACTCATAGTAAAGTCCAGAAATATGATTTTTGCCTAAAAACTAATAATATTTAACTAAAAACTAATTAAAACATGCTAGAATCTACATGAAATTACCCCCAAAAAGCGTATAAAATATCCGCTCATCACAAGTCATGGCAGTAGTCAATGACCCTAGTCCTGAAGAACAAATAATTGAGCTTAATCAACAATTGCTCCTGATGACAGAACAATTAGCAGACTTTAAGGAGATGCTCCATGAAACTAAAGTTGCTAACAAGAGCATAGAACTGCAGTTGAAGCAAGCAAAACAACAAATATCCAAACAGATAATAGAGGAATGTCAAGCAGTTCAACTGAGGAGTGGGAAGACACTGAATAACACTGCTCAGAAGAGCAAAAAGCCAAACAAGGAACACTTGACAGAGGACAACCAAACCACTGTGCAAAATCCCTCGGAAGGAAAGCTGGCGTTAAATGCCCATTCCTTGCCCAGTTCTACCAGAAAAGGGAGGAGAGCTGGCGTTAAACGCCCATTCCCTGCCCAATTCTGGCGTTCAAACGCCAGAGAAGGGAGAGAAGTTGGCGTTAAACGCCCAATCTTCACCCAATCCTGGCGTTCAGACGCTAAGGGATGATCAGACACCTGAGAGTGCTGACAGTAATCCCTCTAACAAGGCTTCTTCAACCACTTCTGTAAGGAATAAACCTGCAGCATCTAAGGTTGAAGAATACAAAGCCAAGATGCCTTATCCTCAGAAACTCCACCAAGCGGAGCAGGATAAGCAATTTGGCCGCTTTGCAGACTATCTAAGGACTCTTGAAATAAAGATTCCGTTTGCAGAGCCACTTGAGCAAATACCTTCTTATGCTAAGTTCATGAAAGAAATCTTAAGTCATAAGAAGGATTGGAGAGAAACTGAAAAAGTGTTTCTCACTGAAGAATGCAGTGCAGTCATATTAAAGAGCTTACCAGAAAAGCTTCAAGATCCAGGAAGCTTTATGATACCATGCACATTAGAAGGTGCTTGCACCAAGACAGCCCTATGTGATCTTGGAGCAAGCATCAATCTAATACCTGCATCCACTATCAGAAAGCTTGGGTTGACTGGAGAAGTCAAACCAACCCGGATATGCCTCCAACTTGCTGATGGCTCCATTAAATATCCATCAGGCATAATTGAGGACATGATTGTCAAGGTTGGGCCATTTGCCTTTCCAACTGACTTTGTGGTTCTGGAAATGGAGGAGCACAAGAGTGAAACTCTCATTCTAGGAAGACCTTTCCTAGCAACTGGACAAACTCTCATTGATGTACAAAAAGGGGAAGTAACCTTGAGAGTCAATGAGGATGAGTTCAAGTTGAATGATGTAAAAGCTATGCAGCATCCAGACACACCAAATGACTGCATGGGCGCTGACATTATTGACTCTCTGGTAGAAGAGATCAATATGACTGAAAGCCTAGAATCAGAGCTTGAAGACATCTTCAAAGATGCTCAACCTGATCAAGAAGAACCAAAAGAAACAAAAGAATTTTCGAAAATTCCTCAGGAGGAGGATAAGCCTCCCAAACCTGAACTCAAACCACTACCACCATCCCTGAAGTATGCATTTCAGGGAGGGGGTGAAACTTTTCCAGTGATTATAAGCTCTGCTTTAAATCCACAGGAAGAGGAAGCACTGATTCAAGTGCTAAGGACACACAAGACAGCTCTTGGGTGGTCCATAAGTGATCTTAAGGGCATTAGCCCAGCTAGATGCATGCATAAGATCCTGTTGGAGGATAATACCAAACCAGTGGTCCAACCACAAAGGAGGCTAAATCTAACCATGAAGGAGGTGGTGCAGAAAGAGGTCACTAAATTACTAGAGGCTGGGATTATTTATCCTATTTCTGATAGCCCCTGGGTGAGCCCTGTCCAAGTTGT
>NC_029776.3:73710005-73710458 GCF_000817695.3 Arachis duranensis | reverse complement strand
GGACTGTGATAGCCCGAAGAAAGGATTGGGCAAAGAGTTTAGATGATGCTCTGTGGGCATACAGAACAGCATTCAAGACTCCTATAGGAACCTTTCCATACCAACTGGTGTATGGGAAGGCCTGTCATCTGCCCGTGGAACTGAAACATAAAGCCTACTGGGCAACCAGATTCCTAAACATGGTTGCACAGTTAGCTGGTGAAAAGAGATTACTCCAGCTAAATGAGCTAGAGGAGTTCAGACTCAATGCCTTTGAAAATGCAAAAATTTATAAGGAAAAGACAAAGAAATGGCATGACAAGAAGTTGTCAACCAGAGTCTTTAAGCCAGGACAAAAAGTTCTGCTCTTCAACTCTAGGCTCAGACTGTTCCCAGGAAAACTCAAATCCCAGTGGAGAGGTCCGTATGTGATTACAAGAGTGTCACCATATGGATATGTTGAGCTTCAGGATA
>NC_029776.3:73707452-73709194 GCF_000817695.3 Arachis duranensis | reverse complement strand
ACCCATACTTTTCTACAAAAACACATTTCAATCTCTCATCATTCACTTTCAAATTTTCAAAAATCTAAAATCATTCTTCAAATCTCTCAAATCATTCCCAAATTTTGTTAAAAAACTCACCCTTCTCTCAATTTCTTTCCATATCTTCTCAAATCTCCTTTCAATTTTTTTTCTTTTTTTCGAAATCTCCCCTCCCCACCTTATAAATACACGTTTGGCTCCCTCTTCCCACCATACCATTCGAATTTCCTCTTCCTCTTTCTCTCTTCTTTCTCTTCTTTTGCTTGAGGACAAGCAAACCTCTAAGTTTGGTGTGCTTTTCCGTGATCACTAAGCCAAGATTCATCAAGATCATGGCTCCTAAGGGAAAACAAATCAATTTAAGAGGAAAAAAAGAGAATAATCCAAAGAATCTTTGGAATCAAGAGAAGTTCTTAACCAAAGAACATGAAGACCATTATCACAAAATAATGGGCCAGAGGTCAGTGATCCCAGAAGTTAAATTTGATCTGAAAGAAGATGAATATCCGGGGATCCAAGAGCAAATTCGAAACAGAGGATGGGAAGTTCTAACCAATCCTGAAATAAAGGTTGGAAGGAACATGGTTCAGGAATTCTACTCTAATCTGTGGTTAACAGATAAGCAGAGAATGACTGGAACTGCTTACCATACCTACAGAACCATGGTCAGAGGGAAAGTTATGTACTTCCATCTGGACAAAATAAGAGAAATCTTCAAACTACCTCAACTGCAGGATGATCCTGATTCCTTTAATAGGAGGATGGTGAGAGCAGATAAAGGGTTGGATCAAGTTCTAGAGGACATATGCCTCCCTGGAACTAAGTGGATAAGCAATTCAAAGGGTGTCCCAAACCAACTCAAGAGGGGAGACCTCAAACCAATTGCAAGAGACTATGGAGCAACTGAAGGAAGAACAGCAGAATCAGAACTGCATGCTCTGCAAATTGCTGAAGGAACAAGAGAAGCAGGGGCATGAACTCCAAGAGTTGAAACGCCAAAAGCTTTCCTCTCAAGCTGAGGGAGCATCCACTTCTCAAAATCAAGGTTGTTGAGTCCTAACTCTGTGAAAACCTCTATCATTAGGAGCCTATGTTTTTGCGTTTTTTTTCTTTTGTTTTTTTTTCTATTTTTATTTTTTCTAGTCTCATCTTATATTTATCTTTGAGTCTTGTTCTTAATTCATAATTAATGAAATTGAAATTTTATGCCTTAAAGATATGAATGTCCTATGAATCCATCACCTCTCTTAAATGAAAAATGCTTTAATCACAAAAGAACAAGTACAGGATTTCGAAATTTATCCTTGAAACTAGTTGAATTAGTTTGATGTGGTGACAATACTTTTTGTTTTCCGAATGAATGCTTGAACAGTGCATATGTCTCTTGAATTTGTTGTTTTGAGAATGTTAGAAATTATTGGCTCTTGAAAGAATGAAGGAAAAAGAGAACTGTTATTGAGGATCTAAAAATCATTAGATTGATTCTTGAAGCAAGAAAAAGCAGTGAATACAAAAAAAAATTTTGAAAAAAAAGAGAGAAAGGAAAAGAAAAAGAAGGAAAAAGAAGGAAATAAAGTTGTGATCCAAGGCAAAAAGAGTGTGCTTAAGAACCCTGGACACCTCTAATTGGGGACTCTAGCAAAGCTGAGTCACAATCTGAAAAGGTTCACCCAATTATGTGTCTGTAACATGTATGTATCCGGTGGTAATACTGGAAGATA
>NC_029776.3:73706402-73706739 GCF_000817695.3 Arachis duranensis | reverse complement strand
TGTATCAGTACCTCATGACACTTTACACGTTTTCTTTGTGTACTTTCCACGGCATGAGTCTCTAAACCCCATGGTTGGGGGTGAGGAGCTCTGCTGTGTCTTGATGGATTAATGCAATTACTACTGTTTCTCATTCAATCATGCTTGTTTCCATTCTAAGATAATACTTGTTCTTAACCCGGATGAATGTGATGATCGTGACAATCATCATCATTCTCAATTATGAACGTGTGCCTGACAACCACCTCCGTTCTACCTTAGATTAAGTAGTTATCTCTTGGATTCTTTAACCGGAATCTTCGTGGTATAAGCTAGAACTGATGGCGGCATTCAAGAA
>NC_029776.3:73679141-73706290 GCF_000817695.3 Arachis duranensis | reverse complement strand
TTTTCACTGAGAGGATGGGAGGTAGCCATTGACAACGGTGAAACCCTACATACAGCTTGCCATGGAAGGAACCTTGCGTGTTTGATGAAGAAGACAGTAGGAAAGCAGAGATTCAGAGGACAGAGCATCTCCAAAACCTCAACCTATTCTCCATTACTGCAAAACAAGTAACCATTTCATGTTCTTTTGCTTTTCACAATCAATCCTGATAATTTCTGACATCCTGACTAAGATTTACAAGATAACCATAGCTTGCTTCAAGCCGACAATCTCCGTGGGATCGACCCTTGCTCACGCAAGGTATTACTTGGACGACCCAGTGCACTTGCTGGTTAGTTGTGCGGAGTTGCAAAAGTGTGATTGCAATTTCGTGCACCACATAGTAACACCAAGCTTAGAATGCAACCATATGTCAATTTATTTGAACTAAAACTAAACAAAGGGAACTGTTATATGTTAAGAACAATCACGAAGCCAAGAATTTGCCATGAATAAGGATCTCTTGGTGATGTATTAATAAAAACAGTTAATAAAAGAAAGCATTAAAAAAACAAGGAAATGACTAAAACAAAGAGAATGAAAAATGTCAAAATAAAAGATAGATAACAATGCAAAGGCAATATGATTATGCAGACAAGTGCTGTTGCTGGGTTCATTGCATAGAAAATTAAGTAGCACACCAAACTTAGAATCTTAGTGTGACACTTTCATGTAGAATTGATACAATCATCCAAAGGGATTGAAAACAAATTGTTGCAGGGCAACACCAAACATAGAATGTAACCATATGCCAATTTATTGAAATTTAAACAAAGCAGACGGAGAAAATAAACAAAGCAAAGGAATGAAATATTACCTAAGGTTGGGTTGCCTCCCAACAAGCGCTCTTTTAGTGTCATTAGCCTGACATGTTGTTCTTCACTTTCTTCCTCTTCTTCCAGTTTGTTAAGAGAAATGACGTCAAGGGGGGATAAGATTCAGCTATTGTCCCCTTTCTTGGTCTCCTCTCAGCAAGCTTCCTTTTGTACATGGCTTGATTGAGCTTGCTTGCTGGATTAAGGGTAGGATTGGTGCTCTTGTTAGTTGCCTTCATTTCTTAGATATCAAAACTTGGTGGTTGTGTGATTGTTGGAGTGTTTTCTTCATCAAATGCCTTACGAATTGGTTGTTCCATGAGCCCTTCCTCTATGCACTTCTCTGCTTCAATTGAGTGTGACTTCTCTTGAGTGTCTTCCTCACTTTCTTGCTCTTCCACTTCCTCCTTCACACTTAACATTTGATTTAGCATCACTTCCATGTTTTTGAGGGATTTCTCTTGGTCATTCCAGGACCTCTGTGCTTCCCTTTCATATCTTTCAAGCATGGTTTCAAGCCTTGAGAGGCTTTGGTTCATGGAAGTTTGTGTGGATTGTGAGTTTTGGAAGAGATTTTGTGTCATAAGTGATGAAGAACTTTCAGATGAAAAACTGGGAGGTAAGGTTTGACATCTTTCCATGAATGAATTGAAGGTTTGCTCAAGTGATGATAGCTCTTGATAAGTGGAGTATGAATTATCAAATGCTTTCTGATTTTGATTCTCCCATGCACAACTTGAAGAATTGTGGAATTCCTCAAAGTGTGGATCATTTTGTGGCCACGGGGAACAATCTTTCATGTATGTATTGACAGCACAATTAAGTGAATCATTGAAACTCCCTTCCCAGCCATGGTTTGTGTAACTGTCATAACAGTATGAGTCACTTTGTGGCTCTGGGAAATAGTTCATTTCACTTGATTGTTCATACTCCCCCATTCCTTGTTGATACTCCCATCCACCATGAGGATAATGATATGAATCATTTTGTGGTGGTGGTTGGTATCCCTCATGATTCTCTTGCTCATCTTGTGGTTCTGAAGCATATCTCCATTGATTGGAGTGCTCAAGAATTATGATCTCTTGGTGATATTCCCAGCCACCATTAGAGATTGGTGATGGTGGGAAATACACCATAAAATTTGTTTGATCACAAGATGAGTTGAACCACAATTAAATTTTGTAAAACACAACACCATTGAAAATGAAATTCATGTCTCAGATGAGATTTGCTTAGTGAGGTAAAAACACAAAAACCTTGGTCTCAGTTTAAAACAGAGAACAAAAATAAAGAAAATTCTTGATCTAGACTTCTCACCCACTTAATCATTGTTGATCTAAATCAATCCCCGACAACGGCGCCAAAAACTTGATGGGTTGGAAATCAGATTCCAACACAAAACTCACCGGCAAGTGTACCGAGTCGCATCAAGTAGTAATAACTCACAAGAGTGAGGTTGATCCCACAGGGATTGATGGATCAAGCAACTTTAGTGGGTGATTAGTCTAGTCAAGCTAACATTGGTGAATCGGGTGAAATTGAGAAATATAAAGTAAAATTGCAATGAATTTAAATTGCAGAAAGTAAATTGGACAGAAACTTAAAGAGCAAGAAATGTAAATTGCAATGAATGTAAAGGGGGCTAGGTGCAGGGAAAATTAAAGAAAGCAATAGATCAGAAGTTAGAGCACTTGCAAAAGATTAAAATTGCATGAAAGTAAATCGGAAGCAATAAGAACAAAAAGCAATTGGAACCAAGGATCAAAATCAAGATCAATGTAAATTGAATTGTAAACTTGCAGCAAAAGGAAATTGTAGCAGAGGATTGCAGAAATTTAAATTGCATAAGAAAGGAAATGAAAGCAGAACTCAAATCTGATCTTCAATTCTCAAATTCAAAAAAGAAAATTAAAAGAGAGAGCTCTCTACTCCTACTGCTCCCTAGTGGAGCCAGTCTCCTTACAAAAATGAAAATGATGCCTTATACAGGCTTTTTACAAAAATGAAAAATGAAAATGAAATTAAAAACAAATTACAATTAAATGAAATTCCTATTCTAACTGTCTCTTGTGCCTTTGAGTTATGTTGATGGGCTTTGCTTGCTTTGGATTTGAGGAAGAGTGGATCCGGATGGCCTTGGTTCAATTGGTTTGGTGTGTGGGAACCTTCCAGGGGAGCGCTCAGTGAAGAAAGAAAGGGCAGCGCACTTTGTCTTGTGTCAAGCCCATTTGGTGTAGCATAGTAGCGCTAAGTTAGAAAGCGCAGCACTAAATTAGAAAGTGCAACACTAAATTAGAAAGCGCTATGCTTGCTTGCCTTGTGTGGAGTCACGATAAAGTGAAAAGAGTGAGCGTAGCGCTCACTTTTTGAGCGCTGGGTATTTGTAGCACCTTGCCCTTTCTTCGATCCTTGGCGCTACCATTTTGTGAGCACTATGCTTTGTTTTTGGTCCTTAAAGATGACTTTCACCTGTTCTTCAATTTCATGCCAAATATGGATTGCTATATATCGTTGGAAAGCATTGAATGTCAGCTTTCCAACGCAACTGGAAGCGCATGAATCGAACATCCATAGCTCAAGTTATGGTCCTTTGAAGAAGGCATGGTCGTGCTATTTGGAAGCTCTGGCGCTTAAAGCGTAGTGCTTACTAACAAAGCGTAGCGCTTACTAACAAAGCGTAGCGCTCTGGGCGCTGTTTGGAGGCCTGGCGCTTAAAGCGTAGCACTTACAAACAAAACGTAGCGCTCTGGGCGCTGTTTGGAGGCCAAACTTAGCGCCAGCTTCTGAGGTTCATCCTTATGATTCACTCCATACTATTATATATGGTTGGAAAGCTCTAGATGTCTACTTTCTAATGCAATTGAGATCGCATCATTCCAAGCTCTACAACTCAAGTTATTTGCCTTGGAAGGTGAAGAGGTCAGCTGGCTTATTGCAGGTTGATACCATGTTCATCTATGCACTTTCGGAGTAAGTTTTCTCCCTTAGATTTAGTATCCACCATGTAGTGCCATATATTCTTGGAAAGCACTATATGTCTACTTTTTAATTCCACTAAAATTACCTCATTTGGAGTTTTGTAGCTCGAGTTATTCTTGTTGGAGTGTGAGGAGGTCAGGGTTGCAAATCCTCTTTGCTCCTTTTGAGCTTAATTGAGCTTAATTTGTGCTTCTTTGCTTCTTTTTCTACTTATTTCCTACAAAGTTTATCAAATCAAAAGATCAAAGAAATATAACATTTAAGTGCAAAAAAATACAATATTTAAGCACTAATTATCAATTTCTTGTATGAAAAAGCATAGAAAAACATGACATGATGACATGTCATCAGTAAGGTAAAGTCTCACTAAGCCCTTGTGTTTAGTTGTATTTGTGAACCTTAGGTTTTGATTTTGACATATATATGATGCTAGCTTGAGCTTTAGTGCTTGTTGGAGTTGCTTTGGCTTTTGGAAGCTTGTGGGATCCAAGTTTTGGTGTGTTGTGCATATTAGGGATCAGGCAAGGTATGGTTTCGATTTCCTCTATGTAATATGTAATATTTCTGGACACTTAGACTAGTAAACCATAGGATAGGATTGAAATTTATTGTTGATAATTGTGAAGTATGATGGTAATGATGACTTTATGGGATGAGAATGAATTATTATGTGTTTTGATGTTGAGATAGGATAAATGATGCTTATGAGTAGTGAGATTATATTAAAGTTGGTGATATTGGAATATTGATGTACAAATTATGGAGTTATTGAGTTTATGAAGGAGGAATTGATTGATATAGGTATTGAGTTGGTTGAATTGGGATCGGATGGTAAAGCATAATATTTGGTTGTGTTTTATGGTGAAATTGAATAGGCTTGAAATTGGTTTGGTTGTGAATTTTGAAGGTCTGAGAACCTAGTGAACTTTTGATAAAAACCAGTTTTTGGTGAATTATTGTGGATCATATCTTGAGCTACAGTTTTTGAAATTAATTAATTTTTGTATCAAATTAAAGATAATTCAACGAGCTTTAAAATGGTATAGATTTTGTTAAAATTCGAATTTTATAGGAAAAGATATTATCGTTGGAAGTTGGTGTCAAAAATCTAATTTCTGTGATGTTGCAGAACTTGTGAGTTCTGGTTTGTGTGTGCACGCTGATGCACGAAATTTTAATCCCAATATCAAAATCAATATTTCTTATGATTTCGTACCACTAACCAGCAAGTGCACTGGGTCGTCCAAGTAATACCTTACGTGAGTAAGGGTCGATCCCATGGAGATTATTGGTTTGAAGCAAGCTATGTTTATTTTATTATTCTTAGTCAGGATATCAATTATAATTATCAATTTGAATTATTAGAAAAAAATAAAAGAGCGTGAAATAATTACTTGTTGTGCAGTAATGGAGAATATGTTGGGGTTTTGGAGATGCTTTATCTTCTGAATTCCGGTAATGTAATATTCAACTCAATGGAAAAGTGCAAAGTTCCTTCCATGGCAAGCTCTATGTAGGGTGTCACCGTTGTCAATGGCTACTTTCCATCCTCTCAGTGAAAATGGTCCAAATGCTCTATCACAGCATGGCTAATCAGCTGTAGGTTCTTGATCATGTCGGAATAGAATCCATTGATTCTTTTGCATTTGTCATCACGCCCATCACTCGCGAGTTTGAAGCTCGTCACAGTCATCCAATCCTACTCGAAATACCACAGACAAGGTTTAGACTTTCCGGATTCTCATGAATGTCGCCATCAATTCTAGCTTATACCACGAAGATTCTGGTTAAGGAATCTAAGAGATACTCATTCAATCTGATGTAGAACGGAGGTGGTTGTCAGACACACATTCATGGATTGAGGAAGGTGATGAGTGTCACGGATCATCACCTTCTCCATAATTAAGCGCGAAAGAGCATCTTAGATAGGAACACGCATATTTGAATAGAAAAGTATAAGTAATTGCATTAATTCATTGAGACGCTGCAGAGCTCCTCACCCCCAACAATGGAGTTTAGAGACTCAGGCCATCAAAGAGTATAAAATTCAGATCTAAAAATGTCATGATATACAAAATAGGCCTCTAAAAGTTGTTTAAATACTAAATTAGTAACCTAGGTTTACAGAAAATGAGTAGACTAAGATAATTGGTGCAGAAATCCACTTCTGGGGCCTACTTGGTGTGTGCTGGGGCTGAGAATTAAGCCTTTCACGTGCTTGGGCTGTTTCTAGAGTTGAACGCCAGGTTGTAACGTGTTTTTGGCGTTGAACTCCAACTTGTAACCTGTTTCTGGCGCTGGACGCCAGACTACAACATGGAACCGGCGTAAAACGCCAGTTTACATCATCTATCTTCGTGAAAAGTATGGACCATTATATATTGCTAGAAAGCCCTGGATGTCTACTTTCTAACACAATTGAACTCTTGTATCTCCAAAAAATCTATTCCGAGTGCAGGGAGGTCAGGATCCAACAGCATCAGCAGTCCTTTTTCAGC
This sequence comes from Arachis duranensis, assembly GCF_000817695.3. Lineage (NCBI taxonomy): Eukaryota > Viridiplantae > Streptophyta > Magnoliopsida > Fabales > Fabaceae > Arachis > Arachis duranensis. The sequence goes on along the minus strand of NC_029776.3, from coordinate 73,699,959 downwards.
CTAACTTAGATTTTTGCTCAGCTCCCTCAATTTCAGCCAGAAAATACCTGAAATCACAGAAAAACACACAAACACATAGTAAAGTCCAGAAATATGATTTTTACCTAAAAACTAATAAAATTATATTAAAAACTAATTAAAACATGCTAAAATCTACATGAAAATACCCCTAAAAAGCATATAAAATATCCGCTCATCACAACACCAAACTTAAACTGTTGCTTGTCCTCAAGCAACTAGATAAATAAAACAGGATGAAAAGAAATTTAAGAAGCAATAATATCTCAGAGTTTCAAGTGAAGCTCAGATTTTAGTTAGATGAGCGGGGCTGGTAGCTTTTTGCTTCTGAACAGTTTTGGCATCTCACTTTATCCTCTGAAATTCAGAATGATTGGCATCTATTGGAACTCAGAATTCAGATAGTATTATTGATTCTCCTAGTGTAGTATATTGATTCTTGAACACTTTGTTTTCCAGTATTACCACCGGATACATAAATGCCACAGACACATAACTTGGTGAACTTTTTCAGATTGTGACTTAGCTTTGCTAAAGTCCCCAATTAGAGGTGTCCAGAGTTCTTAAGCACACTCTTTTTGCTTTGGATCACGACTTTAACCTCTCAGTCTCAAGCTTTTCACTTGGACTTGCATGCCACAAGCACATGGTTAGGGACAGCTTGGTTTAGCTGCTTAGGCCTGGATTTACTTCCTTTGGCCCTCCTATCCACTGATGCTCAAAGTCTTGGATCCTTTTTACCCTTGCCTTTTGGTTTTAAGGGCTATTGGCTTTTTTCTTTTTCTTGATCCGATGAAATATTGTAATTTTTAAAAATTTTTTCACTGCTTTTTCTTGCTTCAAGAATCAAATTCATGATTTTTCAGATCAGCAACAATATTTTTCGTGTTCCTCATTCTTTCAAGAGCCAATATTCATAAAATTCAAGATAAAAAATATGCACTGTTCAAGCATTCATTCAGAGAACAAAAAGTATTGCCACCACATATAATTAATTATAATTTTTCTTATTAAGAACTCAAAAAATATAAATTACTTCTTTATTCTAAAAATCTATTATTTTATTCATGTTTGATGATGATGAGAAAAATAAATTATAACTTAATTGGAAATAAAACCAAAATAGATATGCTAATTACTACTACTCCTATATAACTTCTAAGGTAAATTTCTATAATAACATTATCACAGAGTTAAAGATAAAATTAGAACTCAACAAACTGTATTTTGGGAAGTGGATGTTCCTCTAGTCTGTGGGGTGCTTGGTCCTTCAAGAATTAATTTCTGACGCTTCAGCTCCCTCAAGTCACGCCCTTGCTCCTCTTGTTCCCTAAGAAATTTGCAAAGCATGCTACTTTGATTATTCTTTATTGGTTCATAGCTTCTTGCAACTTGGAAACAGATGCCTCAAGATGCTCCCAATATTCGAATTGAGGGAGTTTTGGGAGGAATTCTTGTGCTCTCCTCTTGATTGGGTCATCCTGCAACTGTTGTCTTTCCATTGATATTTTAGTGATTGGCCGCTCAACTGAGAGATACTCAGTTATTCCCATCCTTACTCCAGCATCTCTACAGAGCATAGAAATTAAGCTTGGATAGGCCAATTTGGCATCTTTGGAGTTCTTGTTTGCTATTTTGTAGAGTTCACACGAGATTAGTTGATGAACTTCTACTTCTCTTCCCAACACGATGCAGTGAATCATCACTGCCCTTTTAACAGTGACTTCAGAACGGTTGTTGGTGGGCAATATAGAACGCCCAATGAAATCCAGCCAGCCTCTGGCAACTGGTTTGAGATCTTCTCTCTTGAGTTGATTTGGGATGCCAGTGGTGCTGGTGGTCCACCTGGCTTCAGGGATGCATATATCCTCTAAAATCTTGTCCAGGACTTGTTTACCCTCATCATTCTCATATTAAAGGAGTCTGGGTCATCTTTCAGTTGAGGAAGCTTAAAGATCTCCCTGATTTTGTCAAGGTGGATGTGAACAATCTTTCCTCTGACCAAGGTTCAATAGTCATAGAGGGCAGTTCCAGTTATTCTTTGCCTATCTGTCTGCCACATATTAGCGTAGAACTCCTGAACCATATTCCTTCCCATTTTTGTTTCAGGATTAGCTAGGATTTCCCAGTTCCTGTTTCGAATTTGCTCTTGGATCTCCGGATATTCATCTTCTTTCAGATCGAACTTGACATCCGGGATCACTGATCTTAGACCCATTATTTTGTAATAATGGTCTGAATGTTCTTTGGTTAAGAACTTCCCTTGATTCCAAAGTGGTTTTGGAATACTCTCTTTCTTGCCTCTTGGAGTGGGTTGTTTTCCTTTAGGAGCCATGATCTTAGTGAGTATGTTTTTGTGATCATGGATAAACACACCAAACTTAGAGGTTTGCTTGTCCTCAAGCAAAAGAAAAGAAGGGAGAGGGATAGGAGGAGAGCAAGTGTTGAATGGTGGATGATGGGAGGGGCGCCGAATGTGGATATAAAGGCCGAATGTGGATATAAAGGGGAGAGGGTGGGTTTCGAAAATAAGAAAAAAAAGATAAGATAGAAGATAAGATTTATAAAAGATAAATATGATAAGAAAAAGATATAATTTAAAAATAAAAAGATGTTAATTATATTTGGAAAAGATAAATTTGAATTTTTATTTTGAAAGAAGATTTTAAAATATAATTGAGTTTTGAAAAACTTCAAAAAAGAGTTGGATTGGTTTGGAAAAAGATTTGTCTTTATGGATTAAGATACATTTGATATTTTTGAAAAAGGGATTTTAGAAATTAGGGTTTTTAGAAATTAGGATTAAAATTTTTGGAATTGAAGGATGATATTTTGTAACATGTTTATGCAAGAAATCATGAATTGAAACATAAAAATTAGAAAATTTGTGAAGAAAAACGAATTTTCCTCCTCCCCACCATTCTGGCGTTAAACGCCCAAATGCTGCATGTTTTGGGCGTTTAACGCCCAATTGCTGCTTCTCCTGGGCGTTCAACGCCCAGCTGTTGCTTCTTTCTGGCGTTCAACGCCCAGATGGCTATCCTTACTGGCGTTAAACGCCCAGTGGATGCTTCTTTTGGGCGTTCAGCGCCCAAAATATTTCTTACTTGCTTTTTCACGCCAGTGAGCTTCCAAATTCCCTTGTAACTCTGTGAATTCAATCAATTGCTATTTTACCTTGAAGATACTTGACATATACCTGTAAAGATCAATTAATTAACAAATAAACTTTGTAAATGGCTGGGTTGCCTCCCAGTAAGCGCTTCTTTATTGTCTTTAGCTGGACTATTACTGAGCTTTAATCAAGCCTCAGTTTTGAGCATTCTTGCTCAAAATTGCCTTCAAGATAATGTTTGACTCTTTGTCCATTAACAATGAAATTTTTATTAGAATCATTATCCTAAAGCTCTACGTATCCATATGGTGACACGCTTATAATCATATATGGTCCTCTCCACCGGGATTTTAATTTTTCGGGGAATAATCTGAGTCTAGAATTAAATAGCAGAACTTTCTGCCCTGGCTCAAAGACTCTGGATGACAATTTCTTATCATGCCATCTTTTTGCTTTCTCTTTTGTAAATTTTTACATTCTCGAAAGCATTGAGTCTAAATTCCTCTAGCTCATTTAACTGGAGAAATCATTTTTCTCCATCTAACTTGGCATCAAGGTTCAGGAATCTGGTTGCCCAGTAGGCCTTATGTTCCAGTTCCACTGGCAAGTGACATGCCTTTCCATACACAAGCTGGTATGGAGAGGTCCCTATAGGGGTTTTGAATGCTGTTCTGTATGCCCACAGAGCATCATCCAAGCTTCTTGCCCAATCCCTTCCATGGTTAATTACAGTCCATTCCACGGTTCTTTTGAGTTCTCTATTTAAGACTTTAGCTTGCCCATTTGTCTATGGGTGATACGGAGTGGCCACCCTTTGGCTAACTCCATAACGAACCAAAGCAGAGTAAAGCTGTTTATTATAGAAATGAGTGCCCCCATCACTGATTAGTACTCTAGGGGTGCCAAATCTGTTGAAGATGTATTTTTGGAGGAATTTTAACACTGTCTTAGTGTCATTAGTGGGTGTAGCAATAGCTTCCACCCATTTGGATACATAATCCACTGCCACCAGAATATAAGTGTTTGAGTATGATGGTGGGAAAGGCCCCATGAAGTCAATACCCCATACATTAAACAACTCAATCTCCAAGATCCCTTGTTGAAGCATGGCATAACTGTGAGGCAGATTACCAGATCTTTGGCAACTGTCACAATTAAGTACAAACACTCGGGAATCTTTATAGAGAGTAGGCCAGTAGAAGCCACATTGGAGGACTCTTGTGGCTGTTCGCTCACTTCCAAAATGTCCTCCATATTGTGATCCATGGCAATCCCATAGGATCTTCTGTGCTTCTTCTTTAGGCACACATCTACGGATTACTCCATCTGCACATCTCTTGAAGAGATATGGTTCATCCCAAAGATAGTACTTTGCATTTGTGATCAATTTCTTTGATTGCTGCCTATTGTACTCTTTGGGTATGAACCTCACTGCCTTGTAGTTTGCAATGTCTACAAACCATGGCACTTCCTGGATGGCAAAGAGTTGCTCATCCGGAAAGGTTTCAGAGATCTCAGTAAGAGGGAGGGACGCCCCTTCTACTGGTTCTATTCGGGATAGGTGATCTGCTACTTGGTTCTTTGTCCCTTTTCTGTCTCTTATTTCTATATCAAACTCTTGCAGAAGCAACACCCATCTGATGAGTCTGGATTTTGAATCTTGCTTTGTAAGTAGATATTTAAGAGCAGCATGATCAGTGTACACAATCACTTTTGATCCTACTAAATAGGATCTAAACTTGTCAATGGCGTAAACCACTGCAAGCAATTCTTCTTCTGTGGTTGTGTAATTCTTCTGTGCGTCATTTAAAACACGATTGGCATAGTAAATGACGTGCAGAAGCTTGTCATGCCTTTGTCCCAACACTGCACCAATGGCATGGTCACTGGCATCACACATTAATTCAAATGGTAATGTCCAGTCTGGTGCAGAGATGACTGGTGCTGTGACCAGCTTATCTTTCAGAGTCTCAAATGCCTGCAGACACTCCTTATCAAAGATAAATGGCGTGTCAGCAGCTAGCAGATTACTTAGAGGTTTGGCAATTTTTGAAAAATCCTTTATAAACCTCCTACAGAATCCAGCATGCCCCAAAAAGCTTTTGATTGCGTTAACATTGGCTGGTGGTGGTAATTTTTCAATTACCTCTACCTTAGCTTGATCCACCTCTATTCCCCTGTTCGAGATTTTGTGCCCAAGGACAATTCCTTCAGTCACCATAAAGTGACATTTTTCCCAGTTTAAAACCAGGTTAGTCTCTTGGCACCTTTCTAGAACAAGTGCTAGATGGTCAAGACAGGAGCTGAATGAGTCTCCAAATACTGAAAAGTCATCCATGAAGACTTCCAGAAATTTTTCCACCATATCAAAGAAAATTGAGAGCATGCACCTTTGAAAGGTTGTAGGTGCATTGCACAAGCCAAATGGCATCCTTCTGTATGCAAATACTCCAGATGGACATGTGAATGCTGTTTTCTCTTGATCCTGGGGATCTACTGCAATTTGATTATAACCTGAATATCCATCTAGGAAGCAGTAGTATTCATGACCTGCTAGTCTTTCCAGTATCTGGTCTATGAATGGTAAAGGAAAATGATCCTTTCTGGTGGCTGTATTGAGCCTTCTGTAATCAATACACATACGCCACCCTGTAACTGTTCTTGTGGGAACCAGTTCATTTTTTTCATTATGGACCACTATCATGCCACCTTTCTTAGGGATGACTTGGACAGGGCTTACCCAGGGACTATCAGAAATAGGATAAATAATCCCAGCCTCTAGTAACTTAGTGACCTCTTTCTGCACCACCTCCTTCATGGTTGGATTCAGCCGCCTTTGTGGTTGAACCACTGGCTTGGCGTCACCCTCCAATAAGATCTTGTGCATGCATCTGGCTGGGCTAATGCCCTTAAGATCACTGATGGACCACCCAAGAGGTGTCTTGTGTGTCTTTAGCACTTGAATTAGTGCTTCCTCTTCCTATGGCTCTAAGGTAGAGCTTATGATTACAGGAAAGGTATCACCTTCTCCCAGAAATGCATATTTCAGGGATGGTGGTAATGGTTTGAGCTCGGGTTTAGGAGGTTTCTCCTCTTCCTGAAGGATTTTCAGAGGTTCTATTATTTTCTCTAATTCCTCCAGATCAGGTTGAACATCCTTAAAGATTTCCTCTAGCTTTGGTTCGAGACTCTCAGCCATATTGACTTCTTTTACCAGAGAGTCAATAATATCAACGCTCATGCAGTCATTTTAGGTGTCTGGATGCTGCATGGCTTTGACAACATTCAACTTGAACTCATCCTCATTGACTCTCAGGGTTACCTCCCCTTTTTGAACATTAATAAGGGTTCGGCCAGTTGCTAGGAAAGGTCTACCCAAAATGAGAGTTGCTCCTCCATTTCTAGCACCACAAAGTCAGTGGGAAAGGCAAATGGCCCAACCTTGACAATCATGCCTTCAATTACGCCTGATGGGTATTTAATGGAGCCATCAGCAAGTTGGAGACATATCCGGGTTGGTTTAACTTCATCAATCAATCCAAGCTTTTTGATAGTAGCTGCAGGTATTAGGTTAATACTTGCCCCAAGATCACATAGAGCTTGCTTGGTACAAGTACCTTCTAATGTGCATGGTATCATAAAGCTTCCCGGATCCTTAAGCTTCTCAGGTAAGCTTTTCAGAATGACTGCACTGCATTCTTCAGTGAGGTAAACTTTCTCAGTTTCCCTCCAATCCTTCTTATGACTTAAGATCTCTTTCATGAACTTAGCATAAGAGGGTATTTGCTCAAGTGCCTCTACAAACGGAATTTTTATTTCAAGAGTCCTGAGATAGTCTGCAAAGCGGGCAAATTGCTTATCCTGTTCCGCTTGGCGGAGATTTTGAGGATAAGGCATTTTGCCCTTATATTCCTCAACCTTAGTTGCTGTAGGTTTATTGCCTACAGATGTGGGTTGAGAAGCCCTTTTAGAGGTGTTGCTATCAGCACTTGTATGTGTCTGATCTCTCACTGGCATTCGAATGCCAGGGGTGGAAGCTGGAGTGGCATTAGACGCCAGCTCCTTTCCTGTTTCTGGCGTCTGAATGCCAGAACTAAGCTTCCTTTGGGCGTTCAACGCCGATTCATTACTTGTTTCTGGCGTTGAACGCTAGACCTGAGCATGGTCTGGGTGTTCAGTGCCAGCTTTCCACCCATTTTCTGGCGTTTGAGCACCAGAGTTATTCCTCTCTGGGCTCTGATTGTCCTCAGATGGATTTTGGGTAGTTTGCTCATTTCTTGGCTTCCTGCTACCTTGAAGTGAGGTATTTAATGTTTTCCCATTTCTTAATTGAACTGCTTGGCATTCTTCTGTTATTTATTTTGATAACTGCTGTTCTGTTTGCTTCAACTGTACTTCCATATTTTTATTAGCCATTCTTGTTTCTTGTAGTATCTCCTTGAATTCGGCTAACTATTTTGTTAGAAAATCTAATTGCTGGTTGAATTCAGCAGCTTGATCTGCAGGACTGAGTTCAACAGTTGCTGTTTTAGCATCTTCCTTCTTGGAAAGTTCACTGCTTAGGTACAGGTGCTGATTCCTGGCAACTGTATCAATGAGCTCTTGAGCTTCTTCAATTGTTTTCCTCATGTGTATAGATCCACCAACTGAGTGGTCTAGAGAGATCTGAGCTTTTTCTGTAAGCCCATAGTAGAAGATGTCTAACTGCACCCACTTTGAAAACATTTCAGAGGGGCATTTTCTTTGCATCTCTCTGTATCTCTCCCAGGCATCATAAAGGGATTCATTATCTCCTTGTTTGAAACCTTGGATTCTTAGCCTTAGTTGTGTCATCCTTTTGGGAGGAAAATAGTAATTCAGGAATTTTTCTGACAACTGTTTCAATGTCTTTATGCTGTCCTTAGGTTGGTTATTTAACCATCTCTTAGCTTGGTCCTTTACAGCAAACGGAAACAGTAATAATCTGTAGACATCCTGATCTACTCCCTTATCATGTACTGTGTGATGAATTTGTAGAAATTGTGCCAGAAACTCCGTAGGTTCTTCCTATGGAAGACCGGAATACTGGCAACTTTGCTGCACCATGATGATGAGCTGCGGATTCAACTCAAAACTACTGACTCGATCGATGGTATACAGATACTATTCCCATATGAAGCAGTAGTGGGGTTAGCATATGACCCCAGAGTCCTTCTGGACTGTTCATTTCCACCTAGTTCCATGATAGAGCAAGGGAAATGATATGAATGTTGATATTATTTATTTTATTAAATATAAAAATTTATTTTTGAAATAGTAAACTAAAATAAAATAAGATAAAATAAAAATGAAATAAAAATAAAAATAAAAATAAAAAATTTGAAAATGTTTTGTGAAGATTTTCGAAAAAAATTGAGGAGAGAGAGAACGTGGTTAGGATATTTTTGAAAAAAATAATAAAATATAAATTTTTTTTAAAAAAAATCTTAGGAGGGTAAGATTTGAAAAATTTTGAAATTGAAATATGAATTTTTACAAAAAAAAATTCGAAAAAGTAGCTTAAAAATAGTTAGAAAAGATATTTTTTTGAATTTTGAATTTTATGATGAAAGAGAAAAACACATAAAAGACACAAGACTTAAAATTTTTAGATCTAATGCTCCTTATTTTCGAAAATTTTGGAGGAAAAACACCAAAGAACACCAAACTTAAAAATTTTAAGATCAAAACACAAGAAAGACTCAAGAACACCTTGGAGATTCACAAGAACAAAAGAAAGAACACCAAACTTAAAATTTTTAGAAAACTTCAATAAAATTTTCGAAAATTATAAAAAGATTGACAAGAAAACACCAAACTTAAAGTTTGGCACAAGATTAAATCAAGAAAAATAATTTTTGAAAAAGATTTTAAAAAAGAAGATACCCAAATACCAAGAACATAGACCAACGCTCTAGCCAATTGGGCAGTAAATGTAACACTTGTTTTGAATAGGTATATTCCTTTTAGAAGACTAATGCTTTGGAAAAACACAAGCGAAACAAGAAAAGACACAGAACAAGAAAAATTAAAGATCAATAAGAAAAATCAACAAGAACAACTTGAAGATCAAAGAGCACAAATTCAAAAATTTAAAGGGAAAATATAAAATATGTAATTGACACCAAACTTAGAACAAAACACTAAACTCACGAAAAATTAAAAATTGATAAAGAAAACTAATATTTTTCAAAAAATTTTTGAAATGGGAATAAAAGACTCGAACAATATGTAATTTAATGACTCTATAGCAACAAAAATAAATTATTCCTAATCTAAGCAATAAAATAAACCTTTAGTTGTTCAAACTCGAACAATCCCCGGCAACGGCGCCAAAAAGTTGATGCACAAAATTTTAATCCCAATATCAAAATCAAGATTTCTTATGATTTCGTACCACTAACCAGCAAGTGCACTGGGTCATCTAAGTAATACCTTACGTGAGTAAGGGTCGATCCCATAGAGATTATTGGTTTGAAGCAAGCTATGTTTATTTTATTATTCTTAGTCAGGATATCAATTATAATTATCAGTTTGAATTATTAGAAAAAAATAAAAGAGTGTGAAATAATTACTTGTTGTGCAGTAATGGAGAATATGTTGGGGTTTTGGAGATGCTTTGTCTTATGAATTCCTGTAATGTAATATTCAACTCAATGCAAAAGTGCAAAGTTCCTTCCATGGCAAGCTCTATGAAGGGTGTCACCGTTGTCAATGGCTACTTCCCATCCTCTCAGTGAAAATGGTCCAAATGCTCTGTCACAGCATGGCTAATCAGCTGTTGGTTCTCAATCATGTCGGAATAGAATCCATTGATTCTTTTGCGTTTGTCATCACGCCCAACACTCGCGAGTTTGAAGCTCGTCACAGTTATCCAATCCTAGAATCCTACTCGGAATACCACAGACAAGGTTTAGACTTTCCGGATTCTCATGAATGCCGCCATCAATTCTAGCTTATACCACGAAGATTCTGGTTAAGGAATCTAAGAGATACTCATTCAATCTGATGTAGAATAGAGGTGGTTGTCAGACACACGTTTATAGATTGAGGAAGGTGATGAGTGTCACAGATCATCACCTTCTCCATAATTAAGCGCGAAGGAGCATCTTAGATAGGAACACGCATATTTGAATGGAAAAATATAAGTAATTGCATTAATTCATTGAGACGCTGCAGAGCTCCTCACCCCTAATAATGGAGTTTAGAGACTCATGCCGTCAAAGAGTATAAAATTCAGATCTAAAAATGTCATGATATAAAAAATAGGCCTCTAAAAGTTGTTTAAATACTAAACTAGTAACCTAGGTTTACAGAAAATGAGTAGACTAAAATAATTGGTGCAGAAATCCACTTCTGGGGCCCACTTGGTGTGTGTTGGGACTGAGACTTAAGCCTCTCACGTGCTTGGGCTGTTTCTGGAGTTGAATGCCAGGTTGTAACGTGTTTTGAGCGTTGAACTCCAACTTGTAACCTGTTTCTGGCGCTGGATGCCAGACTGCAACATGAAACTGGCGTAGAACGCCAGTTTATGTCATCTATCTTCCTACAAAGTATGAACTATTATATATTGCTGGAAATCCCTGGATGTCTACTTTCTAACCCAATTGAGAGCGCAGAAATTGGACTCCTGTAGCTCCAAAAAATCCATTCCGAGTGCAGGGAGGTCAGGATCCAACAGCATCAGCAGTCCTTTTTCAGCCTAACTCAGATTTTTTCTCAGCTCCCTCAATTTCATCCAGAAAATACCTGAAATCATAGAAAAACACACAAACTCATAGTAAAGTCCAGAAATATGATTTTTTCCTAAAAACTAATAAAATTATATTAAATACTAATTAAAACATGCTAAAATCTACATGAAAATACCCCCAAAAAGCGTATAAAATATCCGCTCATCACACGCACACTGTTGTGCACATGCTCTGAGCAGGGGCTATGTTTCGACTTGTGCGTACGTGCACCCTTCTGCGCACGTACACCCTCTGAATTTTTGAAAGCGTGTGTACCCACCTTCTGGTGCGCACGCACACCCAGGGAGATGCCTACTGTTGAGGGCGTTCGCACACTCTGGTGCACACACACACCCTGCGAATTTTGCAAGTTGTGCATACGTACAACATCGTACATAGGCACAAGCTGGGAAGTGCCTTCTTTTGAGGGCATTCGCATGTATTCAAGCATGCACACAAAAAAATAAAAAATTTTACTTTGTGTGCGTACGCACACCTCTATGCGTACGCACACGTTGAGGAAACTCTTCTGGGCGTGCGTACGCACAACCCTATGCATACACACACTATCCTATTTTTCAATAAAAACCTTGTTTTTAACTATTTTACCTTCCCGACAAGCTTGTGAACTTCCATAAAGCTTATCTAGGGTGTCTTAACTTGTTTTTAGGCTTTGAAATATAGAGAATACCATAAGTAAGTTAACTAGATAATTTCAGGTAAAAAGTTTAGAAGACGGAGCCTTAGGATTCTGGAGTACTAAGGGTGGATTAGTTGAGTGAAGTGCTAGAGTACTATAAAGACGATTGGTATTATGAAATTGTGGAGTTGTGGATTTGATGATGAACTTGAGATATTGAGATGATGGATGGTGAGATTGGAACTTGAAAATGAATGATAATAGTTAATGAGATGAGTATAAATGGGCTTGTGCTATGAGCAGCGATCTCTAAAATTGAATACGTGATTTCGATATGCATTGTTCTCTGTCATAGGGGCTGTGGCAGTCTCTCACCTAAGTTCAGATGTGAAGGCTGAAGCAGGGCTTCCCACTCACATTTCTCGCTAATAGAGAAGGTTGTAGGGTACTCATCCCTCGTAATTATTCCTCATAAGTATGTGTTTTCTCTCTAGTTGCAAGGTGGTAGGGCACTAACCCACGGAATCATGCGGCATTCAAGGAAAGGTGGTAGGGTACTCTCCTTCGAAACATTTCCCTCTGAAAGGAGAAGGTGGTAGGGCACTCATCCCTCAGAATAATTCCTCCTGAGTATGTGCAACAGAGAGACAAAGCCGAGAGTTGCCGACCGGATTTTGTGTTGGGTTTTGCACTATAATCGACATGTGATATCACAGCCAATAGGACAAGCATTCATCATATGCATCTCTTATGTGGTTGCTTGCTTTGATTACTTGCAGTTTACCTAAATATATAATATGCCTACTTGCTTCTTGAATTACTTGTTTGCTTATACTTGTGATTGTCTTGCGCTGAGGAGGTTAGGTAGGCGATGGTGATGGGATCGCGTGGAGGGTAGGTTGGCGAAGGCTGTGGGATACAGCGGTTTGATTGATATTAGTTAGAAATCCCCTAAATTTAGATAACCCTATTTATGGTTTATGGTTTAAGTTATTTATTTTGTTAAGCTTGAATATCTGTTTGGTGTGAAGTTCTAGGATTGCCTTCGGTGTCCTGGAACCTTACATCTTACATACTGCACACTATTACCATACTGAGAACCTCCAATTCTCATACCATATGTTGTTGCTATTTTACAGATGCAGGTTGTAACCTACCTCGCTGAGTTGCAAGATGGTGACAGAGCGGAGTATGGTTTCATCTTTGTTTTATTCTGCTTTATTTAGAGATAGTCACTCTCTCATCCTTTGTATTTATATAACCTTGTTTCCTTAAAGGCTTTATTTCTAAAAACATTGAGAGATAGGGTGTTGCTATTTTAGACATCCAAACTCTGTTGCATTTAGTTTGACTAGCCGGCCTAAATTTCGTAGACTATGTCTAGTTCTCTTTTTGTATATCATACTTATATATATGTCTTGATTAATTTAAGTACTACCTTGTGTATCCTAGAGCTATCTACAAGGGTTTATATGTATTATGTCTTGTTCTGCTTGTACCTATGCATTTTGTTATCATGTGTGAACACTTCGCATTTCATAATTCCTCTTTATGCAAATTTGAGCTTCATTACTTCATCGGGCTTCTAGTTATATAAATTCTTGGATATATATTATAACAACCCTAATTTTCGAGTACACGAGATCTTTTCTGAAGGTACAGAGAACTCCGGAGGATTAGTAAGGGGAGAACCTTTGATATATCATCAAGTATCTCAATACTCATTGCCATTATGTCATCTTTAAGTTAGAACCTTTTCTGAGGCAAGCTCGATAATGCAATCACGAAGAACCTAGTTTTTGAAATGTATCGGTTAGGAGTTTTGACTCTATTTTCGTAAATAGACTCAGTTTGACAAACCAGACTCGATTCATGAGAGAAGAGATATAATATGATGATACTATCATTATATTAGTATTAGAAGCTTCTTGAATGATATTATAGGGTTACCTGGTTAATTTTAGTTAAAAACAGAAGATCAGTTTAACCGGGTTCACAGTTTACTGGTGCAGCTTAGCACCAGCAACCTCTGATGAATCTAGCAATGCTAAGGCCTCATTATACATATTTTATTCTCATAATAAATATGTTACTAGTGTCATTTATGCTAGTAGCTCAGAAAATAATTTTTAGACATGTTTTTACAAGTGTTCCGATACATCTTGTTTTAGTAGTTATACACCTGAGATATTTTAATATTATTTGAACCCACCTCCAAGCCAACCAATCACAACTTACCCTACACCCCCCAAAACCCCCAAGGCTGTCTCATTTGCTCATTGTGGCCGAAAATCATCATGAGAAAAAGGAGAGAAAGTTCTTGGTTCATAAATCTTCAAAGCTTGATTTCTTCTAAACTAAAACTCAAATAAAAATTCCAATCCAACCAAAATGATCCTCTCTTCTTCCTCTACATAACCATGTAACTTATTAAGGTCGGGAAATAAGGTGAGATGGCTGTTCCTTTCCCCTTTCAATTCGGTTTTCAAGGAAACATGCTTAAATATGTGTTTTCTTGATGTTCTTCCTTAGGAATCATGCTTAACTTGACTTGAGGGCCAAGAAACGTTAATTTCCAGCAAGTATTAGGTGAGATATCCCTTCCTAATGTTTTGAGCGAGATTTGGTCATTTGAGGATTTGTGGATATAAAGTTGTTCTTGATGTGATTTAGGAGGAAAAAGTGCTTAAGGACCACCTGAAAGTATAACCAAATTTGGAATAGCAAAACCAGGTAGGGTTTGACAAAATTAATCTTGATTGATTGTGTTTGCATTGTGTGATTACGATATGGTTTGGCTGTGCTTGAAATTGATGATTTATATGAGTGATTCTTGTTGAAATTTTGGTGAAAATTTGATGAAATTTGATGATATTCAACTTTGAATCTATGTTCTTCATGGCTGCTAGAAAAACAAAACCCTAGGCCCTAAATTGGGGTTCAATTTGTGTTAAAATCATGTAGAAAAGATGGGGTTTTAGTGGCTGGGAATTCATTATGAATTCTGGTAAAAATCGATTGCTGAAAAGACTGAAAAACGGGTAAAAACAGAGAAAGAATATGAAAAATTTGTGAAGAACACGAAGAACACTTTGAGTGTGATGAAGAACATGGAAGAACAGGCCTTAGATCTTGAAAAGGGTAAAGAAGTAAAATTTTTGGTGTTTGGGGCGTTATTTGGTAATTTCTGAAAGTTACGGGTGGTAAAAAGTGAATTTTAAAGGTTAAAAGTTAAAGTGGGGTAATTTTAAAAAATTTAATGATAAAATAATAAAAATAATAAAATATTAAATAATAATATTTAATTAAAAATAATATTTTAATAAAACTAATAAAATAATGCGAAAAAGACAGTTTTCTGTAAAAGCTTTAGAAAGACAACTTTAAGCGCAGAATCTCATAATTACCTTCATAAAACACTTAGGGAGTGGTAATAACATGTTAGTGAGGTAGAGATAAAGGAAAGATAAAAAGTTAAAGTAAAGAGATAAAGAGAAAAAGAGTAATATAGATACAGAGGAAAGAGTAATCAGAGAAAAGCAAAAAGATACAGAGAACAGAGTAACCAGAGCAGAGTAAAGGGATACAGAGAAAACAGTAATCAGAGCAGAGTAAAGAATTAAAGAGAACAGAATAATATGATAAAGAGATTATAGAACAAGCAAAGGGCCTGTTGAAAGGTCATTTGTTGCATTAAAGCAACTCTAGAGACTTTTGTGTGTTCATCTGCTGCATTGAGGTAGTCAGATAGATGGTGGTACGACCACTGAGAATGCTTTCCTGGGATACCTTGCTATAATGCTTTACTGTAAGACAGAGATTGCTTACAGAGGTATCGAGATTAGTGTGCTTCTGTAAGACAAAGGTTGCTTACAGTGAGTGTGTTGTTGCTCCTGTAAGCTAGAGGTTGCTTACAGTGAGTGTGTTGTACTCATGTAAGACAGAGGTTGCTTACAGTGATTGTGTTGTGCTCCTATAAGACAGAGGTTGCTTATAGTGAGTGTGTTGGGCCTATATCGACTAATAAGTGCCGCCCTGCAAGACAAAGGTTGCTTGCAATGGATACCCTGCAAGACAAAGGTTGCTTACAGTGGGTATTGCCAACAGGAAAGCCTTATCCAGACAGAGGTTGCTGGGTAACGTTGCGAGTGGGTATGTAACCGACAAATGAGCTCATTACCTGCACTAGGGCTAGACATGCATCATACTTGGTTGTGCATTTTCTCTGTTATGATTGTTGTATGAATGCATGCTTTTCTTGTTTGTATTCTATTCTCTGTGTCTGTGTTTTACTTTCTTGTATTCTTCTGTTTGTGTTATGCTATCTGTTTTCTCTATCTTCTCTATTTATCTCTATCTTCTATTTACTACTTTTTGTATTTTGCCATTTTCCTGCTAAACAACATGGAATTAATGAACTTAACTAATAACCCCGGCCCTACTAAGAACTACCCAGTTCTTACCCCTTCTCTCTCCCTTCTCCCTTCAGATGGAAATAATAGTACCCTTCCGTACTCTACTGACGATCATTCTGCAAAGAGGATTCCGCTCTAGGTAGTCTTCTGAGTCTAGAGTGAACTCCGTTATCTATTTATATATATATATATACCATGGGACCAGCGGACATCTATGCCACGTTTATCTATGAACTTTAACCTAAGTCCTCCGTACGACGTTGCTGTTATGTGGCCACTCAATAAAATACCAGTGGTATACTCTTAAGATAATTCATGATCCTGCATAGGAGTAATAGAAGATGTTCCACCTTTTGATGACGTTTCACCTGACTTGAGTTTTGAAGACTTAGAACATACTTTCCCTCGCTTTAGTAGTTTAGAGGGACTAGGTATATATATATATATATTATTTAGCTATATCTAGGGGTGTTCTAACTAAAAGTCTATACTCTAATAAAGGCTGGATCACGGAATGTTATCAACTACTTGAGATGTATTTATGTGTGGTTGTTTATAACTATTTTATCTATTATTATTTGTGAATTGATTACGAATGATTCTATTTATTAATCCAAATGTTTTAAAAAAAGTATCTCACAAACTAACTACGCTTTTAACAACGAATCGGGCTCATATAATAAATAATAGATAATAATTAGGATGACAAATTGATAGCGCTCAGTTTCCGGTATGTCCTAGGCATACTGAAAATTGGGTCGTTACATATATTATATATTATAAGCTCTAGAACTATTGTGGAACTTTGTTATCCTTTTCTTTATGGCTAGAGGTAAGGCTTAGGGTAACTGGGTGTTACATTTAGTGGTATCAAAGCGGTTCGTCCTCGTGAGCCTGAGGAATGGACCAATTGTGCTTCGTTGCATACTCTAGGTTTTTTCTTTCATTCTATTTATTTTATCCACTCAATATGCATATCATGCTTGTTTGGGAGAGCCTTTGGGGATAATGGAAGCAATAGGCTTGACATATTGAGACTGATCACCTCGGTATCGATTGTTTGTTGTGGAAAGGAAACCAGAATGGCAACTCATGGATGAGGTCAATCACGTTCACGGAGGGATAGTGAGGATGATTAACCTAGCCTATGCATTACAAGTTCAACATGTTCTAGAAAACTAGTTCATGGAGTTGTGGCATATTAGTTGATGGTTGACGTTCATCACTCGTGGCAAGGGAAGTGCCGACTGTTCCTTTTGCGATTTTTGCTTATGATTTTCAATTTCTAACTGGTATGGCCTTGAACCATGTTGAAAAAGTTTTAAAGCTTATAATGATTTTGAAAGTTGGTTTGGAAGTTTTAGTTTAAATGATTTGGTTTTGAAACTAGGTCGGAACTCTTGGTTTAAATGATACAGTTTAAATGGAAAGTGAGTTCTATGACTTTGTTAACTTGTGAATTTGGTTTGTAATTTAACTTATTAAAAGGGGTTCAAATTTAAAAGCTATTATTTAAGAATTTTAATGAATTTAAGAAAATCTTGATCTTAAGTGATTGATTTAAGAATAAATGAATTTTTGAGCCTTTTGAAAAAGCTCTTATTTTGAAGGTTTTGGAAAATGTTACAAAATTGGTATTTGGTTTAAGAAAAATTTCAAATTCTTAATGACGATAATTAGAGTGACGCAGTGGAAGGCGAGAGAGAACATCGACATGGTAAGACGACGGTAGACGAGACACTTTGACGACTTGTTTGGGTTGATAACGTTGATAGTAGAATGCTTCGTGGAGGATATATCACGCGATTCAAATTTTGGGGACAAAATTCCTAATTAGGAGGGGAGAATATAAGAACCGGAATAACCGCTTTAATAAAATAATAATTTTAATTGCCCAGAATAGGTTCGAAAATATAGAAGTGTTCTTTTGAAACTAAAAAGGTGAAATTTGAATTCAATGAATTTTTCTGAGTTGGAAAATGTATCTTTTGCGAAAGATTTTTTTGTAAAAATGTGTACCAGTGCTTTAGCCGGCAGAACCAGCTCTAATCTGTTTGGTACCGCGCTTTGAGAAAAAAGATTTTGAAAATTGATTTGTTATTTTGAAAGGAAAAAGACAATTTAGAATGTAAAACCGGACTGGGTCTAAACCGGGCCCAAGGCCCAACATATATATATGCATGTTTAATGAGCCTTCAGCTCATTTTAACCCTAAAAACAAGAAAAGGGGCGCAGCTTTGAGAGAGAAAAGAGCAAAGGGTTTGGCCACTATTCATCCTCCACTTCCGGTGACCTGATAAACCCCATTTGTAGGGTTTATCTTGTATTGATTTTAGGAGATTTCAACACCTCTTACCCACATTTCTTCAATGAATTAGCATGATTTTGTGATTGTCTCCTTATTTGTGCTTAGATGTGAAAACATTCTTTTTAGGCCTTTAACTTGATGATTTTAATCTCCCTTTGATTCCATTAGATGCCTTGATGTGTTCGTTAGTGATTTCAGATTGAAAAGGCTAGGAATGGATCAAAGGAGTGAAGAGGAAAGCATGCAAAGTGGAGAAATCATGAAAAGCCAAAGAATTGAACTCGCCCATGGACGCGCGTGCGCACCAGGCGCTTACGCGCACCCTACGAAATGGCCCATGGACGCGTACGCGTGCTGTGCGCGTACGCGTTGATGCTGATACTTGATTTTTAAGTGAATTCGCACCCAACGAATTCTGAGAAGTTATGGGGCCCAATCCCAACTAACTTTGGCGCCTAAACTGCTATTTAAAGCCAAGGATTGAAGAGCAAAAGGGGATTCCAACCATTCACACTCATTAGGATTAGTTTAGTGTAAGTTTTAGAGAGAGAAGCTGTCACTTCTCTCTAGGATTAGGATTAGGATTAGGTTTAGTTCTTAGATCTAGGTTTTAATCTTTGCTCTCATCTCCTTCTTCCTTTCAATTCCTTGTAGTTACATTCATTCTTCTTCCATTCTTTTGTTGTAATTTCCTTTATGTTGTTCTTATATCTTGTTGTAGACCTACTCTTGTTTCTTCTACTTTCTTTCAATTGAATTCAAGGTAATTCATACTAATTGTGTTTTCTTTGGTTTTCTATTGTTGATCTCTTGCTTTTGTAGTTGTAGACTCCTTTAATTCTTGCAACTAATAATATTTACCTTTATTGCCTTTTATGTGTTTGTGGACATGTCTCTTCTAGATATAGTATAGATTTTGTTCCTATTGACTTTTGTTGAGTAATTAGTGACTCTTAAGTTATCTAATTCCTTTGTTGATTGATAATTAGAAGTTTCTAATTGATTTAAATGCCTCTAAAGCTAGTCTTTCCTTTAGGAGTTGATTAGAACTTGAGGAATCAAATTGATTCATCCACTTGACTTTCCTCCAAGGTTAGAGGTTAATTAAGTGGTAGCAATTAACAATTTATGGTCACAATTAACGAGGATAACTAGGATAGGATTACTAGTTCTCATATCTTGCCAAGAGCTTTGTTAGTTGTTAGTTTATTTTCTTTGCCATTTATATTTCTTGTCTAAAATCTCAAAAAATCCAAAATAACTCATAACCAATAGCAAGACACTTTATTGTAATTCCTAGGGAGAACGACCCGAGGTTCAATACTTCGGTTTATAAATTTTAGGGGTTTGTACTAGTGACAAACAACTTTTTGTATGAAAGGATTATTGCTTGGTTTAAAAACTATACTTGCAACGAGATTTCATTAGTGAAATTCTAAACCCTCAAAAATCCAATCATCATGACCATAACTTGAGCTACGGAGCTCCGATTGACAAACTGTTTACGGCCACGTGTAAATCTCTCTGAGCTCATCATTTCTAACTAAGTTTTTTGGTAAGGAACTCTTTCTCTAGCTCCAATTTTTCGCCCTAGCCCAAAACTCAAAAGTGGCTTTGGATTTTTGAGGTTTTTTGTGTTTTTGGTTGTTTAGGAGTGATCTAGCATTGGGGTTGATGAGCGGATAATTTATACGCTTTTTGGCATTGTTTTTATATAGTTTTTAGTAAGTTTGAGCTACTTTTAGGGATGTTTTCATTAGTTTTTATGTTAAATTCACATTTCTGGACTTTACTATGAGTTTGTGTGTTTTTCTGTGATTTCAGGTAAATTCTGACTGAAATTGAGGGATTTGAGCAAAACTCTGAAGAAGGCTGACAAAAGGACTGCTGATGCTGTTGGAATCTGACCTCCCTCACTCAAAATGAATTTTCTGGAGCTACAGAACTCCAATTGGCGCGCTCTTAACGGCGTTGGAAAGTAGACATCCAGGGCTTTCCAGCAATATATAATAGTCCATACTTTATTCGAAGAATGACGACGTAACTTGGCGTTCTGCTGTCTGGAGTTAAACGCCAGAAAAACGTCATGATCCGGAGTTGAACGCCCAAAACACGTCATAACTCAGAGTTCAACTCCAAGAAAAGCCTCAGCTCGTGGAATGATCAAGCTCAGCCCAAGCACACACCAAGTGAGCCCCGAAAGTGGATTTATGCATCAATTACTTACTCATGTAAACCCTAGTAGCTAGTCTAGTATATATAGGACATTTATCTATTGTATTAGATATCTTTTGACCACTTTAAGTCTTTTATTATTCGGTCACTTGATCATGGAGAGGGCTGGCCATTCGGCCATGCCTGAATCCTTTGCTTATGTATTTTCAACGGTAGAGTTTCTGCACACCATAGATTAAGGGTGTGGAGCTCTGCTGTACCTCAAGTATTAATGAAATTCTATTTTCTTTTATTCAAATCTCTCTTATTCTTGTTCCAAGATATTCATTCGTACCCAAGAACATGATGAATGTGTTGATGAAAGTGACGATCATTATCATTCTCACTTATGAACGC
>NC_029776.3:73677312-73678286 GCF_000817695.3 Arachis duranensis | reverse complement strand
AAAAATATGTTCTTGATGTTCATCATGATCTTCAAAGTGTTCTTGGTGTTCATCTTGACATTCATAGCATTCTTGCAGGCATTCATTTGTTTTGATCTAAAAATTTCATGCATTGAGTATTTTTGTTGTTTTTCTCTCTCTTAATTAAAAATTCAAAAATCAAAAAATATCTTTTCCTTATTTTCCTCCAAATTTTCGAAATTTTGGGTTGACTTGGTCAAAAATTTTTAAAATTAGTTGTTTCTTACAAATCAAGTCAAAATTTCAATTTTAAAAATCTTATCTTTTCAAAATCTTTTTCAAAAATTATATCTTTTTCATTTTTTTATAAATTTCGAAAATTTCAAAAATCTTTTTCAAAATATTTTCAAAAATCTTTTTTCTTATCTTTACATCAAATTTTCGAAAATTAGCTAACAATTAATGTGATTGGTTCAAAAATTTGAAGTTTGTTACTTTCTTGTTAAGAAAGGTTCAATCTTTAAGTTCTAGAATCTTATCTTGTAGTTTCTTGTTAGTTGAGTCTTTTTAAAAATTAAATCTTTTTTCAAAATATCTTTTTATTAAATTTTTTTATCTTATCTTTTTTATCTTTTATCTTATCTTTTTCAAAAATTTTATCTTTTTCAAAATTTGATTTCAAAATATCTTATCTAACTTCTTATCTTCTTATCTTTTTTTTGATTTCAAATCTTTTTCAATCAACTAACTAACTTTTTGTTTGTTTCTTATCTTTTTCAAAACCACCTAACTACTTTTCCCTCTCTAATTTTCGAAAATTCTCCCTCTCGTTTTCAAAAATTCTTTTTGTTTTAAATTTTAATTTTAATTATATTTTGTCTTTGATTTTCGAAAATTACTAACCTCTTTTTCAAAAATTATTTCCGAAATCTTCCTTCTCTTTTCTTCTTCTATTTAATTATTTAATTACTAACACTTCTCTTCACCTCTCCTCATCCAAAAATCCGAATCCA
>NC_029776.3:73674886-73675861 GCF_000817695.3 Arachis duranensis | reverse complement strand
ATGGGTGAACCTTATGGAAACACCTATAATCCATCATGGAGAAATCATCCAAATTTCTCTTGGAAGGATCAACAAAAGCCTCAACAAGGCTTTAACAATGGTGGACGCAATAGGCTGAGCAATAGTAAGCCATATCCATCATCTTCTCAGCAACAGACAGAGAATTCTGAACAAAACACTTCTAATTTAGCCAATCTAGTCTCTGATCTGTCAAAGGCCACTTTCAGTTTCATGAATGAAACAAGATCCTCCATCAGAAATCTGGAGGCACAAGTGGGCCAGCTGAGTAAGAAAGTCATTGATACTCCTCCTAGTATTCTCCCAAGTAATACAGAAGAGAATCCAAAAGGAGAGTGCAAGGCCATTGATTTAATCAAAGTGGCCGAATGCACTAAGGAGGAGGACGACGAAAATCCTAGTGAGGAAGACCTCTTGGGACGTCCCTCAAGCAAGAAGGAGTTTCCTATTAAGGATTCAGAGGAATCTGAAGCTCATATAGAGACCATAGAGATTCCATTAAATCTCCTTCCGCCATTCATGAGCTCTGAAGACTATTCATCCTCTGAAGAAGATGAAGATGTGACTGGAGAGCAAGTTGCTCAATACTTAGGAGCTATCATGAAGCTGAATGCTAAGTTGTTTGGTAATGAGACTTGGGAAAGTGAACCTCCCCTGCTCATTAATGAACTAGATACCTGGATTCAGAAAACTCTACCTCAAAAGAAACAAGATCCTGGCAAGTTCTTAATACCTTGTACCATTGGCACCATGAGCTTTGAAAAAGCTCTATGTGATCTGGGGTTAGGGATAAATCTTATGCCACTCTCTGTAATGGAGAAGCTAGGGATCATTGAGGTACAACCTGCCTTGTTCTCATTACAATTAGCAGACAAGTCAATGAGACAAGCTTTTGGGACAGTAAAGGACGTGTTAGTAAAGGTTGAAGGCCTTTACATCCCTGCTGATTTCATAATC
>NC_029776.3:73671893-73672194 GCF_000817695.3 Arachis duranensis | reverse complement strand
GAAATTGACGATGTAACTTGGCGTTGAACGCCAAGTACATGCTGCTGTCTGGAGTTAAACGCCAGAAAAACGTCATGATCCGGAGTTGAACGCCCAAAACACGTCATAACTCAGAGTTCAACTCCAAGAAAAGCCTCAACTCGTGGAATGATCAAGCTCAGCCCAAGCACACACCAAGTGGCCCCGGAAGTGGATTTATGCGTCAATTACTTACTCATGTAAACCCTAGTAGCTAGTCTAGTATATATAGGACATTTATCTATTGTATTAGACATCTTTTGACCACTTTAAGTCTTTTATT
>NC_029776.3:73657319-73671647 GCF_000817695.3 Arachis duranensis | reverse complement strand
ATTCCGAGTAGGATCCTGGGAATCCGGAAAGTCTAACTTTGTCTGTGGTATTCCGAGTAGGATTCTGGTAATGAATGACTGTGACGTGCTTCAAACTTGCAAGTGCTGGGCGTTAGTGACAGACGCAAAAGAATCAAGGGATTCTATTCCAACCTGATTGAGAACCGACAGATGATTAGCCGTGCTGTGACAGAGCATAGGAACATTTTCACTGAGAGGATGGGATGTAGCTATCAACAAGTGTGATGCCTCCAGACGATTAGCCGTGCAGTGACAGTGCATAGGATCATTTTCCCGAGAGGATTGAAATTAGCCACCGCTGATGGTGAACCCCTATACAAAGCTTGCCATGGAAAGGAGTAAGAAGGATTGAGTAGAAGCAGTAGGAGAGCAGGCGTCCTTGAGCCATGCAGCATCTCCACTCGCTTATCTGAAATTCCCACCAATGAATCTGCATAAGTGTTCTATCCCTTTTTATAATCTATTCTCTTATTTCTATTTTCGAAACCCATAAACCATTTTAACCTGCCTAACTGAGATTTGCAAGGTGACCATAGCTTGCTTCATACCAACAATCTCTGTGGGATCGACCCTTACTCACGTAAGGTTTATTACTTGGACGACCCAGTACACTTGCTGGTTAGTTGAACGGAGTTGTGAATTCAACTGGTGCCACAATAATAATTTCATACAACTTAAAGAACAGTGATCACAATTTCATCCACCAGGGGTATTGTTGGGTTTTGTCCCTAATCTCATTGGGTAAGGTAAAGTCTCATTAAACCCTTGTGTTTAGTTGTTTGTGTGAACGGTTTTGATTTTGACATATATATGATGTTAGTTTGAGCTTTGGTGCTTGTTGGAGTTGCCTTGGCTTTTGGAAGCTTGTGGGATCCATGTTTTGGTGTGTTGTGCATATTGGAGATTGGCTAAGGTATGGTTTCGGTTTTCTCTATGTAACATGTAGACACTTAGGCTAGTAGACTATAGGATGGGATTGAAACTGATTGTTGATAATTGTCATGTATGATGATAATGATGATTGTGTGGGATGATAATGAATTATTATGTGTGTTGATGATGAGATAAGATAAGTTATGCTTATGAATAGTGAGATTATATTAAAGCTGGTGATATGGAATATCGATGTACGAATTGTGGAGTTATTAAGTTTATGAAGGAGGAATTGATTGATATAGCTATTAAGTTGGTTGAATTGTGATGGAAAGGTAAAGTATAGCATTTGGTTGTGTTTTATGGTGAAATTGAATAGGCTTGGAATTGGTTTGGTTGTGAATTTTGAAGGTCTGAGAACCTAGTGAACTTTTGGTAAAAACCAGTTTTTGGTGAACTTTGTTGGATCATATCTTGAGCTACGGTTTTTGAAATTGATTAAATTTTGGAATAAATTAAAGATAATTCAACAAGCTTTAAAACGATATAGATTTTGTGAAAATTGAAATTTTGTAGAAAGAGATATGATCGTTGGAAGTTGGTATCAAAAATCTGATTTCTGTGATGTTACAGAAATTATGAGTTCTGGTTTATTTGCACACGCACAGTGTTATGCGCGTGCTTTAAACAGGGGCTATATTTCAACTTGTGCTACACACACCCTTGTGCGCACACCCTATGAAATTTTGAAAGCATGCATACGCACCCTTTGGTGCGCACACACACCCTGCGAATTTTGCAAGTTGTGCTATGCACAACATCATGCGTACGCACAAGCTGGGAAGTGCCTTCTTTTGAGGGCATTCGCACGTATTCGTGCGTGCACACAAAAATGTAGAAAATTTTACTTTGTGTGCGTACGCACACCTCTATGCGTACGCACATGTTGAGAAAACTCTTCTAGGCGTGCGTACACAAACTGCCCTGTTTTTCAATAAAAACCAGGTTTTAACTATTTTACCTTGTATGCAAGCTTATGAACTTTCGTAAAGCTTATCTAGGGTGTCGTAACTTGTTTTTAGGCTTTGAAATATAGAAAATACCATAAGTAAGTTAACTCAATAATTTCAGGTAAAAAGTTTAGAAGATGGAGCCTTAGGATTCTGGATTATTAAGGGTGGATTAGTTGGGTGAAGTGGTAGAGTACTGTAAAGATTATTTGTATGATCAAATTTTGCAGTTGTGGATTTGATGATGAACTTGAGATATTGAGATGATGGATTATGAGATTGGAACATGAAAATGAATGATTATGGCTAATGACATGAGTATAAACGGACTTGTGATATGAGCAGTGATCTCTGAGATTGAGTACATGATTCCGATATGTATTATTCTCCCTCGTAGGGACTGTAGCAGCCTCCCACCTACGTTCGGATGTGAAGGTTAAAGCAGGGCTTCCCACTCACATTTCTCACTAATAGAGAAGGTGGTAGGGCACTCATTTCTCGGAATTATTCCTCCTGAGTATGCGTTTCTCTCTGGTTGCAAGGTGGTAGGGCACTAACCAACGAAATCATACGGCATCCAAAGGAAGGTGGTAGGGCACTCTCCCTCGAAATGTTTCCCTCTGGAAGAAGAAGGAGGTAGGGCACTCATCCCTCGGAATTATTCCTCTTAAGTATGCGTAACAGAGAGATTAATCCGAGAGTTGCCGACCAAATTTTGTGTTGGGGTTGGCACTATAACCGACATTTGATATCACAGCCAATAGGACAGGCATTCATCATATGCATCTCTTATGTACTTGTTTGCTTTGATTACTTGTAGTTTGCCTAAATGTATAATATGCCTACTTGCTTCTTGAATTACTTGCTATACATGAATATTACCTGTATATTAATTGTTTGCATATACTTGTGATTGTCTGGCGCTGACGACGTTAGGTAGGCGGTGACGATGGGATTGTGTGGAGGTTAGGTTGGCGAAGGATGTGGGATACAGCAGTGTGATTGATATTAGTTAGAAATTCCCTAAGTTTAGATAACCCTGTTTAAGGTTTATAGTTTAAGTTATTTATTTTGTTAAGCTTGAATATCTGTTTAGTGTGAAGTTCTAGGATTTTCTTCGGCATCCCAGAACCTTACATCATACATACTAGGCACTCTTACCATACTGAGAACCTCCGGTTGTCATACCATATGTTGTTGTTATATTTCATATGCAGGTCGTAACCCACCTTAGTGAGTTGCGAGATGGTGACAGAGCGGAGTATGGTTTTATCTTTGTTTTATTTTGCTTTATTTTGATATAGTCACCCTCTCATCCTTTGTATTTATATAAGCTTGTTGCTTTAGAGGCTTTATTTCTGAAAACTTTTAGAGATAGGCTATTGCTATTTTAAACATCAAAACTCTGTTGTATTCAGTTTGACTAGCCGGCCTAAACTCCACAGGCTGTGACTAGTTCTCTTTTTGTATATCATACTTATATATATGTCTTAATTAATTTAAGTACTACCTTATGTATCATGGAGCTATCTACAAGGTTTTATATGTATTATGTCTTGTTCTTCTCGTACCTACGCATTTAGTTACTGGGTGTGAACGCTTCGCGTTTCGTAATTCCGCTTTATGCGACTTTGAGGTTTATTCCATCATCAGACTTCTAGTTATATAAATTCTTGGTTATATATTATATATTATAAGCTCTAGAACTGCCGTGGCACTTTGTTATCCTTTGCTTTACGGATAGAGGTAAGGCTTAGGGTAACGGGGTGTTACATCAGGCTGTCTGTATAACCGACAAATGAGACTCATTAGCCATAGGACAGGCATATATTGTGTGCATTTGTATGTTTTTCTTGAGTGCGTATTGTCTTAGTTTGCTTAATTGCTTAACTCTGCTTATCTGCTACTTGTTCTACTTGCTGTAATTGTACCTCTGTCTGTGATTTTCTTGCTTGAATTGTATGTGTATGTTTTCTGAGAAACCCCTCTTGTGAAATGTGTGAGGAGGGGGGTTGTTCCACCGGTAACTCGAAGGATTAGAGAAAACAGAAAGTGAAGTGTTAAGCTAAAGTTAGATTTAGAACTTGATACCTTAGATAACTTAGTTAATTTCTGGTTTAGTTGGATCATTAAGTTGAAATCTGAGTGTCAAAATTCTAGGAAGCCTTTGGCTTTTCCGAGACCTTTTATATTAACCATGCGGGCACCTTTACCATGCTGAGAACCCCCAGTTCTCATTCCATACATATTTCTGTTGTTTTTCAGATGCAGGTCGAGAGGCACCTCCTTGAGCGTCTGGAGACCTTCTTCACAAGCGAAGAACTATCTTTTGGGCTGTTATATTTTGTTTTAGGCTATGTATATATATTTATAGAATCTCCGCATGTATATTTTGTATTTTCTCCTTTCTAGAGGTTGACTTGGAGAAACATGTGTTTATTCTGTAGTTTGAGTTTTATTTTAGGTTGTGTATATATATAATTATATACTCTGGCTGGTCTTCACAGGTCGAGTTTCGAGCTTGATATCTGTATTTTGAAACTTCGGTCTGTATATTATGTTTTTATTAGCCTTCTTTTAATCTTACCTATCCTTTTACGATTATTCTTGCGAGTGCGATACGATTTTCTATTACGCTTTTATTTAGCTTATTCTTCAAGGCTTCTAAATATGAACTCTTTTAATTATATTTATGTACGTATTTTATTTTTAGAGGTCGTAATATCTCGCTATTTCTGCTTTATAACTTAAGTATAAGATTCTATGTGTTAAAGTGTTACGGAAATCATTAAGTTTTGTAATTTAGAACTTTCTTCATCAACTAAAGGATTTTTTTTTAATATTTACTTACAATTATTATTTTACCACCATAAAATAAAGTATAAATCAATTCAATACATGCATACTAGATATGTTATTCACTTACTCTAGAAGCCGAGCACTTGGATAAACTATGACGTCGCTAGTTTTCCTAACAAATTAAAATCTCAGGAGTTAACTTTAAATTTTAAAGAATTAGTTTTGTAACAAACTATTATCTTAGCCGTGCACAAACTAATTTTCCTATTTTTTTTATTATGCTATTAAAATGTAGTTAAAATAGTATTTATCTTTTGTTAAGTTTGACTTTTAAAGCAATCTAAATGGTTATAAAATCATGCATTTTGAGTAAGGCTATATAAATATATATTTGCACTTTGTCATTTATCAAAGTTCTTAATTATGCACGGTGAAAAAAGGTGTCAGGTTAGTTTCTCTCCTCACGATTATCACTAACACAAGCATTAATATATTGAATTTTTTACTTTCTCTTCTATCCTTCTATTTCTTTTATATCAGTGTTCTATTAAAAAAATATCTATACAATTAATTATGTTATTTAAATAATTAATGTCGATATAAATGCTTAAAAATTTTCATCATGACTACAAAAGTTGGTAAAGTTTATTAATGTTTTAGGTAATTAAGTTATCTCATTGTTACATGGGCGGGATTATTTATCTACTTTTTTAGACACATAAATTATATATCTTATTGATTTTTTCTCCTAATTAAGGTTTAATTACATCCAAATGTCTTTAATTTCATACAATGCATATAATTTTCTTGGGAACTATAATTGCTTTTAAACATATTTGACATTTCGGTCGATGATTAATTTTAAATATTCGTTTTTTATTTAATAAGCAACCGGGTGAAATTATTCAAGTAGTTTGAGATTGAATGAGTAAAATAATATTTACTATAAATATACAATTTTTTTTCTTTTATTTATGCGCACAATCCAAATTAAGATTAATCTGTGCCATTAATTTTATGATTGCCCCAACTAACGGATGTTTTGGTATTCTATTAGGAAAGGGAGATTTATTAAGAACATCTACGAAAGTATGTTTTCAATTTTCAATAATAAAAATATTTAATAGAGTTACTATTAACGAATTTTTTATGTTATTTGTTTGAAGCATTAAAATCTACCAAGTTTATAACCGTTTAAATAATTGATGGTTAATTAAAATATCTAATTATTAGATATTAACAAGCACAAAAATTCAGTTGCGAGAGTACGTACTCCTTATCTAACGTTCCATGAATTCATTCACGTTCTGTTATAATTTTATTGTGCTATCTTCATGGTTACATCTTTTTTGTCTTTTCTTCGTCAAAGTCTTTTTTACCTTCTTCTACTTTCTTCTCTTAATTTCTTTTCCACTTAGTTCCCTAATTTTCGTTTTGTCTCCTAATTCATTCCTCTTTTAATTCATTCCGTTTTCTAATTCACTCATTCCATATATTTTATTTCCAATATTCTGAAAATCGATTCGGACTGGCTAGTCGAACCGGTCAAACTGTGAACCGTTTTAAAAACGAATCGGTTAGATGTTAAAATTGCTGATTTTGAAAACCGTCATTGAACTGTCAAACTGGTCGGGAACCGGTCGGTTGAACCGAACCGTGACCCGGTCGATTTTTGAATTAGTAAGCAAACGTCGTCGTTTGCAAACTCAACTACTCTAGTCTGTAGCCTTAACCTAACTCCAACCTCCAGAAGACTAGAACCCTCGCTCTGCCTCTCTCACACTCTGCCTCTCATCGAGCTCCTAGTCCCCCTCACTTCCATCCAGCCACCGCCTGCTACCGCCGCCGTCAGAACTTCCAACTTCAAATAGCCACCACCTTCTCCCTCACTTTCCCTCTATCGCGAAGCAGACATCGCAACGTTCCTACCCCTCCATCGCGCTGCTCCCTTGCGAATGTGGAAGCCTCCATCGCGCAGCCACGGTCCCACCGGTGCCAGCTCTATTCCACCGTAGCCACTTTCCCATTCGAAAGCCTGTTCGAAGTTGCTCCTTTGTCTTGGTCTCTCCCTCTTGCATGCTATGTTCAAGGCTTCTAGCTTCTAGGTAAATTTTTTAAAACTATAATTGAATAATTTTTTATAATTATTGTTAGCTAAGTTCTGTTGAAGCCCGATCGAATGTTACTGTGAACTGTGATTTTTTTTATTTTTCTGTGAACTGAACTGTGAACTTTGTTGAATACTTGTTGAATAATTATTGTTAGTTAAGCAGTGAACTTTGTTGTTGTACTTGTTACTTGTTACTGTGTTAAAAAGAGTACTTCGAAAAATTGAGGGAAAAAAGCTTTTTCTGCACCAAACCCTCCCCTAAATTTGGTTTTTTATTCTCTGTTATGAAATGATTGAATGATTATTGAGTGTTTTGTGTTTTAGTTGAATGATTATTTGATTCTTGATTAGTACCAGATGCTCTGCTATGTTTGTGTACTATGTTTGAATGAAAATTTCTGCACTGTATGATTTTTTTGGGTAATTTAACATGTTAGAAATAAACTTGTTGTTTAATAATATTTCTTCCATTGTAAATCTCGGTAGTTTCAATTGGAAGCAGATATACAAGGCGAACCTTTCAAGTCTGTGCGAGTTGCTGTCCATGTCCTGGTAAATCGATTGCAAGTTAATGTTATTTCCTTTAGTTTTAATGTTGGATTTTGAAACTAACCCTAATTTCTTGCTTCTCAGGAATCAAAAATAAAAAATCAAAGAAAAAGAAAAGAAGTAGGTATTATCAATTAAATTCAATTCTGAGTATTATTGGTTGGACAATTATGAGAACATTGTTACTGTTTGTGAGCTGAAAACTTTAGATTTAATTGATTTTTGTGTTTGTGTATGTACTATTTGACAATTATATGTCTTTGTGTATGTACTGTTTGTTCTCTCTCCTTTTTGTTTGGTTTAGTTTGTATGTTTTTCTTCACGGTTTTTCTCCTTTTAGTTTGGTTTAGTTTATTGGATCAACATGTATTTGGTTTCATACTTTCATTAATAAGTTCTTAATATGTATTTTTATTTTTGGTCAGCAGTTTTGTTATTACTTTTTTGTTGATCTATATGGTAGGTAGATCATATTTTCAACTAAAATTACTACCAGGGTTATGTCCATTTGAAAGAAGTTACTTACTTTACATCAACCATGGGTTCAAGTTATTGGTTTAAGACGATCATTCGATAAAGTAAATCAAAACAAAGCAGATCAAAGAAATCAAAGGTACAGCACACTTTCTTTGTGTCAATTTTACCTTCATTAATAACCTCATCCTAGTCCAGGATTTCATTGTATGGGAGTCAAAATGACTATGTAAAACTATGTAGTACCACTATGTAAAGAGATTTGAAGTTCATGTATGTCTTACTACCAAGAAGGCCGATACAAATGTAGTACCACTATATTTCTCTCTGGAATCATTAAATACCAATTCTGATTTTCTCTGCACCATGAGCAACAAATCAAAGACTCAGAACCCTCGTATAATTGATAGGGATCAGGAGGATGATTTGATCGCTTTAGCTTACGAAGATGTTTCTGAAGGAATTCAAGCCGGTACATGGAGCCTATCCGGAAGAATTTTCTCAAATTGGATCTTTTCCGTAGGTACCATGGAAGGAGCTCTCTATGCAATATGGAATAAACCAGAAGGATTCAAAGTAGTCGAAAAATTCGGGAACCAGTTTCAATTTTTCTTTGAGAATGACTCTGATGTGACTCGAATTGAGAGGGGTTCGCCTTGGTTATTCAAGAGTTTTGTTATTCATGTTCGCAGATGGAAGTAGTCAATAAACATAGAGGATAATCACATCTCTTCTTTTCCTGTATGAGCACAATTTTGGGGGATTGCCTGAACAATACAAAACGCTTGAAGTTGGCCGAAAATTGGGTGGGAGACTTAGTCAAATTGAAGATGTTGCTCTATTTGAAGTTAAAGGCAAAGATACATGCAAAGTGAAGGCTAAAGTGGAACTGAACGGTGATAAAAGAGTGAGGGATACACTGAAATTGCTTGATCCTAATCAGAAAATGCTGGAAATTGGAGTACGCTATGAACGTATAGGTGTGTTCTGCACTTATTGTGCAAAATTGGGGCATGAATCTAAGAACTACCAATTTTTTATTGATTATTCTACCCAAAAAAAATATTAAGAAAGATAGAGTTGGCGAATCGCTTAAGGCAGATCAAGTCGATAGGTGTTTACTTGAAAAGAGAGCTTCCTTCAATCCTAACCAACCTCGGGAAGGTTTAGCTCAACCGAAGAAAAAATCTCGACCTGCTTGGCTTTTTTATAGTTTCTCAAAAATGAGTGTGCTAGATGATAAGAAAAATAGAATAATGAAAAAATTGCTGCCGATTCAGGTTCTAGAGCAGAAAATGAGGGTGAATCAGAAAACACAGGTACGACTACTGATACTAATTCTTCTTCTAATGCTTTATTGGAGATATCCTATCCCATGAATAATGTCCAACACAATAACAACGTCATATCCAAGCTTAAAAATGAGAACAAAAAGCCAAATCTGAAACAACTTGCCAGAAAGTCTGTGACAGGTTTCAAATGGAGGAGTGGAAGTAATGGTACTGAAGATATTTCAAAGAAAATTTGTCTTAATGATATTGTCTCTGATGCTATGACGGTGGAGGGTGCCAGCCTTCAAGTGGCACCCAAAGAAATATGAAACTACTATCGTGGAATTGTCAGGGTTTAGGGAGACCCCTGACAATCCACAATCTTAAAGGCATTTGTAAATCTTACTCCCCCGAGGTTGGTTTTATCTGTGAAACAAAAAATCAATCTTGATAAGCTGAAGGAAAACTAAGATCTTGTGGTTTCAAGGAATGGTTTATTATGGATCCGGATGGATTATCAAGGGGTTTGACAATGGCATGGAGGGATGGTTGCACTGTTCAGATTTTACATCATGGTAGATTCTTCATTGCGGCATCAATTCTGACAGTTGGTTCTAATGATCTCTATGGTATTCTAGGTGTTTATCTCAGTTCAAATGATCAACATAGAATGGCTCAGTTTGCTGAATTAACTTCAGTCACCCAACATTTTGATGGTAAGGTTGTGTTAATGGGTGATTTTAATGCCATTTCTAATCAATTGGAGAAGCAGGTGGGGGTGCTAAATCTCCTTCTTCTATTGAAACCTTTAACAGTTTTATTGATGATAATTCCCTGATTGATATTGGTATGGTCGGAAGACCATTCACTTGGTCGAATAGACGGAGGGGTGATGAGTTGATACAGGAAAGACTGGACCGATTCTTGGTAGGAGTTGATTGGTAGCAACTCTATCCCAATGCAACGGTTGTTAGATTGTGAGAATCAGGCTCAGATCACTCCCCTCTTCTCTTAGACTCTAATCTGAGAACTGAGAAATCTAAACACCAATTCAAATTCCAAGAAAGATGGCGTTCCAATGATGAAATAAGGCAGATTGTTAGAGAGGTTTGGCACGAACAAATTGATGGTTCAGCCATGTATATCCTAGCTCAAAAAATAAAGCGTTGTTGACATAAGATTGTCATATGGCAGCAAGAACATAGATGTAATTCGAAGGTGGAGATTGATTTACTACAGTCTGAATTAGAGGAACTTCATTTAGCAGGAATTCATGGAGGTGACATCATTTCAGAAATAAAGGACAAACTTGAAAAAGCATTGCAACATGAGGAATCTTATTGGAAAGATAAGTCTAGAGTCAAATGGATCAAATCCGGTGATCAGAATACAGCTTTCTTCCATCAGAAATTTAGAAATCAAACTCGAAGGAATAGAATTTGGCACCTAACTAGCAGTGATGGTGAAGTGGCTACTTCAAATGCTGGTGTTGCTTCTGTGGTTGAATCTTATTTCAAGGACATCTTTTCCTCCACTTGTCATGAGAACCTTGAACCTCTGTTTACTGATTTTGAACCTAAGGTTATAGCTCACATGAACCGTAGGCTTCAAAGACCAATGACTATGGAGGAAGTAAAATGTACAACATTTAGCATTTATCCTCAAAATTCTCCAGGAGATGATGGTATGACAGCAAAATTTTTTCAAAGCTTCTGGAACATACTTAGTGGTGATGTGTTTCGAGCAGTTAAGAGCTTCTTTTTAGGGGGCAAAATTTTGAAAGGTTTTAACCACACTCAGATCTGTCTTATTCCCAAGTTTTCTGATGCTAAAGATATGACTCAGGTAAGACCAATAAGCCTATCTTCAGTTTTTACAAGATTATCTCCAAAGTATTTGTACATAGACTTCAGGGTATGATAAATAGACTAATTGGCCGTACGCAGAGTGCTTTTATTAAAGGCAAATTAATCTCTGATAATATCCTAATTGCCACGAGTGTATGCATTACTTGAAGAACAAAAAAAGGGGACTCAAAAATGAAAAGGCGCTAAAATTATATATGAGTAAGGCATATGATATGGTGGAATGGCACTTTCTTTGGTTTATATTGGAGAAGTTTGGTTTTGAATCCCGGTGGATCATGTGGATTCGAGAATTAGTGACAACTGTTTCTTATTCTGTTATTGTGGAAGCACAACCTTATGGTTTCTTCAAACCAAATAGAGGTATTCAACAAGGAGATCCTCTATATCCCTATCTTTTTCTTTTCTGTGCAGAAGGTCTCTCCTTCTTGCTACACAAGGCAGAACAAAATAGACTAATCCAGGGTCTTCAGATACATAGGTGATGTCCCAAGATCAACCACATCCTCTTTGCTGATCATTCCATCTTATTCTTTAAGTCTAATCCTGAAGCATGTTCAAATATCCTGCATTTATTGAATTCTTATGAAAGCATCAGTGGCCAGAGGGTAAATCTTAATAAAGCTGTTGTATTCTTTAGCCACAACACTCCCTCTACTACTCGTACACTATTGGCTAACTCTATGAATATTAATTATATTGGGGCTTGATGAGCGGATAATTTATACGCTTTTTGGCATTATTTTTAGATAGTTTTTAGTAGGATTGGGCTACTTTTTAGTATATTTTTATTAGTTTTTAAGCAAAATTCACATTTCTGGACTTTAATATAAGTTTGTGTGTTTCTCTATGATTTTAGGTATTTTCTGGCTGAAATTGAGGGACCTAAGCAAAAATCTGATTCAGAGGCTGAAAAAGGACTACTGATGCTGTTGGATTCTGACCTCCCTACACTCGAAATGGATTTTCTGGAGCTACAGAAGCCCAAATAGCGCGCTCTGAATTTCTTGGAAAGTAGACATCCTGAGCTTTCCTGAAATATATAATAGTCCATATTTTGCTCGAGTTTTGATGACACAAACTGGCGTTCAAACGCCAGCTTCCTGCCCCATTCTGGCGTTAAACGCCAGAAACAGGATACAAGCTGGAGTTAAACGCCCAAACTGGCATAAAAGCTGGCGTTTAACTCTAAGAAAAGTCTCTACACATGAAAGCTTCAATGCTCAGCCCAAGCACACACCAAGTGGGCCTGGAAGTGGATTTCTGCATCATTTACTAATCTCTGTAAACCTTAGCTACTAGTTTTAGTATAAATATTACTTTTTCTCATTGCATTAGTCATCTTGGTTGTTCTGGTTCCTCCTCTGGGGCCAAAGCCAATGAACACCATTATCACTTATATATTTTCAATTGTGGGGTTTCTACACACCATAGATTAAGGTATGGAGCTCAGCTGTTCCTCGAGTATTAATGCAAAGTACTATTGTTCTTCTATTCAATTCAAGCTTATTCTTATTCTAAGATGTTCACTCGCACTTCACCTGATGAATATGATGATCCGTGACACTCATCACCATTCTCACTTATGAACGCGTGATAAACAACTATTTTATGGTTTATCTTGTGTTCAATTGAGTGGTTTTTATCAAGCCTTTGCACACTTATTCATACTATTTGCATGGTTTTACAATTCCTTCCGTATGATATAATATATGTGAAAACATGTTTTCTATGCTTTAGAAATATTAAATTTAATTATCCTTTATTACCATTTGATGCCTTGATATGTGTGTTAAGTTATTTCAGGGATTATAGGGCAGGAATGGCTTAGAGGATGGAAAGAAAGCATGCTAAAGTGGAAGGAATACGAGAAGTTGAAGAAACTGCTAAGCTGTCAGCCTGACCTCTTTGCACTCAAACGGACATAACTTGAGCTACAGAAGTCCAAATGATGCGGTTCCACTTGTGTTGGAAAGCTAACATCCGGGGCTTCGATTTGATATATAATTTGCTATAGTGGCCTGATGAGCAGATAATTTATACGCTTTTTGGCATTGTTTTTAGTATGTTTTTAGTATGTTTTAGTTAGTTTTTAGTATACTTTTATTAGTTTTTAGTTAAAATTCACTTTTTTGGACTTTATTATGAGTTTGTGTGTTTTTCTATGATTTCAGGTATTTTTTGGCTGAAATTGAGGGACCTGAGTAAAAATCCGATTCAGAGGCTGAAAAGGACTGCAAATGCTGTTGGATTCTGACCTCCCTGCACTCGAAGTGGATTTTCTGGAGCTAGAAAAGCCCAATTGGTGCGCTTTCAACTGCGTTGGAAAGTAGACATCCTGGGCTTTCCATCAATATATAATAGTCCATACTTTGCCTGAGATTTGATGGCCCAAACTGGCGTTCCAAATCAGCTCAAAACTGTCCGGCATTAAACGCCAGAACTGGCACAAGAATGGGAGTTAAACGCCCAAACTGGCACAAAAGCTGGTGTTTAACTCCAAGAGAAGTCTCTACACGAAAATGCTTCAATGCTCAGCCCAAGCACACACCAAGTGGGCCCGAAAATGGATTTTTATGTCATTTACTCATCCTTGTAAACCCTAGGCTACTAGTTCTCTACAAATAGGACCTTTTACTATTGTATTCTTATCGGGGTAGCTATCTTTAGTCTTATTCTATCTTAGATCATAGGAACGGTGGAGTTTCTACACACCATAGATTAAGGTGTGGAGCTCTGTTGTACCTCGAGTATTAATGCAATTACTATTGTTCTTCTATTCAATTCAGCTTGTTCTTGTTCTAAGATATCACTTGTTCTTCAACTTGATGAATGTGATGATCCATGACACTCATCATCATTCTCATCACCTATGAACGTGTGCCTGAAAACCACCTCCGTTCTACCTTAGATTGAGTGGATATCTCTTGGATCCCTTAATCGGAATCTTTGTGGTATAAGCTAGAATTGATGGCGGCATTCAAGAGAATCCGGAAGGTCTAAACCTTATCTGTGGTATTCTGAGTAGGATTCAATGATTGAATGACTGTGACGAGCTTCAAACTCCTGAAGGCTGGGCGTTAGTGAGAGACGCAAAAGAATCACTGGATTCTATTCCAACCTGATTGAGAACCGACAGATGATTAGCCGTGCTGTGACAGGGTGCGTAGAACATTTTCACTGAGAGGATGGGAGGTAGCCACTGACAATGGTGAAACCCTACATACAGCTTGCCATAGAAAGGAGTAAGAAGGATTGGATGAAGACAGTAGGAAAGCAGAGAGACGAAAGGGACAAAGCATCTCCATACGCTTATCTGAAAGTCTCACCAATGAATTACATAAGTATCTCTATCT
>NC_029776.3:73653606-73657229 GCF_000817695.3 Arachis duranensis | reverse complement strand
GATTTACAAGGTGACCATAGCTTGCTTCATACCAACAATCTCCGTGGGATCGACCCTTACTCGCGTAAGGTTTATTACTTGGACGACCCAGTGCACTTGCTGGTTAGTTGTGCAAAGTTGTGATAAAGAGTTGAGATTACAATTGTGCGTACCATGTTGATGGCGCCATTGATGATTACAATTTCGTGCACCAAGTTTTTGGCACCGTTGCCGGGGATTGTTCGAGTTTGGACAACTGACGGTTCATCTTGTTGCTTAGATTAGGTATTTTTCTTTAGAGTTCTTAAGAATGAATTCTAGTGTTTCAAGGTGATGTTCTTATCATCACCAAAGCTGATTGATTTTCATCAATTTAGCTCTTGAATGCAATGTCTTACTGAAGCTGGGCTAGCCATGTCTAATTCCTTTAGACTGAAGCTTTAGACTAACATTGCATGATTCCTAGAATTCTCATTAAGAATTTTGATATCTTTATTTTCTTTTCCACTTAATTTTCAAAAAAAAAAAAACCAAAAAAAATCACAAAATCATAAAAACCAAAAATATTTTATGTTTCTTATTGAGACACTAGTCTCATTTTAAGTTTGGTNNAAAAACCAAAAATATTTCTTGTTTGAGTCTAGTGTCTCATTTTAAGTTTGGTGTCAATTGCATGTTTCTGTTCTTCTTGCATTTATCATGTGTCTTCAGTGATCTTCAAGTTGTTCTTGATGATTTACTTGCTCTGATCTTTAAATTCTCTTGTCTTAAGTGTTTTGTTGTTTCTCATATGCATTCTCAATTTGTTAGTGTCGGTAGTATACAAACTTCTAAGTTTAGTGTCTTGCATGCATTGTTCATTTGATTTTAGTTGCATTTTGATTTTTCCTCATCGTTAAAAATCCAAAAAAAAATTTTAATTTGTGTCTTTTCAAGTCAATAATGCAGAGAATTGAAGATTCAGAACATACAGCAGAGGAATTACACAGAAAAAGCTGGGCGTTAAAAACGCCCAGTGAAGAAGGAAAACTGGCGTTTAAACGCCAGCCAGGGCACCTGGCTGGGCGTTTAACGCCCAAAAGGGTAGCATTTTGGGCGTTAAACGCCAGAATGTATACCATTCTGGGCGTTTAATGCCAGGATGGTACAAGTGGGAAGATTTTATTTTTAATTCAAATTTTTTTTCAAGTTTTCATAATTTTTCAAAATCATATCTTTTCAATCATATATTTTCAAAATCAATTTCTTTCCATTTTCAAAAATACTTGCTAACAATTAATGATTTGATTCAACATTTCAAGTATGTTACCTTTTCTGTTGAGAAAGGTTTAATGATTGAATCATATCTTTTCTTGTTAGCCAAGTCATTGATTTTAAAAATCAAATCTTTTTAAATTATTTTTCAATCATATCTTCTCAATCATATCTTTTTGAAACCATATCTTTTCAATCATATCTTTTTAATCACATCTTTATCAAAATAAGTTTTCAATCATATCCTTTTGATTTCTAATTTCAAAATCTTTTTCAAAAATCACTTAATTTCCTTCCCACTCTT
Organism: Arachis duranensis; assembly: GCF_000817695.3. Lineage (NCBI taxonomy): Eukaryota > Viridiplantae > Streptophyta > Magnoliopsida > Fabales > Fabaceae > Arachis > Arachis duranensis. The sequence goes on along the minus strand of NC_029776.3, from coordinate 73,655,692 downwards.
AGTTTTCGAAAATCATCAATCAATTTTCAAAATTCTTTTTCAAAATCTTTTAACTTATTTTCGAAAATTCTTCCCTTCTTCTCACATCCTAATTCTTCTACCTCCTCCTTCTATTCCTCTGACACCTCAAGGAATCTCTATACTGTGACATAGAGGATTCAATATTTTCTTGTTCTCTTCTCTTTCATATGAGCAGGAGCAAGGACAAAAGCATTCTTGTTGAGGCTGACCCTGAACCTGAAAGGACCTTGAAGCGAAAGCTAAGAGAAGCTAAAGCACAACTCTCTGTAGAGGACCTACCAGAATTCTTCAAAGAAGAAGACATGGCAGCCGAAAACAACAACAATGCCAACAATGCAAGGAAGGTGCTGGGTGACTTCACTGCACCTACTCCCGACTTCTATGGGAGAAGCATCTCTATCCCTACTATTGGAGCAAATAACCTTGAGCTTAAGCCTCAATTAGTTTCTCTAATGCAACAGAATTACAAGTTCCAGGGACTTCCATTGGAAGATCCTCATCAGTTTTTAGCTGAATTCTTGCAAATCTGTGACACTGTCAAGACTAATGGGGTTGACCCTGAGGTCTACAGACTTATGCTATTCCCTTTTGCTCTAAGAGACAGAGCTAGGATATGGTTGGACTCACAACCTAAAGAAAGCCTGAACTCTTGGGAAAAGCTAGCCAATGCCTTCTTTGCAAAGTTCTTTCCACCTCAAAAATTGAGTAAGCTTAGAGTGGAAGTCCAAACCTTCAGACAGAAGGAAGGTGAATCCCTCTATGAAGCTTGGGAAAGATACAAACAATTGATCAGAAAGTGTCCCTCTGACGTCCTTTCTGAATGGAGCATCATAGGTATCTTATATGATGGTCTGTCTAAACTGTCCAAGATGTCATTGGATAGCTCTGCTGGAGGATCTCTTCATCTGAAGAAGACGCCTGCAGAAGCTCAAGAACTCATTGAAATGGTTGCAAATAACCAATTCATGTACACTTCTGAAAGGAATCCTGTGAACAATGGGACGAATCAGAAGAAAGGACTTCTTGAGATTGATACTCTGAATGCCATATTGGCTCAGAACAAAATATTGACTCAATAAGTCAATATAATTTCTCAAAGTCTGTCTGGAATGCAAGCTGCACTAGGCAGTACTAAGGACGCTTCATCTGAAGAAGAAGCTTATGATCCTGAGAACCTTTCAATGGAAGAGGTGAATTACATGGGAGAACCCTATGGAAACACCTATAATCCTTCATGGAGAAATCATCCAAATCTCTCATGGAAGGATCAACAGAGACCTCAACAAGGTTTCAACAATAATAATGGTGAAAGAAACAGGTTTAGCAATGGCAAGCCTTTTCCATCATCTTCTCAGTAACAGACAGAGAATCCTAAGCAGAGCCACTCTGACTTAGCAACCATGGTCTCTGATCTAATCAAAACCACTCAAAGTTTCATGACTGAAACAAGGTCCTCCATTCGAAATTTGGAGGCACAAGTGGGTCAGCTGAGTAAGAAAGTTACTGAACTCCCTCCTAGTACTCTTCCAAGCAATACAGAAAAGAATCCAAAAGGAGAGTGTAAGGCCATAAACATGGCCGAATTTGGAGAGGAGGAAGAGGCAGTGAGCACCACTGAGGAAGACCTCAATGGATGTCCACTGGTCTCCAATGAGTTCCCTAATGAGGAACCATGGGAATCTGAGGCTCACATTGAGACCATAGAGATTCCATTGAATTTACTTCTGCCATTCATGAGCTCTGATGAGTATTCTTCCTCTGAAGAGGATGAAGATGTCACTGAAGAGCAAGTTGCTAAATACCTTGGAGCAATCATGAAGCTAAATGACAAGTTATTTGGTAATAAGACTTGGGAGGATGAACCCCCTTTGCTCACCAAAAAACCGGATGTCTTGTCTAGGCAGAGATTACCTCAAAAGAGACAGGACCCTGGGAAATTCTCAATACCTTGTACAATAGGCACCATGACCTTTAAGAAGGCTCTGTGTGACCTAGGGTCAAGCATAAACCTCATGCCTCTCTCTGTAATGGAGAAGCTAGGGATCTTTGAGGTACAAGCTGCAAA
>NC_029776.3:73652178-73653543 GCF_000817695.3 Arachis duranensis | reverse complement strand
ATTACATCCCTGCTGATTTCATAGTCCTATAAACTGGAAAGTGCATGGATGAATCCATCATCCTTGGCAGACCCTTCCTAGCCACAACAAAGGCTGTGATTGATGTTGACAGAGGATAATTGATCATTCAAGTGAATGAAGAATCCTTAGTGCTTAAGGCTCAAGGATATCCCTCTGTAACCGTGGAGAGGAAGCATGAAGAGCTTCTCTCAAAACAGAGTAAAACAGAGCCCCTACAGTCAAACTCTAAGTTTGGTGTTAGGAGGCCACAACCAACTTCAAAGTTTGGTGTTGAACCCCCACATTCAAACTCTAAGTTTGGTGTTGGGAGGTTCCAACATTGCTCTGAGTATCTGTGAGGCTCCATGAGAGCCCACTGTCAAGCTACTGACATTAAAGAAGAGCTTGTTGGGAGGCAACCCAATGTTATATTTATCTAATTTTCCTTTGTTATTTTATGTTTTCTGTAGGTTGATGATCATGGGAAGTCACAAAATCAATTGAAAAAGCAAAAACAGAATGAAAACAGAAAGAAAAATAGCACACCCTGGAGGAAGACCTTGCTGGCGTTTAAACGCCAGTAAGGGCAGCAAATGGGCGTTTAACGCCCAGTCTGACACCATTCTGGGCGTTTAACGCCAGAAAGGGGCACCAAACTGGCGTTAAACACCAGGAAAGGGCAAGAAGCTGGCGTTAAATGCCAGAAATGGGCACCAGCCCGGTGTTTAACGCCAGAATTGGCATAGAGAGCATATTTGCCTGCCACTTTGTGCAGGGATGACTTTTCGTTGACACCTCAGGATTTGTGGACCCCACAGGATCCCCACCTACCCCACCACTCTCTCTCTTCTTCACTCATGCCCCAATCACCTCAACACCTCTTCCCCAAAAACCCCTCACCTATCAAACCCCATCTTTCTCTTCACCACTCACATCCATCCTTCATAAAACCCCACCTACCTCACCATTCAAATTCAAACCACTTTCCCTCCCAAACCCACCCTCACATAGCCAAACTTTACCACTCTCTCCACTCCTATATAAACCCATCTTTACCACCTCCTTTTCACACAACCTAAACACTACTTCTCTCCCTTTGGCCAAACAACAAAGCCATCTCCATCTCCTTCATTTCTTCTTCTTCTACTCTCTTCTTTCTTCTTTTGCTCAAGGACGAGCAAACCTTCTAAGTTTGGTGTGGTAAAAGCATTGCTTTTTGCTTTTCCATAACCATTTATGGCATCCAAGGCCGGAGAAACCTCTAGAAAGAGGAAAGGGAAGGCAAAAGCTTCCACCTCCGAGTCATGGGAGATGGAGAGATTCATCTCAAGGGTGCATCAAGACCACTTCTATGAAGTTGTGGCC
>NC_029776.3:73651695-73652081 GCF_000817695.3 Arachis duranensis | reverse complement strand
ACATGAGATCCGAAGAAGAGGTTGGGAAGTTCTTACCAACCCCATTCAACAAGTCGGAATCTTAATGGCTCAAGAGTTCTATGCCAATGCATGGATCACCAAGAACCATGATCAAAGTGTGAACCTGGACCCAAAGAATTGGCTTACAATGGTTCGGGAGAAATGCTTAGATTTTAGTCCGGAAAATGTAAGGTTGGCATTCAACTTGCCCATGATGCAAGGAGATGAACACCCTTGCACTAGAAGGGTCAACTTTGATCAAAGGTTGGACCAAGTCCTCATGGACATTTGTGAAGAGGGCGCTCAATGGAAGAGAGATTCAAGAGGAAAGCCGGTTCAACTGAGAAGGCATGACCTCAAGCCCATCACTAAGAAAAGGATGGAGC
>NC_029776.3:73649278-73651629 GCF_000817695.3 Arachis duranensis | reverse complement strand
CCGAAGTTACTATAGACTGGGCTATCATGATTCATAGCATCATGATTGGAGAAGAAATAGAAGTTCATGAGGTTATAGCCCAAGAACTTTATAAGGTGGCGGACAAGTCCTCTACCTTGGCAAGGTTAGCCTTGTCACCTTTGTTATTCTGTTGGAGTTGACATAGAAGGAGACATCCTCATTGATGAGGACAAGCCCATCACTAAGAAAAGGATGGAGCAAACAAGAAACCCCTCTCATCATGAAATCCCTGAGATGCCTCAAGGGATGCACTTTCCTCCACAAAACTATTGGGAGAAAATCAATACCTCCCTAGGAGAATTGAGTTCCAACATGGGATAACTAAGGGTGGAGCACCAAGAACATTCCATCCTCCTCCATGAAATTAGAGAAGATCAAAGAATCATGAGAGAGGATCAACAAAGGCAAGGAAGAGACATTGAGGAGCTCAAGCACTCCATAAGATCTTCAAGAGGAAGAACAAGCCACCATCACTAAGGTGGACCCGTTCTTTAATCTCCTTGTTCTTTATTTTTCTGTTTTTCGAAAAATCATGTTTATGTTTATCTTTGTTTGTGTCTTATGATCATTAGTGTCTCAGTGTCTATGCCTTAAAGTTATGAATGTCCTATGAATCCATCACCTTTCCTAAATGAAAAATGTTCTTAATTGAAAAAGAGAAGAATTGCATGAATTTTAAATTTTATAACAAATTAATTATTTTGATGTGGTGGCAATATTTTGGTTTCTGAATGTATGCTTGAACAGTGCATAAATCTTTTGAATTTTTTGTTCATGAATGTTGGCTCTTGAAAGAATGATGAAAAAGGAGACATGTTACTGAGGATCTGAAAAATCATAAAAATGATTCTTAAAGCAAGAAAAAGCAGTGAATACAAAAAAAGGAAAGAGAAAAATGAAAAAAAAAAGAAAGAGAGAGAAAAACGAAAAAAAAGAGAGAGAAAAGAAAAAAATAAAGTTGTGATCCAAAGCAAAAAGAGTGTGCTTAAGAACCCTGGACACCTTTAATTGGGGACTCTAGCAAAGTTGAGTCACAATCTGAAAAGGTTTACCCAGTTATGTGTCTGTGGCATGTATGTATCCGGTGGTAATACTGGAAGACAGAGTGCTTTGGGCCACGGCCAAGACTTATAAATTAGCTGTGTTCAAGAATCATCATACTTAACTAGGAGAATCAATAACACTATCTGGATTCTGAGTTCCTATAGAAGCCAATCATTCTGAATTTCAAAGGATAGAGTGAGATGCCAAAACTATTCAGAGGCAAAAAGCTAAAGCCCCGCTCATCTAATAAATACTGATCTTCATAGATGTTTTTGGAGTTCATTGTATATTCTCTTCTTTTTATCTTATTTGATTTTCAGTTGCTTGGGGACAAGCAACAATTTAAGTTTGGTGTTGTGATGAGCGGATAATTTTTACGCTTTTTGGCATTGTTTTTAGTATGTTTTTAGTATGTCTTAGTTAGTTTTTAGAATAATTTTATTAGTTTTTAGTTAAAATTCACTCTTCTGGACTTTACTATGAGTTTGTGTGTTTTTCTGTGATTTCAGGTATTTTCTGGCTGAAATTGAGGGACCTGAGCAAAAATCTTATTCAGAGGCTGAAAAGGACTACAGATGCTGTTGGATTCTGACCTCCCTGCACTAGAAGTGAATTTTCTGGAAAGTAGACATCCTGGGCTTTCCAGCAATATATAATAGTCCATACTTTGTCCGAGATTTGATGGCCCAAACTGGCGTTCCAAATTAGCTCAAAACTGCCCGGCGTTAAACGCCGGAACTGGCACAAGAATGGGAGTTAAACGCCCAAACTGGCACAAAAACTGGCGTTTAACTCCAAGAGAAGTCTCTACACGAAAATGCTTCAATGCTCAGCCCAAGCACACACCAAGTGGGCCCGGAAGTGGATTTTTATGTCATTTACTCATCCTTGTAAACCATAGGCTACTAGTTCTCTACAAATAGGACCTTTTACTATTGTATTCTTATCGGGGTAGCTATCTTTAGTCTTATGCTATCTTAGATCATGGGGGCTGGCCTCACGGCCATGCCTAGACCTTGTTCTTATGTATTTTCAACGGTGGAGTTTCTACACACCATAGATTAAGGTGTGGAGCTCTGCTGTACCTCGAGTATTAATGCAATTACTATTGTTCATCTATTCAATTCAGCCTATTCTTGTTCTAAGATATTCATTTGCACCCAAGAACATGATGAATGTGATGACTATGTGACACTCATCATCATTCTCACTTATGAACGAGTGCCTGACAACCACTTCTGTTCTACAAGCAAACAAGGCTTGAATGTTTATCTCTTGGATCCCTT
>NC_029776.3:73647673-73648715 GCF_000817695.3 Arachis duranensis | reverse complement strand
AACATTGCCCTCCACAAGGGCACACTGCCCTCTAGGAGGGCAACATAAGAGAACCAAGAAGAGAAGGCAACTCTGCCCTGCCCACTACAAGGGCAGAGCACAAAATGTGCCTTGGGACCAAGAGGAAGAAAACCTTGCCCTGCCCTCCACAAGGGCAGTATCGGGCTCTCCAAGGAAAGAAATCAAAGGAAAAATGTCACCCATGCATGCCACAAGGATCGAACAAGGAACCATGAGGAAGCTAGGACTTAAGGTTGAGTGCCGTGCCAAGAAACCAAGGAAATTAATTAAATGTGTGCCACAGCCGTGTTTCGAACACGGGACGTGAAAGAGGGAACATTGCCCTTCCCTCTGCGCGGGCAGGGCAGAATCTTGTGTGTGGCGCACCAAGAAGCAATTCTGGCGCACCATGGCACGTTCCTGGCAGCATCTGGCACACGAAGCTCGACCCTGGCAGCACCAAAATTTCCTGCCCTGCCCTCCACGAGGGCAGGGCAGCATCCCATGCACCAAGGAAAATTTCTGGCGCACCAATTTCTGAGTCTGGCGCACCAATTCTGGATTCTGGCAGCACCATGGCACGTTCTGGCGCACCAACTTTTCCTGCCCTGCCCTTGGCGCGGGCAAGGCAGCATTTCACGCACCACGCCGCACCAGACCACACCACAATGCACCAAATCCTGCCCTGCCCTCCACAAGGGCAGGGCAGCCTCCTGGGAGTGACTTTTCATGGGCCAAAAATTCAAATTAAAAATCCATTTGAATTCATTTCTTCACCAAATCAAAAGCCCATCCAAATCCCAAAATCCAAGAACAGAAAGTGTATAAATAGAAGCTAGTTTGATGTAATTAGGACCGGGACCTTTAACTTTTACTTTTACACTTACTTTTAAATTTTACTTTCACCTTTCTTTTGAGCTTTGGCAATTGTTCTTGGGTGACTTTACTGAGAATTTTGAGAACTGAGGAGGAGGATTGATCTCCCTTCTTCCTCATTCTTGCCTGAGCATTTCTAATCTTCTGTTTCTGAGTTTTGGGTGTG
>NC_029776.3:73646241-73647232 GCF_000817695.3 Arachis duranensis | reverse complement strand
ATCCCTGTGGGATCGACCTCACTCATGTGAGTTATTATTACTTGATGCGACCTGGTACACTTGGCGGTGAGTTTTGTGTTGGATCGTTTTCCACACATCAAGTTTTTGGCGCCGTTGCCGGGGATTGAAATAGATTGACAATGATTAAGTGAAGTGGAGGTCTAAATTAAGCAATTTTTTTTCTTTTCTGTTATTCTAATTCTTACTGACACACTAACTGTTTGAATTTTTGCTTAAACTAACTAAACCTTCATTCTAGCTATAGATTGAAGTTTCATTGGCTTTCTGAGTTTGTGTGATTATTGTTGTGTGTTTGTATGTCAGGTACAGGAAGATCTTCCCCTATCATCTCTGAAATTGATCAAAGAACTCTTCGGAGAATAAGAAGAGCCGAAAGAGGGAAGAACGTTGTTGGAGAAGAAGAATCTGAGGAGGAATTCCAAGAGATGGAAGGAGATACCAATCAACCAGGAGAAGGAGCCAACAATAATCAACAACAGAGAAGAGTCTTGGCTTCATACACAAATGCTAGGCATTGTGGGAGTAGCATTCTTCCTCCCAATGTCAATGCAAACAATTTTGAACTCAAGCCACAACTCATCACTCTGGTTCAAAACAATTGTTCTTTTGGAGGAGGGCCTTTGGAGGATCCAAATCAACATCTGTCTACCTTCTTGAGAATCTGTGACACGGTGAAAACCAATGGTGTACCTCCTGATAGCTACAAGTTGCTGCTCTTCCTATTCTCTCTCAGAGATAAAGCCACTCAATGGCTAGAGACCTTTCCAAAAGAAAGCATCAACACTTGGGATGACTTGGTGAGCAAGTTTCTTGCCAAATTCTATCCACCTCAAAAAATCCTAAGGTTGAAGACTGAGGTTCAAACGTTCACTCAATTGGAGGCCGAGAACTTATATGAAGCATGGGAAAGATACAAGGCTCTATTAAGGAAATGTCCACCAGAGATGTTCACTGAGTGGGACAAGTTACA
>NC_029776.3:73644473-73646086 GCF_000817695.3 Arachis duranensis | reverse complement strand
AACCTCAGATGGGGAGACAACCATAATCAAAACCAACAACCATGGCAAAGAAACACAAGTCAGAACAATTGGAAAAACACAAACCACAACCCCTAGCCAAACACTAACCAAAATTCATACAGAAAACCACAAAATAACTACCCAAATTCTAACCAATACCCACCCAATAACCACTCAACTAACCAAAACACTTATCTTCATCCATCAACACCCCAAAATCAACCCATCTCACAAGACTCACAGAGAATCACGAATCTAGAGCTGCTCATGGAGAAACTGAGGAAGAACCAAGAATTGACAACAAAGAACCAAGAAGCCTCCATGAAGAACCTAGAGAGGCAGATTGGACAAATCTCCAAGAAGATTTCTGTTGAAAAACCATCAAGTTCACTACCTAGTGACACCATTCCCAACCCAAAGGAAGAATGCAAGGTCGTGCAACTGAGAAGTAGAAAAGACCCAAAGGAAGAATGCAAGGTCGTGCAACTAAGAAGTGGAAAAGTGTTATTGGATGGCAACCAAGGAGCAACCAAGCATAATGACAATGAGCCAACAAAGAATGATGAAAACATCAACAAAAACGTGATAAGCAAGAATGCTCCAGAAAAACTCACAGAGGAAGACAACAAACCACAGAATTTGAAGAAAGGAAAGCAAATCATGGAGGAACCAATTCCAAAACAACATCAAGGGGAGAAGAGCTCAACATCACCACTGCCTTATCCACAGAGATTTCACAAAGAAACAAAGGATCAGCACTTCCACAAATTTCTTGAGACTTTCAAGAAGTTGGAGATCAACATACCTTTGGCTGAAGCATTAGAGCAAATGCCTCTGTATGCCAAGTTTCTAAAGGAGCTCATTAATAAGAAGAGACAGTGGAATGAAAAGGAGAATGTAATGCTCAGTGAAGAATGCAGTGCACTCATTAAAAAGGGACTCCCTCCCAAGCTTGAAGATCCTGGAGGTTTCTTCTTACCATGCACTATTGGAAATCTATTCATTAACAAGGGGATGTGCGATTTAGGAGCAAGCATAAATCTGATCCCATACTCTTTAGTGAAAAAGCTTGGCATAGAGGAGGTGAAACCAACACGGATGTCCTTGGAATTGGTGGACCAATCAATAGTATATCCTAAAGGGCTGATTGAGAACCTTTTAGTTAAGGTTGGCAAGTTCATCTATCCGGCAGACTTTGTGATCCTGGATTCTTCAGAAAATGGAAGTGACTCCATAATACTTGGTCGACCATTTTTGGCCACTGCTAGAGCCATTGTGGATATAGAGCAAGGAGAGTTAACCCTCAGGATGCATGAGGAGAGCACCACCCTGAAAGTCTTTCCAGAATTACAAAGGGATGAAGAAACAAGCAAAATAAGTGATGATATCCTTCCAAAGCAATCAACTGACAAGGAAGTAGAACAGAAAAACAAACAGATGCAAGAAGAAAAAGGGGTTCACAAGGAAGCAGGGGTGATAAGCAAGAAGGAAGGTATCACAACTCAAATAACTGTCAAGAAAGAAAGATCAACAAGAAAGAAAAAGATGAAGAGCAAGAAAAAGGCTCACAAAGGCTGGAAGAACAAGAAAATCCCAACAGAAGGATTTGCCAA
>NC_029776.3:73643288-73644459 GCF_000817695.3 Arachis duranensis | reverse complement strand
ATCAACCACCCTAAAGGGAGGTCAATGTCAAGCTAATGACAATAAAAGAGCGCTTCATGGGAGGCAACCCATGGTTTAAGATTTCTGTCTTCTCTTTTATTTAATAAGCTATGATTCCTCTGAATATGATTTTGAATTTTCATGCCTGGTAAATGCACACATCGTTTTGAAGCACATGGCAAACTTCTAAGTTTGGTGTACCTTAAGGCACACCCAAGTTCATTTTTCAGAAAAAGAGAGGGGGATTATTCTTAGAACATATGCATAATCCTTTTGATAAAGCATGTGACAAAACACTAAGTTTGGTGTCTGCATGTGCAACAATGTTCAGAGGATCATTTTCCAATTATGGACTCAAAACCATACAGATAAGGGATCATACATCAATTTTTTTTTAAAAAATGCATCAATTGTGAGAACGGTTTGCATTGTTAAGCCATCTCCTCAATAAAAGATAAGTTTGGTGTTCACCAACTTTTAACATTCTATTTGGGGACACAATTGATCACAAAAAATTTTTTTAACTATTAAGTAAACCAAAACAATTTATTTTATTCTTGCAAATAGATTGCCAACGATTATGTTTATGATCTAAGGCTGATTGCTTTGATTTATGCAGGAGAAAAAGGTTAAGACAAACGCAAGGAGGGGCCACGGCTAGGAGACTATGTGAGGGAGGTCACATGTGCCTAGGAGAACGCGTTCATGGGGAACAGAATTTGCATGCATGCAACATTGAACACCTAAATGCATGCAGCCAATGGGAGGAGGATCCTCGTCAAGCCTCAACCATGCATGCAAGCCGTCCATCTCATGCATTCCTTGAATGAACAAATCAATCTTAACCCTTCATGAGCACCAACGAGTCCCTCTCTCTCTCATTATGGTTTTGTTGGAAGGCTTGAAGAATTCACCTATAAGTAGCCGTTGGCATCAACACGGTTTACATATTCCCATTCAAGCCACCTTCATATGAAAACCACACTCTCTTCCACTTCCAAAATCAACATAATTCCCTCACCTCACACATCAAAACCGAACCAAAAATCCTCCCAAACACAACACATATTTCTTCTACTCTCACTTCCTCTTTCTTTTCACTTTAATTTCAATGGCCTCCTCAAGCTCAAAAAGAAGGCCGGGAAAAGAACCTATGGTAACCGAACCTCCA
>NC_029776.3:73641133-73642538 GCF_000817695.3 Arachis duranensis | reverse complement strand
CAGCATCAAATGGAGGAGAAACAAGAGAGATGGCAACAACAAATGATGACTCAGCAGCAAGAATTTCAAGCACAGATCCTTGAAGGACAAAAAGAACAATACAAGGAATTCAAGGAATCATATGATAAGTTGTATTTTAGTCAAGCTAAAGCAGAGGAATATAGTCACAACCTGTATCAATGGAAGAATGTTCATCATACCATGGGAGAAGTTAGACACGTACAAAGAATGGAGAATGATGAAAACATGCAAGCAAGGTTGGAGTACTTAACCCACAATCTGCCAATACTCAATCCTGAGATCAAGCCATTTGAGCAATGCCCTGAATTTTTAGCCAAGCAACAAGCAAGATCTCATCAATACACTGAGTCAACCTTTAAAAGATTGGAAGATTTTGGGCTCTCAGGACTCTTAGATTCTGTTTGGGGTAGAAGATGTCCTGGTGAAGAGATCCGAGATTATTCCAAGACAGGGAAGAGAAAGAAGAAGAAGGGAGAATCAAGCAGCGGCCATGACCATTAGAAGGTGGCAAAGTTCTTTCATATTTCCTCTTTCATGTCTTTAATAAGGAGATGCATGTTTGAAACATGATATGCCTTCATCAATTGTTTCTTTTACTTTATGCAGTTTCTGTTCTTTGCTTTTCATTTTAGTTAGTTAATAAATAGCTAGAAAAATGCCAAGTCTGCACAATGCTTGTTATCTATCACTTAGCTTGAAAATTGTTTTGTTTCCCATATGCTTAAATAAAAGAGTTTGGTTTGAATTGAAAAGTAAAATATCCAATATTGCATAAGTATGAATGAAAGTTGGTGGTGGTATATGTGTTTGATTAAATGCATAACTCATGAAATAATTGTTGCATAATATCATTCTCATTCAATTGTGAGTTAGCTTGCTGTTACAAAGACTCTTATCAATAATGAAAAAGCCCTTGGTAACAAAAACAAAAAAAAAGGGAAAGAAAAAGCCAAAATGGCAAGAAAAACAAAGAATAAAGGTTGGACACCAATAGCTTGGACCCTAGGACATATGCCTGTGGTGTTCTTGTACTAAGATCTGCTTGGATGAGTAAATTCTAAGGGGTATCTTAAAACCTGGACACTTAGATCAACTGATTTGGGATGGCCAATTGAAAATCCACAATAAAGAGCAACTTAGATACAGAACATTTAGTTATCCAAAGAGATGCTGGGCATCAATGATCCTAGGAAAAAATTAGTGAGCCATGTGTCTGTGGTGGAAAGATGCTGAGCAAAAAGAAAAGAAAATAAAGCCAAAGGCTATGCTGCAGCATTTGACACCCAACCTCTAAAAAAATAATAAGCTTGTTAAGCATTATAAGCCAAGAAAAGTTAGCAAGGGAGGAATCAAAGAGTGAGTCTTATAACAGCAAGTTTAGCAA
>NC_029776.3:73640726-73640938 GCF_000817695.3 Arachis duranensis | reverse complement strand
TGCTTGGGGACAAGCAAGATTTAAGTTTGGTGTTGTGATGACAAGTCATCATATACCCATTTTTCAAGCTAATTCCACTTGTTTTGTTAGCATTTATGCACTTTCTTGCATCCTAAGTAAGTGATTTGGAGTGAAAATGCATAACTTCTTTGAAGCAAGCAACCACCATGAAATTAATGTTAAATCATGAGGTTTAAGCTAATTTTAATTGA
>NC_029776.3:73640174-73640446 GCF_000817695.3 Arachis duranensis | reverse complement strand
AATCAAAGGAAAAATGTCACCCATGCATGCCACAAGGATCGAACAAGGAACCATGAGGAAGCTAGGACTTAAGGTTGAGTGTCGTGCCAAGAAACCAAGGAAATTAATTAAATGTGTGCCACAGCCGTGTTTCGAACACGGGACGTGAAAGAGGGAACATTGCCCTGCCCTCTGCGCGGGCAGGGCAGAATCTTGTGTGTGGCGCACCAAGAAGCAATTCTGGCGCACCATGGCACGTTCCTGGCAGCATCTGGCGCACCATGGCACGTTCT
>NC_029776.3:73635474-73640153 GCF_000817695.3 Arachis duranensis | reverse complement strand
GCGCACCATGGCACGTTCCTGGCAGCATCTGGCGCACCAAGCTCGATCCTGGCAGCACCAAAATTTCCTGCCCTGCCCTCCGCGAGGGCAGGGCAGCATCCCATGCACCAAGGAGAATTTCTGGCGCACCAATTTCTGAATCTGGCGCACCAATTTTGGATTCTGGCAGCACCATGGCACGTTCTGGCGCACCAACTTTTCCTGCCCTGCCCTTGGCGCGGGCAGGGCAGCATTTCACGCACCACGCCGCACCAGACCATACCACAACGCACCAAATCATGCCCTGCCCTCCACAAGGGCAGGGCAACCTCCTGGGAGTGACTTTTCATGGGCCAAAAATTCAAATTAAAAATCCATTTGAATTCATTTCTTCACCAAATCAAAAGCCCATCCAAATCCCAAAATCCAAGAATAGAAAGGGTATAAATAGAAGCTAGTTTGATGTAATTAGGACCTTGAACTTTTACTTTTACACTTACTTTTAAATTTTACTTTCACCTTTCTTTTGAGCTTTGGCAATTGTTCTTGGGTGACTTTACTGAGAATTCTGAGAACTGAGGAGGAGGATTGATCTCCCAATTTACTTTTGGTTCTTCTGTGAACCTTTGCTGCATTTTATTTTCTTTCTGTTTGAATGCTTATTGCTTCTGATTTAATTCTAGCTTTCTTAATTGTTGCACTTTACTTCTTTTTTTGTTTAGATCTTGCAATCCCATTCCTCAATTCCCTTTTATATTCAAGCAATTTACATTCCTTGCCATTTAAGTTACTGCAATTTACATTTCTTGCACTTTAAGTTTCAGTCATTTAGTTTCTTGTTCTTTAAGATTCTGCCAATTTATTTTCCTGTTCTTTAATTTACTGCACTTTTCCCTTCCCCCTTTACATTTAATGTCATTTACTTCTTGTTAAACATAAATCACTCAACCAAAACTTGATTCGCTTGACTAAATCACCCACTAAACTAAAATTGCTCAATCCTTCAATCCCTGTGGGATCGACCTCACTCATGTGAGTTATTATTACTTGATGCGACCCGGTACACTTGCCGGTGAGTTTTGTGTTGGATCGTTTTCCACACATCACTGGTTAGTTGTGCGAAGTTGTGATAAAGAGTTGAGATTACAATTGTGCGTACCATGTTGATGGCGCCATTGATGATCACAATTTCGTGCACCATGGCCGTACAGATAAGAAACGCGAACGCGCGCTCCACGCGGATGCGTCGCATCTGCGAATCTCATTCCACGCAAACGCGTGGATGACGCCTCCGCGTCACTTTGCCGCGACCTTTACGGACCAGATTTCACAATTAGCGATTTCTGGGGTGTTTCTGACCCAGTTTTTGACCCAGAGAACACATATTAGAGGCTATAAAGTGGGGGAATGCATCCATTCATAATTATGCTTTCAGAATTCATAATTTTTAGTTTTAGATGTAGTTTTTAGAGAGAGAGGCTGTCTCCTCTCTCTTAGGATTTAGGATTTCTCTTAGTCATTAGGATTGTTTCTTCGTACCAGGTTCAATAATTTATGTTTCTCTTCTATTTTTGTTTACTCTGAAGCTTTTATTTGTGTTTGATTTATGTTGCCCAATTGGCTTATGAACATTGTCCATGTTAAAATTGACATCTACATTCAATATAATTTGAGGTATTCCAGACTCATGATTGCTTTTCATTATTTTTAATTTAGATTATTTACTTTTGGCCTTGGTTGATTAATTGGTAACTCTTGAGTTGTCAAACTCATTGTTGACCGAAAATTGGAATTCTTTAAGAATTAACTTGAGTTCCAATAACTCTAGCCTTTTCCAAGGAATGATTAGGATCTGAGGAACCAAACTTATTCCATCCACTTGACTTACCTTTATAGTTAGAGGTTAACTTAGTGGGAGAAAAATCCAATTATCATCACAATTGATAAGGATAACTGGGATAGGACTTCCAGTTTTCATACCTTGCCAAGAGTTTTATTAGTTATTAATTTATTAATTCTTGCAATCTATTTCTCTTGCTTAAAACCTTTTTCAAACCCAAACACTATTTTTCCATAACCAATAATGAATCATACCTCCCTGCAATTCCTTGAGAAGACGACCTGAGGTTTGAATACTTCGGTTTATAAATTTATTGGGTTTTGTTACTTGTGGTTCACAAGTAACAAAACCCAATAAATTTATAAACCGAAGTATTCAAACCTCAGGTCGTCTTCTCAAGGAATTGCAGGGAGGTATGTTCTTATTATTGGTTATGAGTTTGTAAATTGGGGGTTTTAAGAATGAGGAATGAATATGGCAAATAAATTAAATGGCAATTAAAATAAATAAATACTGTAAAGCAGACCCTTTGGCAAGGTATGAGAAATTGGAAGTCCAGACTTAGTTATTCTTATCAATAATAATGAAAGTTGAATCTTAATTCCACTTAGTTAACTTTTGTAAAAGCAAAGGAAAGTCAAGGGACTAATTAGTTTGACCTTCGAATCCTATTTATTTCCTAAGAAAAGGTTGGGATTATTGAAGTTCAATTCAATTAGCAAAGATAACAGTTATCAATTATGTTGAGTTAAGATAACTCTTGAGTTACTGATTTCTTAACCAAGACCAAAAGGAAAGGGAATAAATCTACTGGAATAAAAGTGTCTTCAGATTGGGAATAATCAATAACAATAATAAAAGAAAACAATATTAACTGAAATACCTCAAATAACATTAATTCGAAAGAGTAATCTGTAACATGGAAGAATTCATAAACTAAATTGAGAAAGCAAGTAATGAGAAAGGAATATTGAACCTGATAAAAAGATAATCCTCAAAGCAAATAAAATCCTAAATCTAAATCCTAATCCTAAAGAGAGAGGAGAGAACCTCTCTACAACTAAACCTAAATCATGGAAAGTCACTAAAATTCGAGATTCCCTTAATGGATGCATTCCCACACTTCATAACCTCTGGTCTATGCCTTCTGGACTTGGATTTAGGCCAAAAAGGGCTTCAGAATCCGCTATGAGCATTTTCTGCAATTTCTGGTGCGTGGCCTCTGTCACGCGGTCGCGTCAATTGGAGTCTTACTTGTCGCGCGGTCGCGTCAGTCATGCAGCCGCGTCATAGGTGTTCTTCTTTAGGCGTGCGGTCGCGTCAGTCATGCGGCCGCGTCGCTGCTTCTTCGCGCTTGGCATGCGGCCGCGTCGTCCATGCGGTCGCGTCGCTCCCAGTTTCTTCACAAACTCCGTTTTATGCTTTCCTTCCATTTTTGTATGTTTCCTTTTCCATCCTTTAAGTCATTCCTGCCTTAGAAGATCTGAAACTACTCAACACACTAATCATGGCATCGAATGGAAATAAAGGTAATTAAAATAATTAATTTTAAAGCATAGAAAACATGTTTTTCACATACATCACATAATAAGGAAGGGAAAGTAAAACCATGCGATTAATATGAATAAGTGGGTGAAGGATTGAATAAATCACTCAAACTAAGCACAAAATATATCACAAAATATGGGTTTATCAGTTAACTTAGTGGGAGAAAAATCCAATTCTCATCACAATTGATAAGGATAACTGGGATAGGACTTCCAGTTTTTATACCTTGCCAAGAGTTTTATTAGTTATTAATTTTATTAATTCTTGCAATCTATTTCTCTTACTTAAAACCTTTTTCAAACCCAAACACTATTTTTTCATAACCAATAACAAATCATACTTCCCTATAATTCCTTGAGAAGATGACCCGATGTTTGAATACTTCGGTTTATAAATTTATTGGGTTTTGTTACTTGTGACAACCAAAACGTTTGTAAGAAAGGACTTTTGTTGGTTTAGAAGCTATACTTGCAAGGGGTATTTATTCTGAATTCTAGACCACGCAAAAGTTCTCTCTTCAAAATGATAAACAATAACTAGTTTAGCATGACTCAATTAGGTAGTTGCATCTAGGATAGATTGCATTGCATGAGATCCCACCATTTCACCTTCACTCTTTTCTCTTGGATTTAGCATGAGGACATGTGGTGCACGAAATTGCAATCACACTTTTGCAATCCCGCACAACTAACCAGCAAGTGCACTGGGTCGTCCAAGTAATACCTTACGTGAGTAAGGGTCGATCCCCCAAGTAATACCTTACGCGAGTAAGGGTCGATCCCACGGAGATTGTCGGCTTGAAGCAAGCTATGGTTTTCTTGTAAATCTTAGTCAGGATATCAGAAATTATCAGGATTAATTGTGAAAAGCAAAAGATCATGAAGTAAATACTTGTTTTGCAGTAATGGAGAATAGGTTGGGGTTTTGGAGATGCTCCATCCTCTGAATCTCTGCTTTCCTACTGTCTTCTTCTTCAAGCACGCAAGACTCCTTTCATGGCAAGCTGTATGCAAGGGTTTCGCCGTTGTCAGTGGCTACCTCCCATCCTCTCAGTGGAAATGTTCAACGCACCCTGTCACGGCACGGCTATCCATCTGTCGGTTCTCAATCAGGCCGGAATAGAATCCAGTGATTCTTTTGCGTCTGTCACTAACGCCCCGCCCTCAGGAGTTTGAAGCACGTCACAGTCATTCAATCATTGAATCCTACTCAGAATACCACAGACAAGGTTTAGACCTTCCGGATTCTCTTGAATGCCGCCATCAGTTCTAGCTTATACCACGAAGATTCCGGTTAAAGAATCCAAGAGATA
>NC_029776.3:73634530-73635052 GCF_000817695.3 Arachis duranensis | reverse complement strand
ATTGCTGGAAAGCCCAGGATGTCTACTTTCCAATGTCGTTGAGAGCGCGCCAATTGGGCTTCTGTAGCTCCAGAAAATCCACTTCGAGTGTAGAGAGGTCAGAATCTAACAGCATCTGCAGTCCTTTTTGGTCTCTGGATCAGATTTTTGCTCAGGACCCTCAATTTCAGCCAGAAAATACCTGAAATCACAAAAAAACAAACAAACTCATAGTAAAGTCTAGAAAAGTAAATTTTAACTAAAAACTAATAGAAATATACTAAAAACTAACTAGATCATACCAAAAACATACTAAAAACAATGCCAAAAAGCATATAAATTATCCGCTCATCACAACACCAAACTTAAATTGTTGCTTGTCCCCAAGCAACTGAAAATCAAAATAGGATAAAAAGAAGAGAATATACTATAGACTCCAAAATATCTAGGAAACTTAGCTCCAATTAGATGAACGGGACTAGTAGCTTTTTGCCTCCGAACAGTTTTGGCATCTCACTCTATCCTTTGAAGTTCAGAATGATT
>NC_029776.3:73633991-73634288 GCF_000817695.3 Arachis duranensis | reverse complement strand
GAGTCCCCAATTAGAGGTGTCCAGGGTTCTTAAGCACACTCTTTTTGCCTTGGATCACAACTTTATTTCTTGCTTTTTCTTCTCTCTTTTTTTTTCTTTTTTTTTCGAAATTTTTTTTTGTATCCACTGCTTTTTCTTGCTTCAAGAATCAATTAGATGATTTTTTTAGATCCTCAATAACAGTTCTCTTTTTCCTCATCCTTTCAAGAGCCAACAATTTTTAACATTCTCAAAACAACAAATTCAAGAGACATATGCACTGTTCAGGCATTCATTCAGAAAACAAAAAGTATTGTC
>NC_029776.3:73631928-73633314 GCF_000817695.3 Arachis duranensis | reverse complement strand
CTTAGTTCCAGGGAGGCATATGTCTTCTAGAACTTGATCCAACCCTTTATCTGTTCTCACCATTCTCCTATTAAAGGATTCAGGATTATCTTGCAGTTGAGGTAATTTGAAGATTTCTCTTATTTTGTCCAGATGGAAGTACATAACTTTCCCTCTGACCATGGTTCTGTAGGTATGGTAAGCAGTTCCAGTCATTCTCTGCTTATCTGTTAGCCACATATTTGAGTAGAATTCCTGAACCATATTCCTTTCAACCTTTATCTCAGGATTGGTTAGAACTTCCCATCCTCTGTTTCGAATTTGCTCTTGGATCCCCGGATATTCATCTTCTTTCAGATCAAATTTAACTTCCGGGATCACTGACCTAAGACCCATTATTTTGTGATAATGGTCTTCATGTTCTTTGGTTAAGAACTTCTCTTGATTCCAAAGATTCTTTGGATTATTCTCTTTCTTTCCTCTTAAATTGGTTTGTTTTCCCTTAGGAGCCATGATCTTGATGAATCTTGGCTTAGTGATCACGGAAAAGCACAACAAACTTAGAGGTTTGCTTGTCCTCAAGCAAAAGAAAGGAAAGAAGAGAGAGAAGAGAAGAGCAAATTCGAATGGTGTGGGGGAATTAGGGGACCAAACGTGTATTTATAAGGGGGGAAGGAGATTTCGAAAAAATTGAAGGGAGATTTGAGAAGATATGAAGAGAAATTGAGAAAAGAGTGAGTTTTTGAGTAAGATATGGGATTGATTTGAGAGGGATTTGAAGAATGATTTTGATTTTTGAAGATTTGAAGGTGAATGATGAAAGGTTAAGATGTGTTTTTGTAGAAAAGTATGGGTAAGGAAAGGAAAGTTTGAAAAAATTTGATTTGAAAACAAAATTGTGGTCCCCCCACCTTTCTGGCGTTAAACGCCCAGAATGACACCCATTCTGGCATTTAACGCCCAATTGATGCCCCTTTTGGGCGTTTAACGCCCAGCCAGGTGCCCTAGCTGGCGTTAAACGCCAGAATACCTTCATCACTGGGCATTTTTCTAAACGCCCAGGATGCTGCACACCTGGCGTTAAACACCCAGAATGGTGCCCATTCTAGCGTTTAACGCCTAAAATGGCACCATTCCTGGCGTTAAACGCCCAGAATGGTACCCATTCTGGCGTTTAACGCCCAAAATGCCCCTTACTGGCGTTTTTTTGCCAGTAAGCTCTTTTTCTCTTCTTTTTGAGCTGAATCCTTCTGTAACTCTGTGAATTCCTTCATTTTTGATACTTGCCTCTGTAAGAACAATTCATACAACCTCCTAATAACTGGGTTGCCTCCCAGCAAGCGCTTCTTTACTGTCTTTAGCTGGACCTTTACTGAGAATCACTCAGGTCTCAGTTTTGAGCATTCC
>NC_029776.3:73631044-73631302 GCF_000817695.3 Arachis duranensis | reverse complement strand
AATTGCTTCTACCCACTTAGATACATAGTCCACTGCCACCAGAATGTAAGTGTTTGAGTATGATTGTGGGAATGGCCCCATAAAGTCAATTCCCCATACATCAAACAATTCTATCTCTAATATCTCTTGTTGAGGCATGGCATAACCGTGAGGCAAGTTACCAGCTCTTTGGCAACTGTCACAGTTACGCACAAACTCTCGGGAATCTTTATAGAGAGTAGGCCAGTAGAAGCCACATTGGAGGACTTTAGTGGCTGT
>NC_029776.3:73628599-73628941 GCF_000817695.3 Arachis duranensis | reverse complement strand
CTCTATTATGCCTGATGGATATTTAATGGAGCCATCAGCAAGTTGGAGGCATATCCGGGTTGGTTTGACTTCTCCAGTCAAGCCAAGCTTTCTGATAGTGGATGCAGGTATTAGATTGATGCTTGCTCCAAGATCACATAAGGCTGTCTTGGTGCAGGCACCTTCTAATGTGCATGGTATCATAAAGCTTCCTGGATCTTGAAGCTTTTCCGGCAAGCTTTTCAGAATGACTGCACTGCATTCTTCAGTGAGAAACACTTTTTCAGTTTCTCTCCAATCCTTCTTATGACTTAAGATTTCTTTCATGAACTTAGCATAAGAAGGTATTTGCTCAAGTGCCTC
>NC_029776.3:73627865-73628474 GCF_000817695.3 Arachis duranensis | reverse complement strand
GGATAAGGCATTTTGGCTTTATATTCTTCAACCTTAGATGCTGCAGGTTTATTCCTTACAGAAGTGGTTGAAGAAGCCTTGTTAGAGGAATTACTGTCAGCACTCTCAGGTGTCTGATCCTCCCTTGGCGTTTGAACGCCAGGATTGGGTGAAAAATGGGCGTTTAACGCCAACTTTTCCCCCTTTTCTGGCGTTTGAACGCCAGAACTGGGCAGGGAATGGGCGTTTAACGCCAGCTTTCCCCCCTTTTCTGGCGTTTGAACGCCAATAACATTCCTCTATGGGCTCTTACTGTCCTCAGAGGGATTTTGAACAGTGGTTTGGTTATCCTCTGTCAATTGTTCCTTATTTGGCTTTTTGCTCTTTTGAGCAGTGTTATTCAGTGTCTTCCCACTCCTCAGTTGAACTGCTTGACATTCCTCTGTTATCTGTTTAGATATTTGCTGTTTTGCTTGATTCAACTGCAGTTCTATGTTCTTGTTAGCAACTTTAGTTTCATGGAGCATTTCTTTAAATTCTGCTAACTGTTCTGTCATCAGGAGCAATTGTTGATTAAGCTCAATCATCTGTTCTTGAGGATTAGGATCAGTGGCTACTGCCATGACTTCC
>NC_029776.3:73626997-73627521 GCF_000817695.3 Arachis duranensis | reverse complement strand
TACAGATGCTACTCCCATATGCAGTTGTAATGGGGTTAGCATATGACCCCAGAGTCCTTTTGGACTGATCAATCCCACTTAAGTCGATAATGGATAAAGGGAAATGATATGGATTGCAAATAGATAAATTTTGTTTTTTTTTTGAATTAAACGAAAAAATTAAAATAAAATAAAAGGAAATTAAGATAAAAATTCGAAAATCAAAGAAAGAAAATAAGATCAAAGCAAATTGAGAACTGAATCAATTAGTTAATTAAAAAGATTTTGAAAATAGCAATTAAAAAGATATGATTGAAAAATTTTTATGAAAAAGATTTGATTTTTAAAAAGAGGAAAGAGAAAAACAACAAAATGACACCAGACTTAAAACTTTTAGAAGATCAAACACTAATTTTCGAAAAATTTTTAAGGGAAAAACACAAAGAGGACACCAAACTTAGAATTTTTAAAGATCAAAAAGAGACTAAGGACATGCAAAATCGAAAAACTAAAAGAAAAGCAAAAGCATGCAATTGACACCAAAC
>NC_029776.3:73626574-73626813 GCF_000817695.3 Arachis duranensis | reverse complement strand
CAAGTAATACCTTACGTGAGTAAGGGTCGATCCCACGGAGATTGTCGGATTGAAGCAAGCTATGGTTATCTTGTAAATCTTTGTCAGGATATCAGAAATTATCAGGATTGATTGTGAAAAGCAAAAGAACATGAAATAAGTACTTGTTTTGCAGTAATGGAGAATAGGTTGGGGTTTTGGAGATGCTCCATCCTCTGAATCTCTGCTTTCCTACTGTCTTCTTCTTCAAGCATGCAAGA
>NC_029776.3:73626177-73626393 GCF_000817695.3 Arachis duranensis | reverse complement strand
TTGCGTCTGTCACTAACGCCCCGCCTTCAGGAGTTTGAAGCTCGTCACAGTCATTCAATCATTGAATCCTACTCAGAATACAACAGACAAGGTTTAGACCTTCTGGATTCTCTTGAATGCCGCCATCAGTTCTAGCTTATACCACGAAGACTCCGATTAAAGAATCCAAGAGATATCTACTCAATCTAAGATAGAACGGAGGTGGTTGTCAGGCAT
>NC_029776.3:73619732-73626155 GCF_000817695.3 Arachis duranensis | reverse complement strand
CCACTTGGTGTGTGCTTGGGCTGAGCATTGAAGCTTTTATGTGTAGAGACGTTTTCTGGAGTTAAACGCCAGTTCTCATGCCAGTTTGGGCGTTTAACTCCAAGTTTTATGCCAGTTCCAACGTTAAACGCTGGAATTTCTGAGGCTGATTTGCCACGCCAGTTTGGGCCATTAAATCTTGGGCAAAGTATGGACTATCATATATTGCTGGAAAGCCCAGGATGTCTAATTTCCAATGCCGTTGAGAGCGCGCCAATTGGGCTTCTGTAGCTCCAGAAAATCCACTTCGAGTGCAGGGAGGTCAGAATCCAACAGCATCTGCAGTCCTTTTTGGTCTCTGGATCAGATTTTTGCTCAGGGCCCTCAATTTCAGCCAGAAAATACCTGAAATCACAGAAAAACACACAAACTCATAGTAAAGTCCAGAAAAGTGAATTTTAACTAAAAACTAATAGAAATATACTAAAAACTAACTATATCATACCAAAAACATACTAAAAACAATGCCAAAAAGCGTATAAATTATCCGCTCATCAACATGCTATTGTTTAAGTGTGGGGAGGTTGATAAACCTATATTTTATGATATATATTGTGCTTAAATTGAATGATTTATTTAACCCTTCTCCTACTTATTCATATAAATTGCATGGTTTTACTTTCCCTTCCCTATTATATGATATATGTGAATTACATGTTTCCTATGCTTTAAAAATAATTATTTTAATTACCCTTTATTACCATTTGATGCCGTGATTTGTGTGTTGAGTAGTTGCAGAACTTCTAGGGCAGGAATGACTTAAAGGATGGAAAGGAAACATACAAAAATGGAATGAAAGCACAAATTGGAGTCCTTGGAGAGACTGCCAGTGACGCGTCCGCATGGACGACGCGAACGCATGGTTCGCGCAAAAGAGATTCAACGCGAGTGCATGGATGAGGGGAACACGTGACCTGCAAAACACAACTAACGCGTGCGCATGACTGACGCAGCTGCGTGGAAAAATAGAACTCCAGATGACGCGACCGCGTGACGTGCGCGATCTGCAGAATTTGCAGAAGTCGTCCTCCAGCGATTTCTAGGCCTTTTTGGCCCAGATCCAAACCCAGAGAACACAAATTGAAGGATTATAAATGGAGGAATCCACCCATTCAAAAAATATATAGAGAATACACACTTTTTAGGATTTAGATGTAGTTTTTAGTGAGAGAGGTTCCCTCCTCTCTCTTAGGATTAGGATTAGGATTTTTAGAACTTAGGAATATTTTTATCTCACCTTTCTATCAGGTTCAATATCTTTTTTATTTCGACTTCTCTTATTTGTTGATTATTGATGTTGCCTATTTGGCTTATGACTCTTCATGTTTAGATTGATTTTATTTTATTAATGCAATTGAGGTATTTCAAATTTATGATCTTTCATTGAGCTTTTTATATTCTTGGCTTTAATTGATTAATTGGTAACTCTTGAGTTGTCAAACTCATTGTTGACTGAAAATTTGAATTTTTCAAGAATTAACTCGAGTTCCACAAACTCTAGCCCTTTCTAAGGAAAGACTAGGACCTGACGAACCAAACTTATTCCATCCACTTGACTTACCTTCATAGTTAGAGGTTAACTTAGTGAGAGAAAATTCCAATTCTCATCACAATTGATAAGGATAACTGGGATAGGACTTCCAGTTTTCATACTTTGCCAAGAGTTTTATTAGTTATTAATTTATTAATTCTTGCAATCTATTTCTCTTGTCTAAAACCTTTTTCAAACCCAAACACTGTTTTTCCCATAACCAATAATAAATCATATTTTCCTGCAATTCCTTGAGAAGACCACCCAAGGTTTGAATACTTCGGTTTATAAATTTATTGGGTTTTTGTTACTTGTGACAACCAAAACATTTGTACGAAGGGATTTTCTGTTGGTTTAGAATCTATACTCACAACGCAACTATATTTTTGTAAAATTCTTTACTAGCAAAAATCCTAATGTCAACGTGTGCCTGACAAACACTTCCGTTCTACCTGCGAAAGCTAGAGTGTGTATCTCTTGGATTCTTAGTCCACGACGTATGGTTGCCTCTCCTGACAACAGAGCCTTGCATTTCGTGAGATCAGAGTCTTCGTGGTATAAGCTAGAATCAATTGGCAGCATTCTTTAGATTCGAAAAGTCTAAACCTTGTCTGTGGTATTCCGAGTAGGATCTGGGATGGGATTACTGTGATGAGCTTCAAACTCATGACTGTTGGGCGTAGTGACAGACGCAAAAGGATCATTGGATCTTATTCCGACACAAGTGAGAATCGACAAATGATTAGCCCTACGTAACCCGTAGTTGGACCATTTTCACTGAGAGGATGGATGGTAGCCATTGACAACGGTGATCCTCCTACATACAGCTTGACATGGAAAGGAGTATGAATGATTGAATGAAGACAGTAGGAAAGCAGAGATTCGAAAGGAACAAGGCATCTCCATACGCTTATCTGAAATTTCCACCAATGAATTACATATGTATCTCTATCTTTATTTTATGTTTTTTTTATCTTTTAATTATCAAAACTCTATAACCATTTGGATCCGCCTGACTGAGATTTACAAGATGACCATAGTTTGCTTCAAGCCGACAATCTCCGTGGGATCGACCCTTACTCACGTAAGGTTTATTACTTGGACGACCCAGTGCACTGATAAACCCCATTTTTGACGATTGGATTCTTAGCATAATTCTTGTAAATGGAGGGGATAGAGGGTGTAGAATGTTTTCTTTTCTTGGAGCTAGTGGCTATGCCTTTTTCTTTATCTGACATCCTGAAAAATATGATAGAATATAAGGAATGAAACACTTAGCATGTAACAGAGAAAGCATGTTCAGGATATCAATTGGCTAATAAGCAATCATGATGTGAACTGAACTTTGAAAAGAATTGGTAAACAAGTAAGCATAAGTGAACAAGTAAACCAAGAATGCAATGTTCACGAAAGTCAACAACTTTTGTTCATTAAGCAATAAAATCATCATACTTTTGAAAGAATGGTTAAAGAGGGTTAAATGTGAGTAGAAGTTAAATGGTTAAAGAAATTAATGAGTTAGAAAAGTGGATTATTGGTGTGATGATATTTAGGCTTAATAACAGAGGAGTTGTGGCTAGACATAGAGATCATGTTCACAATGATTGGTGCAAATCCGGGAATGACTAGCCTTAGAGGCAGTCAAATCAATTAGCAATCTCTAATTAATAATCAACAAAGGAATTAGATAACTCAAGAGTCACTAATCACTCTACCAAAGCCAAAACTTGGACATTAGTAACTCAAGAATTCCTAAGTTACCTCTCCAAGCCAAGAACATAAAATTCTACTCTAAAACCCAACCAAGCATTTTATCAAACATTTGGAAGGCACAAAAGAAAAGCATGGTAAAATTTCAAGGAAAGTAAATCTACAGTACTCAATTGCAAGGAATTAAACAACAACAAATCAAATGAACACAATTATTATGAATTACCTCTAATTGAATTGAAAGAGAATAGGAGGAACAAAAGTAGATCTACAACAAAGTATAAGAACAACATAAAGGAAATTACAACAAAAGAATAGAGGAAGATGAATGTAACAACAAAGAATTGAAAGGTAGAAGTAGAAGAAAGCAAAGATTAAAACCTAGATCTAAGAACTAATCCTAATCATAATCCTAGAGAGAAGTGAGAGCTTCTCTCTCTAGAAACTAACTATAACTACTAAACTATGACTAATGATCAAAAGTATCTTGATTCCTCTTTAATCCTTGGCTTAAATAGCATCAGAAATGAGTTGGATTGGGCCCACAAGGCTTCTAAATCGCTGGCCACGTGTTGCATTAAGTGGGTCATGTGCCACCATCGGCACGTCTGCGTACCGTGCGCGTGCGCGCCCCTATGCGCGATGCAACTATAGTAAATCTTATATAGTTTCGAAGCCCCAGATGTTAGCTTTCCAACCCAACTGGAACCGCATCATTTGGAACTCTGTAGCTCAAGTTATGGTCAATTAAGTGCGAAGAGGTCAGGCTTGACAGCTTTTTGGTTCCATCATTTCTTCATGAGTTCTCAAACTTTACATGCTTTTTCTTCATTCCCTTAATCCAATCTTTGCCTCCTAAATCTAAAATCACTTAACAAACATATCAAGGCATCTAATAGAATCAAGGTAAATTACATTTATCTATTTTAAGACCAAAAAAGCATGTTTTCACTCTTAAGCACAATTAAAGGAGAATATACAAAATCATGCTATTTCATTGAATAAATGTGGGTAAAAGGTGATAAAATCCCCTAAAATCAATACAAGATAAACCCTACAAATGGGGTTTATCAACCTCCCCACACTTAAACCAAGCATGTCCTCATGCTTAAGCCAAGAGAGAAACAAAGGGTATCAACATTTATTCAATGTAAATAAACTATATGCAATTATCTAAATGGATGCAACTAAATGCAAAATGGTTTTACCTACTTGGTTAAAAATAAATCATTCCTCCAAGGCATACATGCACAAGTAGGGCCAAGATCATATAACGATTCATGAGTCCTACCAATTGAAGTATAATCATGAAGTTCACATAGACTTGCAAGAAGAACGCTCATGAAAGCCGAGAATCAAGGAATTGAGCATCGAACCCTCACCGGAAGTGTTTGCACTCTAGTCGCTCGGTGTTTGGGGTTGATTCACTCAATTCTCCCCTAATCATTCTTTCCAAGATTTGTTTTTCATCTAACAATCAACAATTATTCAATGCACGCATACAATTATCATGAGGTCTTTTCTTTAGGTTGTAATGGGGCTAGGGTTAAAGTAGGATGCATATTTGGTCAAGTGAGCTTTTATTTGAGCTTTACTTTGGGGCATTTTGTCCCCTTTTTTATTTCTTTCTTTTTCTTCTTTTTCTTTTTTTTCTATATTTTTTCTTTTTCATATTGTTTTTTTTCTTTTTCTTTTCTTTTTCTCATTTTTTTATATACAAGAGCATCAATGCATAAGGTTTTACATTTGATCAATACATGAGTATGTACCCAATTCCCAATATTTACACTAATAATACAAAACTACCCTTTTATTCACCCAATGTCCCAAGGTTCCCACACTTGAATGATACTTACACACACTAGCCTAAGCCAATCAAAGATCCAAATTAAGGACATTTATTGTTTTTCGCTTTAAGGCTTGTAATGTGCTAACTTAAGAACAAAGTGGGTTAAGCGTAGGCTCAAATTGGCTAACAATGGATGATAAGAGGTAAGGCTTTTTGGGTAAGTAAGCTAAATGAAATGATGGCCTCAATCATATAAATGCATGAATACACAAAATAATGGACATAAAAAATCAAACAAATCAAAGATTACAACCATAGAAAGAGAATAATTGCACACAAGAAGGAAAACTAAGTGGTTATAAGATGTAACCACACCATTAGGCTTGAATCTCGCAAGCTTGTGTTCCTAGCTCAAAAACCATGTTCCAAAATACATTCTTTCAAGCAAGTTCAACAAAAATTTTCAAATTAGTAGGTTGCCCTAAAACGGTTTCTTGGGAAAGAAATCATCACCCTAACCAAGTAGTCCTAACAAAAAAAAGAAGTGGTAAAAATATGTACAAATTCTAACTAACATGCAACCTATCATGCAATGCAATAACTAATCTAACAAAGAAAACTAAGAACTGGTGTTGGACAAGGAAATTGTTACCCACGGAGATCGGTCAGATGACCTCCCCACACTTGAAGATTGCACCGTCCTCGGTGCATGCAAAGAAGAGCAAGGTGGACGGGTTGCTACAATTGATGAGCTTCTTCACAAGGTTGTGCGGAGGACTTGTTTGTTGCACCATTTAGAAACTTTTCCTTTTTCCATTTCTGGTGGCCAACCTAAAAGGAAAGAAAAGGAAAGAAAATTAAGCCTATAACAAAGATATCAAAGCAATTAGAACATAGGCAGGGGCTAATGCCAAATAAGAGTAGGGTTCTCACACTACATGTTAGCTAAGCATGTGAGTGAGAAAATAATGCAAGGTAAGGCATATCATTAAGCTCGATGCAAGAGTAAAGTTAAAGCATGAAGAGTGTATTGAGCATCAAGTTCAAATGAGAAGAAGTGGGTCATGAAAGACAATATGAGGTCATATCAATGCACAAAGACACAAGAGTCATACAAGATGAAGCATTGATTTAAAAGTTTCATCACCCAACAATAACAAACAAGTCAAGAAGCACCAAAATAATGTAAGAAAGTCTCAACAATTGAGTAGGAAAGTTCAACACCATTATTAAAATGGAAAACTTAGAAAATAAAATGAGAACAAGGTAGAAAAAACAAAATTAAAATGCAATGAATGAAAATAAGCAAATGCAATAAAAGAAAATGGAGGAAAAGAAAAAAAAAATTTTTTGT
>NC_029776.3:73613938-73618354 GCF_000817695.3 Arachis duranensis | reverse complement strand
GAAAGTAAATGACTGAAACTTAAAGTGCAAGAAATGTAAATTGCAGTAACTTAAATGGAAAGGAATGTAAATTGCTTGAATGTAAAAGGGATTTGAGGACTGGGATTGCAGAATCTAAATGAAGAGAAAGTAAATTGCAACAATTAAGAGAGAAAAAATTGAATCAGAAGCAATAAGCATTCAATCAGAAAGGAAATAAAGTGCAGCAGAGGTTCACAGAAGAACCAAAAGTAAAATTGGGTCTCAGGTCTCAAGAGACTAGGTAGCAGAGCCTAGATCTCTATTTGCCTTCCTAGATCCAAGTTAACAAAGCAATTGACAAGAATTAGAAGAGAAAGCAGTAAAGAAAATGTAAATGGATTCAATTATGCAGAAAGAGAATTGAAGAGAATTTGAATGGGAATTGAGACAGAATTTCCTCAATTTCACACACCCAAAACTCTGAAACACAAGAGTAGAATTGCCCAAGTAAGAATGAGGAAGGAGATCAGTCAATTCTCCCTTAATCCTCTGAGTGCTCGGTCAAGTCTCTCAAGAACAATTACAAGAAATTCCAAGCTCAAAAGAAAGGTGAAAGTAAAAGTAAAATTGAAAGTAAAGGTGAGAAGGTCAAGTAAAAGTTCTAATTACATCAAACTAGCTTCTATTTATACACTTTCTATTCTTGGATTTTGGGATTTGGATGGGCTTTTGATTTGGTGAAGAAATGAATTAAAATGGGGTTTTAATTTAAATTTTCGGCCCATGAAAATTTACTCCCAGGAGGCTGCCCTGCCCTTGTGGAGGGCAGGGCAGAAAATTGATGCATGGTGCGGACGGTTGGTGCGGCGTGGTGCGAGCTTGGCGCGGCATGGTGCGTGGAACGCTGCCCGGCCCGCGCCAAGGGCAGGGCAGGGAAGGTTGGTGCGCCAGAACTTGCCATGGTGCTGCCAGAATCCAAAGTTGGTGCGCCAGACTCAGAAATTGGTGCGCCAGAAATTTTCCTTGGTGCATGGGATGCTGCCCTGCCCTCGCGGAGGGCAGGGCAGGAAATTGTGGTGCTGCCAGATGCTGCCAGGGACGAGAGTTGATGCACCAGATGCTGCCAGGGACGAGAGTTGATGCGCCAGATGCTGCCAGGGACGAGAGTTGGTGCGCCAGAATTGCTTCTTGGTACGCCACACAATGCGCCACACACAAGATTCTGCCCTGCCCGCGCAGAGGGCAGGGCAATGTTCCCTCTTTCACGTCCCGTGTTCGAAACACGGCTGTGGCACACATTTAATTAATTTCCTTGGTTTCTTGGCACGGCACTCAACCTTAGGTCCTAGCTTCCTCATGGTTCCTTGTTCGAGTCTTGTGGCATGCATGGGTGACATTTTTCCATTGATTTCTTTCCTTGGAGAGCCCGATACTGCCCTCCACAAGGGCAGGGCAAGGTTCTCTTCCTCTTGGTCTCAAGGCACATTTTGTGCTCTGCCCTTGTAGTGGGCAGGGCAGAGTTGCCTTCTCTTCTTGGTTCTCTTATGTTGCCCTCCTAGAGGGCAGTGTGCCCTTGTGGAGGGCAATGTTGCCTCCCCCTTGCATGCGGCACGCTTCCTATTGCTTTGGCCACGCTTTCCTTTCCTTAGGCTACCCTTCTTAGGCCACACTTTTCCTTTTCTTTTCTTTTCTTCACCTATAATAAACTAAAACAACACTCCAAGTATCACTAAATTCAAGAGGCTTATAAATCAATTAAAATTCAATTAAAATTAGCTCAAACCTCATGGATTAACATTAATTTCATGGTGGTTGCTTGATTTAGAGAAGTTATGCATTTTCACTCCAAATCACTTACTTAGGATACAAGAAAGTGCATAAATGCTAACAAAACAAGTGAAATTAGCTTGAAAAATGGGTATATGATGACTTGTCATCACAACACCAAACTTAAATCTTGCTTGTCCCCAAGCAAGCATCAAAACTAAGAGTTAATGAAATGAATAAGAAAATGATACATATCCTTATTATGCAGATAGCAGAACTTGATCTATGGGGCATTTATGCAGACAATGACAACTCAAGTTATTGTTTTTGTTACATGATATACATTTTGCATCAAAGGTTTGCTAAACTTGCTGTTATAAGACTCACTTTGTGATTCCTCCCTTGCTAACTTTTCTTGGCTTCCAATGCTTAACAAGATTATTATTCTTTTTGAAGGTTTGGTATCAAATGTTGCAGTAATGGCCTTTGGCCTTATTTGTTTCTTTCCTTTACTCAACATCTCTCCACCACAGACACATGGCTCACTAATTCTTCCTAGGATCATTGATGCCCAGCATCTCTTTGGATAACTAAATGTTTTGTATCTAAGTTGCTCTTTATTGTGGATTTTCAATTGTCCATCCCAAATCAGTTGATCTAAGTGACCGGGTTTTAAAATACCCCTTAGAATTTACTCATCCAAGCAGATCTTAGTACAAAAACACCACAGGCATATGTCCCAAGGTTCAAGCTATTGGTGTCCAACCTTTATTCTTTGTTTTTCTTGCCATTTTGGCTTTTTCTTTCCCTTTTCTTTCTGTTTTTGTTACCAAGGGCTTTTTCATTATTGATAGGAGTTTTTATAACAGCAAGCTAACTCACACTTGAATGAGAATGATATTATAACTCACAATTGGATGAAAATGATATTATGCAACATTTATTTCATGAGTTATGCATTTAATCAGACACATGTGCCACCACCAACTTTCATTCATACTCATGCAACATTGGACTATTTTACTTTTCAATTCAAACCAAACTCTTTTATTTAAGCATATGGGAAACAAAGCAATTTTCAAGCTAAATGATGGATAACAAGCATTGTGCAGATTTAGCATTTTTCTAGCAAACAATTTCACTTGCAAAATGAAAGGCAAAGAACAGAAATTGCATATAGTAAAAGAAACAATTGATGGAGGCATATCATGTTTCAGACATGCATCTCCTTATTAGAGACATGAAAGAGGAAGTATGAAAGAACTTTGCCACCTTCTAATGGTCATGGCTGCTGCTTGATTCTCCCTTCTTCTTCTTTCTCTTCCCTGTCTTGGAGTAGTCTTGGATCTCTTCTCCAGGACATCTTCTAGCCCAAACAGAATCTATGAGTCCTTTGAGCCCAAAAGTTTCCAATGTGTTAAAGGTAGACTCAGTGTATTGACTAGATTTTGCTTGTTGCTTGGCTAGGAATTCAGGGCATTGCTCAAATGGCTTGATCTCAGGATTGAGTGTTGGCAGATTGTGGGTTAAGTACTCCAACCTTGCTTGCATATTTTCATCATATTCCATTCTTTGTACGTGTCTAACTTCTCCCAGGGTATGATGAACATTCTTCCATTGATACAGGTTGTGACTATATTCCGATGCTTTAGCTTGACTGAAATACAGCTTATCATATGATTCCTTGAATTCTTTGTATTGCTCTTTCTGCCCTTCAAGGATCTGTGCTTGAAATTCTTGCTGCTGAGTCATCATTTGTTGTTGCCATCTCTCTTGTTTCTCCTCCATTTGATGCTGCCAAGCTTCTCGTTCTTCTTTCTCCTTCAAGAATTGCTCCATGAATGCAGGGTGGGGCTCTAGATATCTCTCTTGGCCCTCTTGATTTTGGCCTTGTTCAGCCTGCATAAGTTGGTTTTGACCTTGTTGAGCCTGCATGAGCTGCTGAGATAATTCATCAATGGATCTTTGCAATTGGCTCATATCAATGGCCTCATAAGCTTGATTTCGTCCTTCCTCTCTTTGTGATCTCCTTTGTCTAGGAGCTACTACCCCTTCTTGATTTTCTTCTTCATTAATTCCCTCCATGCTCTTCTTGGTAATCCATTTTCCTACCTTCACTTTTGTTATGTCCTCATCTTCAAAAATTACATTAGCTCTGTTACATAGCCTGAGGATGGTACTTGGATGTCCAAGACCTTTTGACTTGCTTGTGCTATCGGCCATTTCTTGAATGCTGTCGGCTATGAGTTGTGCAACATTGATCTCACCCCCATGCAAGATGCAGTGTGTCAAGAGAGCTCGTTTGATTGTGACCCAAGAGGCATTTCCAGTAGGAAGAATAGATCTCCTCACTATTTCAAACCATCCTTTAGCCACAGGAGTAAGATTTATCCTCCTTATGTGACTTGGAATTCCCTTTGAATCTCTTTCCCAATCTGTATTCTCCACACATAACCCCTGCAAAATCTCATCAGGATTGTTTTCTATCTGCAATCTGGTTTCATAACTAGGTTCTGCATAGGTTATGGTTCTCAGCTTGAGGGCTCTTGTGATAGCAGCTGGGCTAAAACTCACTTCAACCCCTCTGACATAGCTCGTGTAAGGAGCACTATTTTTGTTTTCTTTGGCAGCATTTGCATAGAACTCCCTAATCATTACTGCACTGATGTCAGTCAGAGGAGCACACAA
>NC_029776.3:73611302-73613628 GCF_000817695.3 Arachis duranensis | reverse complement strand
TATCTAACTTCTCCCATGGTGTGATGAATATTCTTCCATTGATACAGGTTGTGACTATATTCCTCTGCTTTAGCTTGACTAAAATACAACTTGTCATATGATTCTTTGAATTCTTTGTATTGCTCTTTTTGCCCTTCAAGAATCTGTGCTTGAAATTCTTGCTGCTGAGTCATCATTTGTTGCTGCCATTTCTCTTGTTTTTCCTCCATTTGATGCTGCCAAGCCTCTCGTTCCTCTTTTTCTTTCAAAAATTGCTCCATAAATTCAGGATGGGGCTCTAGATATTTCTCTCGGCCCTCCTGATTTTGGCCTTGTTGGGCCTGCATGAGTTGATTTTGACCTTGTTGAGCCTGCATGAGTTGCTGAGATAGTTCTTCAATTGATCTTTGTAATTGGCTCATGTCTATGGCATCATGAGCTTGATTTCGTCCTTCCTCTCTTTGTGCTCTCCTTTGTCTAGGAGCTACTACCCCTTCTTGGTCTTCTTCTTCATTTGTTCCCTCCATGCTCTTCTTGGTAATCACTTTTGTTGTGTCCTCATCTTCAAAGATTACATTAGCTCTGTCACATAGCCTTTGGATGGTGCTTGGATGTCCAAGACCTTTTGATTTGCTTGTGCTATCGGCCATTTCTTGAATACTGTCGGCTATGAGTTGTGAAATATTGATCTCACCTCCATGCAAGATGCAGTATGTCAAGAGTGCTCGTTTGATTGTGACCCAAGAGGCGTTTCCAGTAGGAAGGATAGATCTCCTCACTATTTCATACCATCCCTTGGCCACAGGAGTAAGATTTATCCTCCTTATGTGACTTGGAATTCCCTTTGAATCTCTTTCCCAATCTGTATTTTCCATGCATAACCCCTGCAGGATCTCATCAGGATTATTTTTCATTTGCAATCTAGCCTCATAACTAGGCTCTTCATAGGTTATGGTTCTCAACTTGAGGGCTCTTGTGATAGCAGCTGGGCTAAAACTCACTTCAACACCCTCTGACATAACTTGTGTAGGGAGCACTATTCTTGTTTTCTTTTGCAGCATTTGCATAGAACCCCCTGATCATTACTGCACTGATGTCAGTCAGAGGAGCACACAAAAGTTCCCACCTTCTTTCTCTAGTAATTTGCCTCATGATGGGGTATTCTCCTTCCCTTAAATCAAGGCCTTTCTCATAGATGACATTCTTTGCCTCCATGAACCTATGATATCTCCCTTCATGGAATTGGGATCTAAACTTTCTTGCATCAAATGATGGAGGTTTGGTTACCATAGGTTCTTTTCCCGGCCTTCTTTTTGAGCTCGAGGAGGCCATTGAGATTGAAGTGAAAAGAAAGAAGAAGTGAGAGTAGAAGAAATATGTGTTGGGTTTGGGAGGATTTTTGGTTCGGTTTTGATGTGTGAGGTGAGGGAATTATGTTGATTTTGGAAGTGAAAGAGAGTGTGGTTTTCATATGAAGGTGGCTTGAATGAAAATGTGTATACCGTGTTGGTGCCAACGGCTACTTATAGGTGAATTCTTCAAGCCTTCCAACAAAACCATAATGAGAGAGAGAGGGGCTCGCTGGTGCTCATGAAGGGTTAAGATTGGTTTGCTCATTCAAGGAATGCATGAGATGGACGGCTTGCATGTATTGTTGAGGCTTTGACGAGGATCCTTCTTCCATTGGCTGCATGTACCTCGGTGTTCAATGTTGCATGCATGCAAATTTTGTTCCCTATGAGCACGTTTTCCTAGGCACATGTGACCTTCCTCACATAGCTCCTTCTAGCCATGACCTTCTCCTAGCTTTTGTCTTAATCTTTTTCTTCCACCTGAACCAAAACAGCTAGCTTAGAATATTAATATAACCGTTGGCAACTTATTTGCAGTAATAAAATAAATTGTTTTGGTTTGTTTAATAGTTATTTAAAATTTTTTTGTGATCAATTGTGTCCCTAAATAAAATGCTAAAAGTTGGTGAACACCAAACTTATCTTTTATTGAGGGGATGGCTTAATAATGCAAACCGTTCTCACAATTGATGCATTTAAAAAAATTTGATGTATGATCCCTTGTCTGGTATGATTTTGAGTCCATGATTGGGAAATGATCTTCTGAACATTGTTGCACATGCAGACACCAAACTTAGTGTTTGGTCACATGCTTTATCAAAAGAATTATGCATATGTTCTAAGAATAATCCCCCTCTCTTTTTCTGAAAAATGAACTTGGGTGTGCCTCAAGGTACACC
The DNA here is from genome assembly GCF_000817695.3 of Arachis duranensis. Taxonomy (NCBI): domain Eukaryota; kingdom Viridiplantae; phylum Streptophyta; class Magnoliopsida; order Fabales; family Fabaceae; genus Arachis; species Arachis duranensis. The sequence goes on along the minus strand of NC_029776.3, from coordinate 73,611,398 downwards.
AAACTTAGAAGTTTGCCATGTGCTTCAAAACGATGCATGCATTTACCAGGCATGAAAATTCAAAATCATATTCAGAGGAATCATAGCTTATTAAAT
>NC_029776.3:73596095-73608875 GCF_000817695.3 Arachis duranensis | reverse complement strand
ACCAAGTCATCCCAAGTGTTGATGCTTTCTTTTGGAAAGGTCTCTAGCCATTGAGTAGCTTTATCTCTGAGAGAGAATGGGAAGAGCAACAACTTGTAACTATCAGGAGGTACATCATTGGTTTTCACTGTGTCACAGATTCTCAAGAAAGTGGACAGATGTTGATTTGGATCCTCCAAAGGCCCTCCTCCAAAAGAACAATTGTTTTGAACCAGAGTGATGAGTTGTGGCTTGAGTTCAAACTTGTTTGCATTGACATTGGGAGGAAGAATGCTACTCCAACAATGCCTAGCATTTGCAAATGTGTATGAAGCCAAGACTCTTCTCTGTTGTTGATTATTGTTGGCTCCTTCTCCTGGTTGATTGGTATCTCCTTCCATCTCTTGGAATTCCTCCTCAGATTCTTCTTCTCCAATAACGTTCTTCCCTCTTTCGGCTCTTCTTATTCTCCGAAGAGTCCTTTGATCAATTTCAGAGATAATAGGGGAAGATCTTCCTATACCTGACATACAAACACACAACAATAAACACACAAACTCAGAAAGCCAATGAAACTTCAATCTATAGCTAGAATGAAGGTTTAGTTAGTTTAAGAAAAAATTCAAACAGTTAGTGTGTTAGTAAGAATTAGAATAACAGAAAAGAAAAAGTGCTTAATCTAGACCTCCACTTCACTTAATCATTGTCAATCTATTTCAATCCCCGGCAACGGCGCCAAAAACTTGATGTGTGGAAAACGATCCAACACAAAACTCACCGCCAAGTGTACCAGGTCGCATCAAGTAATAATAACTCACATGAGTGAGGTCGATCCCACAGGGATTGAAGGATTGAACAATTTTAGTTTAGTGGGTGATTTAGTCAAGCGAATCAAGTTTTGGTTGAGTGATTTGTGTTTAACAAGAAGTAAATGACAGTAAATGTAAAGGGAGAAGGGAAAAGTGCAGTAAATTGGAGAACAGGAAAGTAAAATTGCAGAAACTTAAAGAACAAGAAAGTAAATGACTGAAACTTAAAGTGCAAGAAATGTAAATTACAGTAACTTAAATGGCAAGAAAGATAAATGGCTTGAATATAAAAGGGAATTGAGGACAGGGATTGCAGAATATAAACAGAGAGAAACTAAATTGCAACAATTAAGAGAGCAAAAAAATTTAATCAGAAGCAATGAGCATTCAAACAGAAAGGAAATAAAGTGCAGCAGAGGTTCACAGAAGAACCCAAGTATATTGTGATCTCAGGTCTCAAGAGACTAGGTAGCAGAGCCTAGATCTCTATTTGCCTTCCTAGATCCAAGTTAACAAAGCAATTGACAAGAATTAGAAGAGAAAGCAGTAGAAGAACAGAAATCAGATTCAATTCTGCAGAAAACAAATTGAAAAGAGTTTGAATGGGAATTGAGACAGAATTTCCTCAATTTCTCACACCCAAAACTCAGAAACAGAAGATTAGAAGTGCTCAGGCAAGAATGAAGAAGAAGAGAGATCAATTCTCCTCCCCAATTCTTAGAATTCTCAGTAAAGTCACCCAAGAATAATTGCCAAAGCTCAAAAGAAAGGTGAAAGTAAAATTCAAAAGTAAAGGTAAAAAATGGTAAAAGGTCCTAATTACATCAAACTAGCTTCTATTTATACACTTTCTATTCTTGGATTTTGGGATTTGGATGGGCTTTTGATTTGGTGAAGAAATGAATTAAAATAGGGTTTTAATTTAAATTTTCGGCCCATGAAAATTCACTCCCAGGAGGCTGCCCTGCCCTTGTGGAGGGCAGGGCAGAAAATTGATGCATGGTGCGGACGGTTGGTGCGGCGTGGTGCGAGCTTGGCGCGGCATGGTGCGTGGAACGCTGCCCTGCCCGCGCCAAGGGCAGGGCAGGGAAGGTTGGTGCGCCAGAACGTGCCATGGTGCTGCCAGAATCCGAAGTTGGTGCGCCAGACTCAGAAATTGGTGCGCCAGAAATTTTCCTTGGTGCATGGGATGCTGCCCTGCCCTCGCGGAGGGCAGGGCAGGAAATCGTGGTGCTGCCAGATGCTGCCAGGGACGAGAGTTGATGCGCCAGATGCTGCCAGGGATGAGAGTTGGTGCGCCAGAATCGTGCATGATGCGCCAGGATCTTGCACCAATCCAAATGCTGCCCTGCCCGCGCCAAGGGCAGGGCAGAGTTCCCTCTTCCACGCCCCGTGTTCGAAACACGGCTTGGGCACAAATTCAATTAATTTCCTTGGCTTCTTGGCACGGCAATCAACCTTAGTTCTTGGCTTCCTCATGGTTTCTTGTTCGATCCTTGTAGCATGCATGGGTGACATTTTCCCTTGAATTTCTTTCCTTGGAGAGCCCGATTCTGCCCTCCACAAGGGCAGGGCAAGGTTCTCTTCCTCATGGTCCCAAGGCACATTTTGTGCTCTGCCCTTGTAGTGGGCAGAGCAGAGTTGCCTTCCTTGGTTGGTTTTCTTATGTTGCCCTCCTAGAGGGCAGTGTGCCCTTGTGGAGGGCAATGTTGCCTCCCCCTTGCATGCGGCACGCTTCCTATTGCTTTGGCCACGCTTTCCTTTCCTTAGGCTACCCTTCTTAGGCCACGCTTTTCCTTTTCTTTTCTTTTCTTCACCTATAATAAACCAAAACAACCACTCCAAGTATCACTAAATTCAAGAGGCTTATAAATCAATTAAAGTTCAATTAAAATTAGCTTAAACCTCATGATTTATCATTAATTTCATGGTGGTTGCTTGATTTAAAGAAGTTATGCATTTTCACTCCAAATCACTTACTTAGGATACAAGAAAGTGCATAAATGCTAACAAAACAAGTGAAATTAGCTTGAAAAATGGGTATATGATGACTTGTCATCAGTGGACACTCTTCTATAATTTCAACTCCATGTCCAATGGGAGAGAATTCCATTGTAGAGAGAAATTCATCCATGATTGAATCCATCTCTTGATAAGCCTCTTCCAAGTCTCCAACGATGATATGCCTTGGAGGTTGCGCACCCTCCTCAACATTAATATCAAGCTTTTTGGAAGAGTGCTCCATGATGCTACATTCCATTGGACTTTCAACATCTCCTAAATCGTCAACCACTTCTTCCTTTTCTTTAATGATCATAGGCTCCTCCAATTGTTCCAACACAAAACTTGGTTCTCCCTTCTCTACCGGATTGTCCAATTTCTCCTTCATACTTTGCTCTTCTTTAGATTTTTTGCATGTGGTCACGGAAGTACCTTGAGTATTCAAGCATTGGTAGGCTACAGCGTGTACTACCTTAGTCAAGTTGGTCACAAACTCAAGTGTATCCCGCTTCATAGCCTCTTGTCCTTGAAGTAACAAAGTGAGAGAATCGTCTATTGGGGCTTGGGGTGGGTAAGAAGGTTCATCATTTTGGAGAGAGGGTTCATAATAGGAAGGTGGTTCTTCTTGGTAAGGTTGTGGAGATTGTGTGTATTGAGGTGGTTCTTGGGAGTAATCTTGATAGGGTTGTGGTGGTTCTAAGGGTTCTTACTCATAATGGTCATAAGAGTATGGTGTGGGTGTTTGGTCATATGATGGATATGGATCATAGGGTGGTGTTTGGTAATGAAAGGCTTGTGAGAATGGTTGAGGTTCATGTTGAGGATGAGATTCATAGGCATATGATGGTGGTTGTTGAGTGTCACAAAAAGAGTCATCATAGCCGTTAAATTGGCATGCATTAGGATAGAAATTATACCTATAAGTGTCCGGAAGTTGTTGCCAATAGGAGTGATCAATTCCTTGAGGCTCCTCCCATCTTGGAGTGTTCCATCCACAATGAGCGTCATCATTGAAGTTCACATTTCCTACAACACAATTAGAACCAAAGAGAGAATTCATAATTAGAATTCATAGTGGAAAAACAAAATAAAACTAACAAAAACTAGAAAACAAGCAAAAGACAATCCTATTCACACTATTCACATACATACAATAACCAATAACATAACACCATTGCAACTCCCCGGCAACGGCGCCATTTTGATGATTGGATTTTTGACGGTTTAGAATTTCACTAATGAAATCTCGTTGTAAAGTATAGTTTCTAAACCAAACAACAATCCTTTCATGCAAAAAGTTGTTTATCACTAGTACAAACTCCTAAAATTTATAAACCGAAGTATTGGACCTCGGGTCGTTCTCCCTAGGAATTGTAATGAAGCGTCTTGTTATTGGTTGTGAGTTATATTTGGGGTTTTTAAGATTTTAGACAAGAAACATAAATGGCAAAGAAAATAAACTAACAACTAACAAAGCTCTTGGCAAGATATGAGTACTAGAAGTCCTATCCTAGTTATCCTCCTCAATTGTGATGACAAATTGTCTATTGTTCCTACACTCCCACTTAGTTAACCTCTAACCATGGAGGAAAGTCAAGTGGATGAATCAATTTGATTCCTCAAGTCCTAATCAACTCCTAAAGGAATGACTAGCTTTGGAGGCATTCAAATCAATTAGCAATCTCTAATTATCAATCAACAAAGGAATTAGATAACTCAAGAGTCACTAATCACTCTACCAAAGCCAAGAGGAACAAAATCTATACTAAAATCCAACCAAGGATTTCATCAAACACTTGGAAGGCATAAAAGGAAAGCATAGTAAAATTGCAAGAAAAGTAAATCTAAACTACTCAATTGCAAGGAATTAAACAACAACAAATCAAATGAACACAATTATTATGAATTACCTCTAATTGAATTGAAAGAGAATAGGAGGAACAAAAGTAGGAAAGAACAAAAATATCTCAATTACAAAACCTAGAAACAAAATAAGAGAAATTACACTAGAGGATAGGGATAGAAAGAAGAACCAAAGTGTAGCAATCATCAATTGAGGGTAGAAGTAGAAGGAGACTTGAATTAAACCTAGAACTATGAGATCCTAATCTAACCCTAATTCCAAATCCTAATTCTAGAGAGAAGTGAGAGCTTCTCTCTCTAGAAACTAACTCTAACTACTAAACTATGACTAATGATCAAAAGTATGTTGATTTCTCTTCAATCCTTGGCTTAAATAGCATTAGAAATGAGTTGGATTGGGCCCACAGGGCTTCTAAAATCGCTGGCCACCTGTTGCATTAAGTGGGTCATGTGCCACCATCGGCGCGTTCGCGTACCGTGCACATGAGCACCCCTATGCGCGATGCAACTATAGCAAATCTTATATCGTTTTGAAGCCCCGGATGTTAGCTTTCCAACCCAACTGAAACCGTATCATTTGGATCTCTTTAGCTCAAGTTATGGTCAATTAAGTGCGAAGAGGTCAGGCTTGACAGCTTTTTGGTTCCATCATTTCTTCATGAGTTCTCCAACTTTACATGCTTTTTCTTCATTTCCTTAATCCAATCTTTGCCTCCTAAATCTAAAATCACTTAACAAACATATCAAGACATCTAATGGAATCAATGTAAATTATATTTATCTATTTTAAGACCTAAAAAGCATGTTTTCACTCTTAAGCACAATTAAAGGAGAATATACAAAACCATGCTATTTCATTGAATAAATGTGGGTAAAAGGTGATAAAATCTCCTAAAATCAATACAAGATAAACCCTACAAATGGGGTTTATCATGCACTTGCTGGTTAGTTGTGTGAAGTTGTGAAAAAGAGTTGAGATTACAATTGTACGTACCAAGTTGTTGGCACCATTGAGATCATAATTTCGTGCATCAGGGCTCAGGATAAATACCTTGATTTGCCTTCAACAGTCTTTAAATCGAAAAAGGCTTCTGATGACAAGTCATCATATACCCATTTTCTATGCTTTTTCATACAAGAAATTGATGATTTGTGCTTAAATATTGAATGCTTTTGTACTTAAATGATATATTTTCTTGATATTTTAATTTTATAAATCTTGTAGGAAATAAGAAGAAAAAGAAGCAAAGAAGCACAAAAAAAGGAGAAAAAAAGAGCTTTGGGATACACTTTGAAGTTGGGGTACACTTTGGAGCCTTAGGCCACGCTTTTAAAAGCGTGGCCCATGACCAAATTAATGAAGAATAAGCAATCAGCGCACATTGCCCTGCTCTTGCCAAGGGCAGGGCAGAATCATGTTGAAACAAAGTGAGGTTGGAGCAAAATTTTCGCTAAGTTAAAATCTGGGCGCTCACAGCATGACCATGCCTTCTTCAAATGGCTATAACTTGAGCTACAGACGTCCAATTGATGTGCTTCCAGTTGCGTTGGAAAGCTGACATTCAGAGCTTTCCAACGATATATAGCAATCCATATTTGACGTACAATTGAGGCAGGAACGGAAAGCATCTTTAAGGGCCAAAAACAAGTGAAAATAAACCAAAATGCTTCCACCAAGACTCGAAGAGGGAGACACAAGGAAACCAAGGAAAAGAAGTAGCGTGTGCATCCACCAAGTTTCGAACTTGGAACTTCAACATTGGAAACACTGCCCTGCCCTCCGCGAGGGCAGGGCAGAATTTGGATTGGTGCACAAATCTGGCGCACCACACACAAATCTGGCGCACCAATTCTCTCCTGGCAGCACCAGCGTGCATCAAAGCTCGACCTTGGCAGCACCAAAATTTCCTGCCCTGCCCTCTGCGAGGGCAGGGCAGCATCCCATGCACCAAGAAAAATTTCTGGCGCACCAATTTCTGAGTCTGGCGCACCAATTCTTGATTCTGGCAGCACCGTGGCACGTTCTGGCGCACCAACTTTTCCTGCCCTGCCCTTGGCGCGGGCAGGGCAGCATTTCACGCACCAAGGCCACACCAGCTTGCACCAAGACCGCACCACAACGCACCAAATCCTGCCCTGCCCTCCACAAGGGTAGGGCAGCCTCCTGGAAGCAATTTTCCTTCATGGGCTGAAATTGAATTAAAAACCCAATTTAATTCATTTCTTCACCAAATCAAAAGCCCATCCAAACCCCAAAATCCAAGAATAGAAAGTGTATAAATAGGAGCTAGTTTTATGTAATTGGTCTTCTGCAATTTCTGCAATTTGCTTTCTTTTACTTCTTCTGCAATTGTTCTTGTTGGATCAAGGAAGGATTTGAGATCTAGACTTGTTATCTAGTCTCCTCCAATCCTGAGATCTTCAACATTCTTTTAAATTGCTGCAAATTAAGCACTGCTTTTCTGTTTAGAATTCTTCAAGCAATTTCCATTTTCTGTTTAGATCTATTGCATGATTTTGCACCTTTTACTTCTCTGTTTGATTGCTATTTACACTTTCCTGTTGAATTTTAATTTCCAGCACCCAACCCCCTTTACTTTTCATGCAATTTACATTTCTTGCAATTTAAGTTTCAGTTATTTTACTTTCTTGTTATTTAAGTTACTTGCAATTTTACTTTCTGCAACTTTAAATTTCCTGTCATTTACAATTCTGTTGGCTACGATTTCACTCAATTTCACTTCAATGTTAGCTTGACTAAACTAATCACCCACTAAAGTTGCTTGATCCATCAATCCCTGTGGGATCAACCTCACTCTAAGTGAGTTATTACTACTTGATGCGACCCGGTACACTTGCCGGTTGGATATGTGTGTTGGAAATTCATTTTTCCACAAAAACACCATCAGCTTCTTTTAGTATGATCAAAGAAAAGGTTCAGAAAAGAATTCAAGGGTGGAAGCGCATTCTTCTATCGTCAGGTGGAAGACACGTTTTGCTTAAGGCAGTGGGAGAAGCTATTCCTATCTATACATTGTCTTGCTTCAAGTTGCCTGATGGTTTGATTTCGGAAATTCACTCTTTACTTTCTCAGTTCTGGTGGGGACAAAATGGTTATGAAAGGCGGATGGCTTGGATTAGTTGGGACACTATGACTCACCCACGAAAAGAAGGAGGTCCTGGATTTAAAGATCTCAGAATCCAAAATGTGGCGCTTTTAGGCAAACAGTTTTGGCAACTCGTAACACAACCTACTTCCTTATTATCCAAAATCCTAAGAGGTAAATACTTTAGCAATGGTAATGCTATAACGGCAGAAATTTGAGTTTTACCTTCTTGGGGATGTAGGATCATACTGGAAGGCCGAAAGATTGTTGAAAAAGGTCTTAATTGGGTTGTGGGTACTTGAGAAAATATCCAAACCTTTGAGGATCCTTGGCTGCCTCCTCCATATCCTTTAATGATTTCTGACATGCCAAATAGACAGGCTATTTTTGAGTTGGTTCCAATAGTTAAAGATCTAATTATTGAAGATATGAATTGGAATCAGAATCTCATTCAAGAATTATTTCCCCAAGACGTTGCAAACAGGATTTTGTTAGTTAAAGTTCAGCAGAGTAGGGACAAATTGCAATGGGATTTGAACAAATCCAAGTAATATGATACAGTTTCAGGTTACAGAATTGGCTATTTATTTTACCATTTGCCTCTGGAGCTTTGTCCTAATTATATGCAGCAGAAAAAGTCGTGGATTGATCAATGGAAGTTGAACTTGCCTCACAAAATTAAGCTATTTATCTGGAAAGCTCTCCATGGCTGGCTTCCGATGGTTGCTCTAATTCATCACCGCATCCTATCTATATCACCAATATGCCTCTACTGTCATGAAGCAACAGAGACAATCACTCATTATTTGATCGATTGCTCTCGAATTAAAGATATATGGTCTCAGAGTTATCTTCGTGATTATCTTCCCCCTCAAAGTCCCAATGACTTTTGGACATGGTGGACTGCATCAACAGAGATGCTTAACCCGTTGAAGAATGCTGACCATAATCCTCAATTGCTTGCCATCATTTGCTGGAACTACTGGAAAGCTCACAACCAGTTGATTTTTGAAGGTTCTACTTCAATGCCATCTGCCATTCTAGCAAGCTCTATCAAGTTGCTCCGTGAAATTCAAAGAACTCCCAATTTAGGTTGTCATCTCCATGAGGCAAGCTCTTAGTTGCATTCAATTTAATTTATCATTCTTTCTTCTTTAAGATTTATCTTCGTTTTTCGACCACGCACCGTTGGATGAATACTTTCAGTGTAGTGTTTTTGAGAAATTTCCACCTTTTATTATACTGTCCTGCTTTTGGACATCTTTATATTTTATTTTTCAATAATTAATAAAATATAATCAACTATTTTTAAAAAAAAAAGCACAAGAACTCAATAAGAAAATAGATTTTCGATTCAATGTCGTGTAGTTGAATTACTACGCAGTTTGGATTTAAAATTTTTAATTAATTTCAAATGGTTAGTTCTTTGGTAGTGGTGACTATTCCTATGGATTTCACAACAATTTTTGAAGTTGTATTTCTCAAAATTAAATTATATGTTTCAGCGTATGAACATCTGTCTTTTTTTTAAAGGAGTGAAAATACACATAATTGGAGATACAAAGTAAAGAGATCAATAAATTTATATAGACTGCTCATCTATCGTTATCAAACACGGTAAATCATCATTCACAAGACATTATATATATTGTTTGTTATCTTTATTTATACCTTTAACAAATTTAACTAATGTCATAGTTGTTTCTAATTAGCTCATAAAATAATCAACAATATAATTCACAATAATAACACAAAATTTCAACAGTTCAGCAAACGCATAAATTTACAATTTAACAATTTATAAACTAATATAAAATTTATTAAAAAACAATTCAAAATCAATTCAACTATTTCAACAATACAAAACTAATTCAACACTACAATTCAATTTTATCATATATTTATTTCTAATCAGCTCATCAACCAATAATTAATAAAATTGAGAAGACAATAGTTTAAGTCATAACCTCTAACTATATAACAAATAAACAATTATTAATACTAGCAATCATAAACCATGATTTAAATAAACTATTAACATTTAATAGTAGATTAAATTGTAAATTATAATATTAATAAATAGTATATTCCAGAAAGAACAAGTATTGTAGAAGAAGCAAGTATCTTTTTTCATCTACCTAAATAGCAAAGTCAAATTTATCTATTTACCCTTTTTTCTTTTTCCTTTTTCTCCTCTGTAGGTGCATTTCACTCACTAGACAATTTTTTTTTTCTTAGGGATTTAGAACTTTTTCTTTAGTAAATTTTAATTAAGGACCTCTTTGATTCTAATATCTTTGTCCATCACCTAAACTTAGAAGTCATTTTCTTTGCATCGTTCTAATCTTACTTAACATTGTAAAATACTAAAATCCAAATCTATAATAGGCTAAAGGTAAAAGCAATACAATTACCATAAAAGGTTACCTGAAGCCTTAAACTTTGAAGTTTGAGATCCAAAAATGTAGCTCGAATTCGGGCCTCAAGGAGTGTAAACATGCTGCCTGCTGCAACCAATTAGAAGCTCGAATTAGGGGGCTCAAGTTCTTGAATACAGCAACGCTGACGTAGGCACCCAACAGCGACAGCCAGTTCCAACAGAGAACGACGACAAGAAATGGAGCAGTGACACAGTCGTGCACAGCAAAGATGAAGGTGATATACGAAAACTTGTCTCTCAGCAAATTTTTTTCGACAAGTGCACCGAATTATCGTCAAGTAAAAATTCACAGTAGAGTGAGGTCGAATTTCACAGGGATTGGTTGGATAATCAACTTTACTTAGAGAATTATTCTAGTTGAACTGAACCAAAATTTGAATTGAGAGTTACAGGAAATTAAATTGGGGGGAAACATAAAGTGCAGGAAATGTAAATAACAAAATGTAAATAACAGAATGGAAATTGCAGGGAATTAAAGTACAGAAACTTAAATTGCAAGAAATTAAAAGAGAATGGGGTTGTTAAGCATAAATGTAACAGCAGAATTAAAAGAATGGGTGAGATTAGAAGTGTAAAAGCTCATTGGGGTTAGGAGATGTTATAATCCTCCGGATCAAATTCATTTTCATTTCTTCCCTAATCAATACATTCATTGACTTTTCTTGGCAATCTTAGGTGATTGGATCCCAATGTCTTGGCTCACCAATCTCTCTATGCTTGAACAATTGCCCAATGTCTTGATTTAATTGCTCATGGGAAGAGATGAAGTTTGGTCACTGATTACACCACACATTTTCATAAATCAAAGTATTGGTAGGATTACATGTCACTATATCTATCCAACCCCCAATTCAATCCAATGTGAGAAAGCGTTTCTAGCATGATTTCCTCATACCTCTCTCAAGGATCAGAGGAAACCCGATTTTGAATAGCTTCTCTGTCAAGATAACTATTCAATTGAATTAAGATCGAAAGATCTCTAGCAAAATCAAGAGAAAAGAAAGAAGAAGAAGAATGAAAACTAGTATTGATCCATTGAATTATTACAGAGCTCCCTAACCCAATGAAGAAGGGTTTAGTTTTTCATAGCTCAATTCAACCCAAAAATGAAAGAAAAGTGCATAAAGTGCAGAAAAGTACAAAAGAATTTTGTGCTAAGAGTCTCTAGAGTGTCTAAGCTCCTTTTCTAACTTAAACTCTCTACTATTTATACACTTTCTTCAATTGGTCTTCAAGTCTTGGGTGTGGGCCTTGGCCTTTTGTTGAAGCAGATTAAAGTAGCTCTCCATGGTGTTGAGGATGGACGTTGGCCAGTTAACGTTTCTGCTTTTCATTGTGCCAAAAAAATGAGTGCTGCTGGTAGTGACGTTTGCCTCAACATTGGGGCTCCAACGTTACATTCAACGCTGCTAGCTTGTGCGTACGCATGCTACGTTGTGCGTGCGCACACCTTTAGGTTTTTCTTACTGTGCGTACGCACGCTAGGTTGTGCGAACGCACATAAGGCATTCTGGGCAACTTGAATTTTGAAGAGCTATCGAAGGAGTTGGACCAAACGTTGGATTGCGAACATTTCTTCCAACGTTGTCACTTGTGCATACGCACGCTGCCTTGTGCATGTGCACACTTTCCCTTTTTCTTCTTGTGCATACGCACATCATGCTATGTATACGCACACATAGCAAACTTTTCAACTCCAGCTTTTGAGACTCTGTCACAGACGTTTGACACAACGTAGGCTTGGCAATGTTGCCTCCAACGTTGCTCCTTGTGCGTGCACACACTGCCTTGTGCGTGTGCACACTTTGAATTTTTCTTTTTGTGCGTACGCACACTATGCTATGTATACGCACACAAGGTAATTTTCAAACTTCCAGAATTAAGTCCTCTTGAAGACGTTGGAGGTAACGTTGGTGCTTGGTGCGCGAAATTGTGAACAATACTTTTTCACAACTCTCATAATCCCCGGTCATGAACCCCAAAAACTTGGTAGCTCAATACCATGGTATTACACAACTTCGCACAACTAACCAGCAAGTGCACTGGGTCGTCCAAGTAATAAACCTTACGCGAGTAAGGGTCGATCCCACGGAGATTGTTAGTATTGAAGCAAGCTATGGTCATCTTGTAAATCTTAGTCAGGCAAACTCAAATGGTAATGGTGGTGAACGAAAATAACAAAAAGGTAAAGATAGAGATACTTATGTAATTCATTGGTAGGAACTTCAGATAAGCGCATGAAGATGCCTTCCCTTCCGTCTCTCTGCTTTCCTACTGTCTTCATCCAATCCTTCTCATTCCTTTCCATGGCAAGCTTGTGTAGGGTTTCACCGTTGTCAATGGCTACCTCCCATCCTCTCAGTGAAAGCGATTGCATATGCTCTGTCACAGCACGCGGAATTCAGCTGTCGGTTCTCGGTCAGGCCGAAATAGAATCCATCGATTCTTTTGCGTCTGTCACTAACGCCCCGCCTGCTAGGAGTTTGAAGCACGTCACAGTCATTCAGTCATTGAATCCTACTCAGAATACCACAGACAAGGTTAGACCTTCCGGATTCTCTTGAATGCCGCCATCAATTCT
>NC_029776.3:73591474-73592615 GCF_000817695.3 Arachis duranensis | reverse complement strand
CTAGGACTATGAAATCAGTAGGGATGTAATGGTCTTCAACCTTTACCAGAACATCCTCTACAAGTCCATAGGCTTGTTTTCTTGAGTTGTCTGCCATCTCTAGTGAGATTTTTGCAGCTTGCACCTCAAAGATCCCTAACTTCTCCATTACAGAGACGGGCATGAGGTTTACACTTGACCCTAAGTCACACAAGGCCTTCTTGAAGGTCATGGTGCCTATGGTACAAGGTCTTGAAAACTTCCCAAGGTCCTGTCTCTTTTGAGGTAGTTTCTGCCTAGACAAGTTATCCAGTTCTTTGGTGAGCAAAGGAGGTTCATCCTCCCAAGTCTCATTTCTAAATAACTTGTCATTTAGCTTCATGATTGCTCCAAGGTATTTAGCAACTTGCTCTTCAGTGACATACTCATCCTCTTCCGAGGAAGAATACTCATCAGAGCTCATGAATGGCAGAAGTAAGTCCAATGGAATCTCTATGGTCTCATTTTGAGCCTCAGATTCCCATGGTTCCTCATTGGGGAACTCATTGGAGGCCAGTGGACACCCAGTGAGGCCTTCCTCAGTGGCGTTCACTGCCTCTTCTTCCTCCCAAAATTTGGCCATGTTGATGGCCTTGCACTCTTCTTTTGGATTTTCTTCAGTATTGCTTGGGAGAGTACTAGGAGGGAGTTCAGTAATTTTCTTGCTCAGCTGATCCACTTGTGCCTCAAAATTTCTAATGGAGGACCTTGTTTCAGTCATGAAACTTTGAGTGGTTTTGATTAGATCAGAGACCATGGTTGCTAAGTCAGAGGTGTTCTGCTTAGAACTCTCTGCCTGTTGCTGAGAAGATGATGGAAAAGGCTTGCAATTGCTAAACCTGTTTCTTCCACCATTATTATTGTTGAAACCTTGTTGAGGTCCCTGTTGATCCTTCCATGAAAGATTTGGATGATTCCTCCATGAAGGATTGTAGGTGTTTCCATAGGGTTCTCCCATGTAATTCACCTCTTCCATTGAAGGGTTCTCAGGATCATAAGCTTCTTCCTCAGATGAAGCTTCCTTAGTACTGCTTGGTGCATTTTGCATTCCAGACAGACTTTGAGAAATCATATTGACCTGTTGAGTCAATATTTTGTTCTGAGCCAATATGGCATTCAGAGT
>NC_029776.3:73589890-73590490 GCF_000817695.3 Arachis duranensis | reverse complement strand
ATGTGGTTAAGAAGATATGATTAGTTTTAAAAAGATGTGATTGAGAAAATATGATTTGAAAAACATTTTAAAAAGATTTGAATTGAAAATTAAAAACTTGACTAACAAGAAAAGATATGATTCAAACATTAAACCTTTCTCAACAGAAAAGGCAACATACTTGAAATGTTGAATCAAATCATTAATTGATAGTAAGTATCTTTAAAAATGGAAAGAAATTGATTTTGGAAAAGATTTGATTGAAAAATTGATTTGAAAAAGATTTGATTTTGAAAAGATTTTGAAAACTTAGAAAAAAAAATTGATTTGAAAACAAAATCTTCCCCTCTAGCCATCCTGGCGTTAAACGCCCAGAATGGTATCCATTCTGGCGTTTAACGCCCAAAATACTACCCTTTTGGGCGTTAAACGCCCAACCAGGTACCCTGGCTGGCGTTAAACGCCCAACCAGGTACCCTGGCTGGCGTTAAACGCCCAACCAGGTACCCTGGCTGGCGTTAAACGCCCAACCAGGTACCCTGGCTGGCGTTAAACGCCCAACCAGGTACCCTGGCTGGCGTTTAAACGCCAGTCTGTCCTTCTTCACTGGGCGTTTTGAAC
>NC_029776.3:73582937-73588060 GCF_000817695.3 Arachis duranensis | reverse complement strand
TTGTGCCAGTTCCGGCGTTTAACGCTGGAATTCCTGAGGGTGACTTTGAACGCCGGTTTGGGCCATCAAATCTTGGGCAAAGTATGGACTATCATATATTGCTGGAAAGCCCAGGATGTCTACTTTCCAACGCCGTTGAGAGCGCGCCAATTGGGCTTCTGTAGCTCCAGAAAATCCACTTTGAGTGCAGGGAGGTCAGAATCCAACAGCATCTGCAGTCCTTTTTAGTCTCTGAATCAGATTTTTGCTCAGGTCCCTCAATTTCAGCCAGAAAATACCTGAAATCACAGAAAAACACACAAACTCATAGTAAAGTCCAGAAAAGTGAATTTTAACTAAAAACTAATAAAAATATACTAAAAACTAACTATATCATACTAAAAACATACTAAAAACAATGCCAAAAAGCATACAAATTATCCGCTCATCAGTGCTCCAACGCTCCCTCCAACGTTTGAGGCAACGTTGGTGAGCCAACTTGGCCACCAATGTTGCTTCCTCTTCTTCCTTCCATGGCCATTTTTCCTTGCTCTTCTTCCTTGCTTCTCTTCACCTATCATCAATCAACATATGCATCAAAGCTTTGCTAGATTCACAAGATTTTGCATCAATCTTAACACACAAGTAATCATAGCATAAATCTCATGAAAATACATCAAATTAATCATGTTTGAATGAATCAATATATGTATGAAACTCTCATCCAAATACTTGCTAATTGCTCAAGAAAGTGTATAAAACCTAAAAAAAATAAAGCAAAAAGCTAATAAAACTAGCCTAAGATGCCTTGGCATCAGAAGGCACGAACAACGAAGAACGTCAAAGACTGAGAAATAAAGATGCGAACTAGAGTGGAAGTAGCAGTAGAAGCAGGGAATGACAATAGTGCGCAGCGAACAGTAGTGTGCAGAAGATGGCATTGCGCGGTGGATAGCAGAGGCGCAGAGCACTGGAGCAGTGAGAGAGGGAAACGACGCAAAAGACTGAGAGGCAACGCCAGACAGTGAGACATGACGAGTCAGCGACTGCTAAGGAGGCAACAGGGCTGAACTTAGACGAGCAACGACGCTCCCAGACCGGATTGAGATGGATGGCAGAGCAGTGGAGGATGATTACAAGTGACGACACTGCGACTTACAACCTGTGAAATCGAAGATGGCGCTTCAATATCAAAGATGGCGAAGGGGAGGGGAGCTTTGAGGACTGGGCTCGTGTGATTGATGGTAGGTGTGCAGTGCTGGAGAGTGAATTTGCTTAGGGTTTGAATTTCTCTGAAAATAGGAGAGGGAGTCTGGGTTGGGAGTGACGGCGTAGAGAGTTAGGGTTATTCTAAAACTAATATTCATATAATAAAACTAATTTAAAATAGTGTATTATCCAATTAATATGTTTTATTCAGAAAAATAAATTTAAAATTTTAATTATTTAAAATAAAATTTTTAACTTCTATTATTTTATAATTACTTACATTTTAATTTTAGTTATATACAATGACTAATTATTAAAAATTTTTACTAAAAGTCATAACTAAATAATGTTAAATCAAAAGAAATTTAATTTATTTTATTTTAATATTTAAAAAATAAAATTCTAAATAATTTATAAAAAAAAAGACAAAATCCGTGGAAGAAGAAAATTAAATAAAATGTGATATATAAGATAGTGAAGTTAATTTTAGATACTTTTATAATTATATTTTTTATGATTAGAAATAAATATTATATAATTATATTTTTAGATTATTATTATGAATAATAATCATATAATTTAGATATTTTTTCCAATTATTTTATCAAATATTGAAAATAAACATTATATTTGGAAAAGCATTAGGTGCAAGTATAATGTGTTGTCATTATTTATTTAAATATTTATTTTTTCAATAATTGGTATGTATTACTATAAAATATTTTAATTTTATATTAGATATGGATAAAAGCTGGATTTTGGAGTCACGATGTAGTACAGAATATAAGTTATGATTGAACAATTTCTTAGACTTTGCATTTACTAATGCATCGTCAGATGGAATAATAAAATGTCCATGTCCAAAGTGTGGGTTCCAACTTTTGCAACCAAGACAAGATGCGTATGACCACCTGTTAATGAAACCTTTTCTCCTCCGGTACATTGTCTGGATTTGTCATGTTGAGAAATCTTGTGATGAGGGCACAAGGTTCAAGTGCGTAACTGATAATCCAATATCCCAACCAAATACAACAATGCAAATGGTCAATGAGGCATTCGATTTCTCAATGCAAGAGGGAGGTGATGACACCACAATGGATGAACATGTTGACGATAATGAACAAGAATTTCTAAATTTATACGACGGGCCAAGTTATACTGCGAGGGATTTTAATGATATACTAGCAGATGGAGAACAACAATTATATCCTAGATGCTCAAAATACTCAAAGCTATCATTCCTAGTGAAGCTTTATCATGTAAAGTGTATGTGTGGTATTAATGATAAGGCCATGTCAATGATCCTAGATTTGTTACGAGATGCATTTGACCACACTAAACTTCTGAGGACATTCTATGAGGCCAAAAAGACAATTAGGAAACTGGAAATTGAATACAAGAACATACATGCATGTCCAAATGATTGCATGTTATACTGGAGTGATGATGAAGACTTGACCAGGTGCAAACTATGCGGGACTTTAAGATGGAAGCAAAAGACGCAGAAGGGTTTTATTCTCAAGCTAAAAGCTCATGTCAAGAGAAATGGGAAACCAATACCAGTAAAGACTCTTTAGTACTTTCCTCTCATTTCGCGATTGCGATGGTTATTCTTGTGTAGCAAAACATCTAAAGACATGTTATGGCATAAAGAAGGTCACAACAATGATATTTTCTTAAGGAATCCAAGGAACACTAAAGCATGGAAAAAGTTTAATGCAAAGAATACTTTTTTTCATCAGATCCATGTAGCGTTCACCTAGCCTTAACTAGCAATGGATTTAATCTTTTCGAGAACTTGAGCACAAAGTATTCCATTTAGCCGGTGATTCTTATCTCGTACAACTTTCTTTCATGGCTTTGTATGAATCATACCACTTTTATTCTATCTATGATTATTCCTGGGCTTAAAATGCCAGGAAAATAACATAGATATTTACCTGCAGCCCTTGGTTGATGAGTTGAAGCAATGATAGAATGGCGTAGAAACATACGATGCTAATTGTTCATACCCTGACCGAGCTCCCCAACTCGGCAAGTTCATAGAAGGTCCGACCTCGCCCTAAGGCCCACACCTAAAGGTCGGACCTCGGACCATAAAGCAAGGAAGGCCCATCAAAAGGAACGCAGCCCAAAACCTAAAGGCCGAAAAGGCCTAGAAAGGGCGGTTCCACAAAAGATAGAGATAAAACTCCCAAAAGATAAGATAAGATAAGAATATCTTATCCAGGGAAGATCACGGCCAACTACTATAAATACACTGGAACACCCAGGTATGGCATTCATTCCACATTCTACACATATCTGCTTGGACCCATGCTAACTTAAGCATCGGAGTGTCATTGCAGGTACAACCACCAACCACTCTACATATCAAGCTCGGGTCATCAGTTCCCCCACCTCGGGACTTCTCCAAGACGACCGAGCTACACGTTTCAGGTAACCCTCGGAACAAACATATTCGGGATGAATTGAGATCCTGAGAACTTGTGTTACTTAACCTCTGTTCATACCCTGGGTCGAGCTGTCCGACTCGGGATGTTCGACAGACAAAGCGACCGACTTCTTCAGGTCAGGACAACCCGAGTTCTTTCTTAGCAAAGCTCGGCCAAGTCACCAGGAAAGCCCAAAGAAGGGCCCAAATAGAGGAACACGCCCCAAATCCTAAGGCAGCCCAAGCCTATAGGGATAAAGGTGGTTCCGTTGAAGATACGCTGACCTCAACTCAAAGATAAAAGATAAGATAAGATAACTAACTTATCTTATCCAAAAGGTCACATCTCACCATTATAAATACACTGGAGCACCCAGGTATAACTCATACTCTGATTCTACTTAATATCTGCTTAATACCCTTGCTAACTTAAGCATCGGAGTCCCTTGCAGGTATCCCCCACCCTCCGGGGACAAAGGAATCAGCACCACCACCAAGTCCAACAAGTCGGACACAACAGCTCTGGCCGTCTCCCACCAGCCGAACACGTTAGCATCGACCAGTACAGAAAATCTCATCCGAGATCGACCTCCAGTTTCAGGTAACCCTCGGAACATTGGCGCCGTTGCCGGGGAACCTGGAAATCATCCCATCACCATGGCAGACGACCATGACAATGACCACGATTCAGGTCTGGAGGATCGGACACCGCACAAAAATGCGGATGTCACGTTACAAAACACTCCGGAAACCAACAAAGACAAAGACTCACCAAATTCAGGGGCAATAGAAGCGCTCCTGGATCGCCTAAAACAACTGGAAAAAGAAACCCAACAACAACGGCAAATTGGAAGAGACCTCCAAAGAGAGGTGCGACGACGTCGGGAGTTGGAAGAAAAACTACAGCAATTAGAAGCCGATCTCAAATCAAAAGCCCCCGGGCTAATCTCGAGAAAAATTCACGCAAAGAGCAAGACCCGTTCACTAGGGAAATCATGAAAACCAAAATTCTAAAAGACTTCAAACTCTCGAAGATGACCCTGTATGATGGCACCACGGATCCCAACCACCATCTCAGCAACTTCAGATGTAGAATGTACCTCACTAACGCCCTAGATGCTGTTCGCTGCAAGGCTTTTCCAACAACTCTCACAAAGACAGCGATCCGATGGTTCGACAACCTACCCCCGAAGTCCATCTCAAGCTTTGATGACTTAGCTAAAAAATTCTTAGCCAGATTCTCCATTCAGAAAGATAAAGCCAAGCATGCCCCCAGTTTACTAGAGATCAAACAAGGAGATTGGGAGAGCCTCCGCAGCTACATGGAGAGATTCAACAAAACATGCATGGACATACAAAGTTTACCAACGGAGGCCGCCATCATGGGACTCATCAATGGCCTACGAGAGGGACCTTTCAGCCAATCTATATCAAAAAAGTACCCTACCTCCTTAGACGAAGTGCAGGAGCGGGCAGAAAAGTATATCAACATGGAGGAAAA
>NC_029776.3:73580891-73581194 GCF_000817695.3 Arachis duranensis | reverse complement strand
GCCCGGACTGCCATAAAATCTCAGTATCTAGCCGACTTCATCGCAGAATACACGGAGACCCCTGGAACCCCACTCTCATGGGACCTGTATGTCGACGGATCCTCAAACAAAACAGGAAGCGGAGCCGGGGTTATACTCGAAAGCGACCAAGGAACACGGATAGAACTATCCCTAAAATTCGAGTTCCAGGCTTCGAACAACCAAGCCGAATACGAGGCCCTACTAGCAAGTCTAAAGCTAGCCGAAGAGGTCGGAGCCCAGAGAATCACGATCTTCAGCGACTCCCAGGTCGTCACATCACAA
>NC_029776.3:73579789-73580635 GCF_000817695.3 Arachis duranensis | reverse complement strand
CTAAATATATCCAACCAACAGCAAGGATGGATGACCCCCATACTCAACTACCTGAAGTCGGGAACTCTCCCCGCCGAAAGAAAGGAAGCTAAAAGACTCACGAAAGACGCCCAGAATTATACACTAATTCACGACGTATTATACAGAAGAGGATTCTCAAACCCCCTCCTTAGGTGCGTCCCGACCTCGGAAACAAAGAGCGTCCTCGAAGAAGTCCACGGAGGCATGTGTGGGAATCATCTCGGAGCTCGGGCATTATCCAAGAAAGTAGTCCGGGCCGGGTTCTACTGGCCGACCTTGCAAAGAGACGCAGCGGAGTTTGTGAAAATATGCCCCCTGCCAAAAACACGCCAATTTTCACAAAGCACCACCCGAAGACCTTATCAGTATCACCGCACCATGGCCCTTCGCAAAGTGGGGACTCGACCTACTCGGCCCGTTCCCACAAGGACCGGGGCAAGTCAAATACCTCATAGTAGGGGTCGACTACTTCACAAAATGGATCGAAGCTGAACCCTTAGGCACCATTACGGCTCAGAAAAGCCGCAAATTCCTATACAAAAACATTGTCACAAGGTTCGGAGTCCCATACTCCATCACAACAGACAATGGAACACAGTTCACGGACACAAGTTTTCAGAACTTGGTGGCCGAACTAAAAATCAAACAGCAATTCACATCAGTCGAGCACCCACAAGCCAATGGACAAGCAGAGGCTGCAAATAAAGTCATCTTGTCCGGGTTAAAACGAAGACTCCAAGAGGCCAAAGGGGCATGGGCCGAAGAGCTCCCCCAGGTGCTATGGGCATATCGGACAACCCCACACTCTACAACGGGAGAATCACC
>NC_029776.3:73578198-73578824 GCF_000817695.3 Arachis duranensis | reverse complement strand
AGATGGGGAGGTTGACCCCAGCGTTCTTCCAAGACAGTCACAAAAGCTCGCTCGGCCTCATCTAACATTTCCCACGAATATCTGGAGACCCTCACATCTTTTTGCCATTCCAAAGGAAAAGCAGGTTCGTCATTTTCATCCAGAAAAAAGGCCGAGCTCCTTCAACAGCTCGGACCTTGAAAAAGTAGTTTTTAAAATCACGGAATGACTCGTCAAACATGGAAAAGACCTTCTTTCCCTGGGTAGAGCGAACGGAGACCCAAGATACCTTCTTTTTTACCACTCCGGGCTTAGTCAAGACAAACAGATAGAAAAAGAGAGATTGTGAAGCAGGGATACCAAAATCATTGCACAACAATTGAAAAATCTTTATGAAACCCCAAGAATTAGGGTGAAGTTGAGAGGGGGCAACATTACAAGACCATAACAGGTCGGTTTCAAATTGAGTAAAAGGAAGGGTAATACCCAACGGACCAAAGAAAAAGTCATAAACATAGAAGAAAGGGCGATCGTCAACAACCCGAGTAGAGAAGCAGACTCTCTCTTCGGAGGAGAGAGGGACAAGTTCATAGTTCTTCTCATCACCTGGATTACTACAGACACTATGAAACTGCCTAAGCTGCGCG
>NC_029776.3:73570491-73571304 GCF_000817695.3 Arachis duranensis | reverse complement strand
CTCCCCCAGGTACTATGGGCATATCGGACAACCCCACACTCTACAACGGGAGAATCCCCATTCCGACTAGCCTACGGGATGGAAGCAATGATTCCTATTGAAATAGATGAAGGGTCACCCAGAGTCATCTTCTACAACGAAGGAGGCAACCCGCAGGCACAAAAGGAAGAACTCGACCTCCTCCCCGAGGTCCGAGAAAGAGCCCGAATCCGAGAAGAAGCCTTAAAACGGCGAACGGCCCTCAGATACAATCAGAAAGTAATAAAGCGAAGCTTCTCCATTCACGACCTGATTCTAATCCGAAATGACATCAGAACATAAAAGTCGGGAGAAGGAAAGCTAGCCGCAAATTGGAAAGGGCCCTACAAGGTAACAGAAGTCTTAGGGACAGGCTACTACAAAGTGTCTGACCTAGAAGGCAATGAGCTGCCCAGGGCCTGGCACGCCTGTAATCTAAGACGGTACTACAGCTAGAAAAATTTAACCCGAGGTGTACTCTTTTTCCCCTGCAAGGGTTTTTTAATGAGACACCCGGTTAAAGTAAAGACACCCGACCTATTCAAGGGTAAACACTATGTAAATATTCTTTCTTTTTTAATACTAATCAAATTTTTCTTTTTTCTTTTCTTCTTCCTCATGATGAAACAAATCCTAGAAAGTACCCCGCCAAGGCGCATTAATTTATGCTCGGCAAAACGCAAAAAATCATTTGCCAAGAGGCCACACAAGGTTGGCAAAGATAAAGCGACGAGGTTCAAATTAATGTGAGAAGTTATAAAGTAACTCTGAAAAGGCTCAAAAAGCCAAATAAAA
>NC_029776.3:73525552-73568645 GCF_000817695.3 Arachis duranensis | reverse complement strand
GCCCAAGAATTTGGATGGAGCTGCGTAGGGGCAAGGTTACAAGACCATAACACCTCGGACTCCAGGTCGGTAAAAGAAAGTCGGACACTCAGCTTGGAGAAAAAACAGTCATAAGCGTAAAAGAAGAGCTTCTCGGAACTATCTAGGGGCGGGAAGCACACTCTCTCCTCGGAATCCGGGGCTACTAGTTCATAATCCCTCTCAGACTCTCTATCTTCACATATGCTACATTGCCTACGAAACCTAGCTAAATACTCAGAATCTACCACAGAAGGGACTCTTAGAGGAACAGGATCTACCCAACCAAGACCACTTGGAATCTTGGTCGACATCGCTTGAAGAACCTTTCGAGACATAAAATTCTTGCCTACAAAGAAGAATGCAACAGCAAGCAAAAATCACATAAAAAGCAGACAGCGAAAACCCATTCAGCAAAACAAAGAAACAAAGATCTTTTAGAAGAAAATGCAGCAACCCGGAACAAAATACCAGAGAAAAGAGCCCCCCCATATACAAAACAAACAAAGCAATGGCGGCGCCTCTTTTCGGGGCAACCCAGGCATAGGGAAAAGAAACAAACAAAGAGCCACACAAAAGAAACAGAAGCATATGTGCACAAGAAAAGAGAGGGGAACAAACCTGGAAGAAAGAAACGAGGACAACGAGCTCCGAAGCAAGGAGAACGGAACGACGACGCAGAGGAAACCCCTGAAAGACACGCGGAAAGATTCGGGGAAGAAGAACAAAGAAAAAAGAAGCGGTACTCGAAAAAGGAGATGGCAAAACTTAGAAAAACAGGAAGGGAACAGAATAAACGAAGAAAAAGGAAGGGAGCAAATAAATAATGCCTTCACAGAGCCCGAACGGAAATCGAGGAGAAATGGTAAAAAGCAATAAATGCTGAAACGGCCATTTTTTGAATTTTCAAAAACTACTATACCCGAGCTCGACCTCTCAAAAAGGACGAACTCGGGCAGGGGCACTGTTCATACCCTGACCGAGCTCCCCAACTCGGCAAGTTCATAGAAGGTCCGACCTCGCCCTAAGGCCCACACCTAAAGGTCGGACCTCGGACCATAAAGCAAGGAAGGCCCATCAAAAGGAACGCAGCCCAAAACCTAAAGGCCGAAAAGGCCTAGAAAGGGCGGTTCCACAAAAGATAGAGATAAAACTCCCAAAAGATAAGATAAGATAAGAATATCTTATCCAGGGAAGATCACGGCCAACTACTATAAATACACTGGAACACCCAGGTATGGCATTCATTCCACATTCTACACATATCTGCTTGGACCCATGCTAACTTAAGCATCGGAGTGTCATTGCAGGTACAACCACCAACCACTCTACATATCAAGCTCGGGTCATCAGTTCCCCCACCTCGGGACTTCTCCAAGACGACCGAGCTACACGTTTCAGGTAACCCTCGGAACAATAAAAAATGCATTTTCAGGATGTTTGCGGCATTGATGTGGATTATTAGTGATTTTTTAGGATTGGAAAACTTATCTTGGTAGAATACGCAGAGTGGGTTAGCATGTCCTACCTGTAATTTGGATGCTAAGGAACAGCGACTCACGTTTAGTCAAAAATGGTGTTTTATGGGTCATCGTCAGTTTCTAAGGCAGGGACATTAATTTTGACTATACTAGTTAAGATTTGACAGCCAAGTAGAGAACAAAGATCTCCCAAAGATGTTGTCTGGAATAGATATCTTGAGGCAATAATCAAATGTTCACGTGTCATTTGGAAAGATGAAAAACGTGATAGGACAAAAAAGACACAACAGTGAGGATGCTAACTAGGGTGACTCAAATTGGAAGAAGATGAGTGTTTTCTTTGACCTCCCATATTGGAAAGATAATATGCTGCGTCATAACCTTGATGTAATATTGATAAATCGCTATTTTATGGTTTATCTTGTACTAAATTGAGTGGATTTTATCCCTTATTCTGACACTTATTCATAGAATTCGCATGTTTTACATTTTCCTTCCTAATTTTGTGCTATGATTGAAAGTATGCTTCTTTGGCCTTAAATTTGCTAATTTTTATCCTCTCTTATTACCATTTGATGCCGTGATATGTTTGTTGAGTGATTTTAGGGTTTATAGGGCAGGAATGGCTTAGAGGATGGAAAGGAAGCATGCAAAAGTGGAAGGAATACAAAAAATTGAAGGAAATGCTAAGCTGTCAATCCTGACCTCTTCGTACTAAATCGATCATAACTTGAGCTACAGAGGTCGGAATGAGGTGGTTTTAGTTGCATTGGAGAGCTAACATCCAACACTTCAAAACGATATGTAATTTAACAAAGTTGCCTCACAGTTAGGTGAAGCGCACGAGCAGTATCACGCGTGCGCGTGACTGGTACGACAGACAAGTGACGCGTACGCGTGACTGGTGCATTAGACAAGCGACGCGTACACATGGGCGACGCGTACGCGTAACATGGTGTCACGTACTACAGATATAAAAAAATGCTGGGGGCAATTTCTGGGCTGATTTTGGCCCAGTTCCAAGCTCAAAAACACAGATTAGAGGCTGCAGAGTGGGGGAATCATTCATACACACATTCATTCACATTAGTTAGGTTTAGATGTAGTTTTCACTGTGTTAGATGTAGTTTTCACATTAGTTAGGCTGCATCATAACCTTGATGTAATACACATAGAAAAAAATATCTGCAATAATGTAATGTTCACTGTATAAATGATAGTGGGAAGTTAAAAGAGAACGTGAAAGCTCGAAAGGATTTATAATGCAAGGGCATAAAGCCAGAGTTGTGGCCATGCAATAGTGGGAAATATCCTTCTGCAATATTTACCATGTCAAATTCACAGAAGGGTATATTTCTGAAGACTCTTCAAAAAGTTGTCATTCCAGATGGTTATAGCAATATTACGTGTTGTGTTGACTTGCCATAGTGTAAGTTGAATGGGTTGAAAAGTCATGATTGTCAGATTTGATGGAACATTTTCTTCTAATTCTGGTAAAAAGAAGCAGTACCTGCCCCGGTGGCAACCGTAATTGCCGATCTTTCATAATTTTTTCGAGCACTCTGTGCGAAAGCCATTAACCCTTTACAGTTTGATGAACTTCAATAGCATGTTGTTCATACCTTATGTCGTATCGAAACGATTTTTCCTCGATCCTTCTTCACAATTATGGTACACCTCATCGTGTATCTTCTTGAAAAAAGTAAAACTTGGTAGGCTAGTACATTATCGGTGGATGTATCCAATAGAGAGGTTAGTTCCTATATTACCTCATTTATGATAGTTGGTTCGATCAAATTTTTATACTATTCGTATCATTGTTATTTTATTTTAAAGGTATCTAAGTCGTTTGAAACAATAGGTGCACAACATAGCATGAGCAGAAGGCTCAATTGTGGAGGGCTACTTATCGAAACAAATTCTAACTTTTTCCTCTAGATATTTGGATAATATTGAGACTAGTATGAATCAACCGGTGGGAGTTGATGATCAACTTAGTGGAGTGAATCCTAATGCAGAGGAAACTCTATTCCCAACAGTTGGAAAGACGTTAAGGGCTACAACACATTTTAAGCTAAGTCCAATAGAACAACATCAAGCACATCGTCATGTGCTAGTCAACTGCGATGTTGTTTCTGAATTTATTAAGTAAGTAATCTTACGTTATATTTCAAAACATGGATACAAAACTTCTCATCCATTCACTATTTGTGAGTAATGTTCTTATGTTCATGTAGTTCATTTGGAGAAAAAAAAAAGTAGAAGGCTACGAGATCAAACAAGGTCACAATCTAAAATAGACCACATTGTGCACAAGGAATTTGCTCAGTGGTTCAAGCAAGAGGTTAGCAAAGAGTATGTGTTATGCCATTTACCTTGTTAGCATGAAATCTGTATTTAGTATACTACCTTTAATTATATTAAGTATGGTTGATATATGGTAACAGGTTCCAATGGGAAGCACTCAGTATTCAAATAAAATTAAATGGGTTGCATGTGAACCCATACTTCAAGTAAGATGTTTTGGAGCGTACAATGTCAACGAGTATAAGTTTAGAACTATGACAAAGAAAGAAGGGATGAAAACCCAAAATAGTGGAGTATTTGTCTCATCTAACACATGAAGTTATGCAAGAATGCGTGGCAATAAAGTGGTTGTTGGTAATCTTTCATATTACGGCAAAGTAGTAGACATAATTGAATTGAATTACAGCCATCAGTTCACAGTCGTGTTGTTCAAGTGTGTTTGGGCGAATACGGCTATCAGTAGAAGTTGAAGTTGATTTTTCTCCATAGCCAGCATTGAAAATGTCAGCGGCAAGTGACATTGGAGTTTTGCAGTTGACAAGGGATGATGATATAGAAGACCATAGAGAATGCTTCTGAAAATATTGATGAGATTGCATAATGAAAATAGGAAAAAGGTCAGCACAATTTAAAAAGGGTCTTTGTGTAATTAACGAGTTTTTTAATCATAACGGTGTATGTAGTTTGCTGGTTATATCACGATTGGTATTTTCTTAATTCAATTAAGTCTTTACTTATTTGTTGGTTTTAATGAATAAAAGTTGTTTCCCATTTCTTTATATGATGTTTTAAGAAAAGGTTAAATTACATTAAAGTATTAATTTCGTTATTAATTAGGTTGTTTTGAATGTTGTTGTTATGATAATCATGCTCTCGAATAATTATAATAAATTTTAGTATTGTTATGACTAATAAATATTAGTGAACGTAAAACGATGGCGTAACAAGACAAATGAAAATGGAACACTTTTTATCATGCTATGCAAGCACAATATTTGCTAAAGAAATGGCTATGGCCTCTCCATTCACTTCATTAGAACATGCAATTGCTGTTGCTAGAGACATATGGTTTCATAAAGTGAATGTTAAGTGTTGGTTAGAGGCTATATCAGGATGCTCTTGTGTCAACTAATACTTGGAAACGGCGGATGAATCTACCATCTAGGTTTGTTCCTTAGGGATACGCTTTCAAACTTATGTTAAGCTATATTTGAATAATATATATTTTAAATTGACATATGCTAACAAATTTGCTGCAATAATATATGTTACATTAACATTCAAATTTGTAGGAATTTCATGAATGAGGATCAATGTACGAGGAGAAATTTGGGTGTGTGAAATAGTGAAATCGTTAGTTAGGAATTTTCACAAAATAATTCCGTGGCAAGTATTTTGTCAAACACTTGGAAGACATAAAAAGAAAGCATATTAAATTGCAAGAAATAGTAAATTCTACAACTACCCAAAGTAAGGAAAGTAACAATCAACAATTAAAGAAAGCAATAATAACATGAAGAAACATCAAATTGCATTCATGGAAACTAAATTCAACAAAGAGTTCATAAACATAAAAGTGCCATAAAAGGAAAATTAACACTATAAACTAAGAGAACAAAGATGTGGGAATAAGAAATTGCAAGAAAAACTAGATGAAAACAAGAAACTAAGCCTAGATCTAGGAGAGATTAACCTAATTCTACCTTAATTCTAGAGAGAAGAGGGAGCTTTCTCTCTAGAAAACTACCTAAAGCATGATCCTAAGCTACACTAATTGCCCCCCCTTGTTCCCTCTTGAATTCTACATCAAATAGCCTCAGAAATGAGTTGGACTTGGGCCTGGAAAGCTCAGAAATTACTCCCAGAATTTTGCCTTTAAGTGAGTCACGCAACCAGCGTCACTGATGGGGAAAAATGTCGGTAAAGATTTTCACAAAAATAAGCGCGTTGTAGGTATAGTTCTAAACCGAAAAGTAAACCTCAATCAAATTTAAATTGTTTGTCACTTAAACAAACCCAATAAAATTAACCGAAGTATTTAAACCTCAGGTCGTCTCATAAGGAATTGTAGGGAAGTGTAGTTTATTATTGGTTATGAGATTGTATCTTTTTGGGTTTTGATTTTAATAAACAAGGAATGTAAATAATAAGAAAATAAATTAGAAGTTAAGAAACCTCTTAGCAAGGACTGATAATTAGAAATTTTGTCCTCATTATCATTGTCAATTGTGATGGTAAATGCGAGTTACCTTCACTTAGTTAACCTCTAAGCAATGGAGGAAGGTCAAGCGCATACAATTAACTTGAGTTCACAAGTCCAAGTCCACTCAAAGTGAGAGACTAGCTTTAGTGAAGTTCAAGCTAACCGGAAATCTTTAATTACCAATCAACAAATGAGTTTTGATAACTTAAGAGTCTCTAATTGATTAATCCAAGTTAAGAACATAAAAATCTAAATTAAAATCCACCCAAGCATTTTATCAAACACTTGGAAGGCACAAAATAAAAGCATAAAAACGCAATAAGAGAATGTAACATCTAAGACCAACAACTGCAAGGAATCAATAATAACCATTGAAGAAAGAAGCAATAAATATGAAAAACCTCAAATTGCATTAATAAGGAAATTGAATCTAACATGAAGAATTCATAAATTAAATGGAAAAAATAAATACATCAACAAAAGAAATAGATGAACTAAAATACTAGAACAAATAAAAGTAGAAGAAATCTAAACTAAAGCAAGGTAGAAATCTGAATTTGAGAAGAAATTAACCCAAAAGCCCTAAAACCTAGAGAGAGGAGAGAGCATCTCTCTCTAGAAAACTACATCTAAACCTAAATTTATGTGAATGAAGTGTGTATCCTTGATTCCCCCACTCTGCAGCCTCTAATCTGGATTTTCGAGCATGTAACTGGGTCAAAAAGGAGCCCAGAAATCGCCCTCAGCATTTTCTGTAAATTGCAGTACGTGACGCTCTGTCACGCGTACGCGTGCGCGTTGCTCGTCTCCTACACCAGTCACGCGTACGCGTCGTCCACGCGTGCGTCGTTGCCAGCTTCTCAAAACATCAACTTCTTGTGTTTCTTCCACTTTTGCATGCTTCTTATCCATCATCTAAGCCATTCCTGCCCAATAAACCCTGAAAACACTTAACAAACATATCACGACAATGAATGGTAATAAGAGAGGATTAAAATTAGCAAATTTAAGGCCAAAGAAGCATGTTTTTAATCATAGCACAAAATTAGGAAGGAAAATGTAAAACATGCGAATTCTATGAATAAGTGTGAGAATAATGGATAAAATCCACTCAATTCAGTACAAAATAAACCGTAAAATTGCGGTTTATCAATCTCCCCACACTTAAACATTAGCATGTCCTCATGCTAAGCACAAGAGAACCATAAGCGTGAAGAGGAATGGTAAGACTTATTAAATGCGACCAATCTATATGAATGCAACTACATGCAAAAATAATTCTACCAACTTGGTTAAAAGTAAATCAAATTCTCTAAGAACAAATATGAAATGGGTTCCACTAATTCAAATCATAAAATGAAGTACAAATAGTCTTGCAAAAAGAAAGCTTGGGGAAGCCAGGAACAAAGAATCGAGCATCAAACCTTCACTGGAAATGTATACACTCTAATAACTCAAGTGTTTAAGGGTCGATTCTCTCGGTTTTTCTACTAATCTTACTTTCTAAAGCTTGGTCTTCTTCTACCAATCAACAAAAATTTAATGTACGACTACACATATCAAGAGGTCTTTTAAGGGTTGTAATGGGGTTACGGTCAGGGTAGGATTATAATTGGTCAAGTTGACTGATAAACCCTATTTTATGGTATATATTGTGCTTAAATTGAATGATTTATTTAACCCTTCACCTACTTATTCATATAAATTTCATGGTTTTACTTTCCCTTCCTTATTATATGATATATGTAAATTACATGTTTCCTATGCTTTAAAAATAATTATTTTAATTACCCTTTATTACCATTCGATGCCGTGATTTGTGTGTTGAGTAGTTGCAGAACTTCTAGGGCAGGAATGACTTAAAGGATGGAAAGGAAACATACAAAAATGGAAGGAAAGCACAAATTGGAGTTTTGGAGAAACTGGCAGTGACGCGTCCACATGGACGACGTGAACTCATGCTTTGCACGAAAGAGAATCGACGCGAGCGCATGGATGAGGTGAACGCGTGACTTGCGAAACACAATTAACGCGGGCGCATGACTAACGCGACCGCGTGGAAGAGTAACACTCCAGATGACGCGACCGCATGACCCACGCAGACGCGTGACGTGCGCGATCTGCAGAATTTGCAGAAGTCATCCTCAGCGATTTCTGGGCCCTTTTTAGCCCAGATCCAAGCCAGAGAACACAGATTGAAGGATTATAAATGGAGGAATCCACCATTCATAAAAGATATAGAGAATACACACTTTTTAGGATTTAGATGTAGTTTTTAGTGAGAGAGGTTCCCTCCTCTCTCTTAGGTTTAGGATTAGGATTTTTAGAACTTAGGAATATTTTTATCTCATCTTTCTATCAGGTTCCCTCCTCTCTCTTATTTCGACCTCTCTTATTTATTGATTATTGATGTTGCCTATTTGGCTTATGACTCTTCATGTTGGATTGATTTTATTTTATTGATGCAATTGAGGTATTTCAGATTTATGATTTTCATCTAGCTTTTTATATTCTTGGTTTAATTGGTTAATTGGTAACTCTTGAGTTGTCAAACTCATTGTTGACCGAAAATTGGAATTCTTCAAGAATTAACTCGAGCTCCACTAACTCTAGCCCTTTTCCAAGGAAACGCTAGGACTTGAGGAACCAAACTTATTCCATCCACTTGACTTACCTTCATAGTTAGAGGTTAACTTAGTGGGAGAAAAATCCAATTCTCATCACAACTGATAAGGATAACTGGGATAGGACTTCCGGTTTTCATACTTTGCCAAGAGTTTTATTAGTTATTAATTTATTAATTCTTGTAATCTATTTCTCTTGCTTAAAACCTTTTTCAAACCCAAACACTGTTTTTTTCGTAACCAATAATAAATCATACTTCCCTGCAATTCCTTGAGAAGACGACCCGATGTTTAAATACTCCGGTTTATAAATTTATTGGGTTTTGTTACTTGTGACAACCAAAACATTTGTAGGAAAGGATTTTCTATTGGTTTAGAATCTATACTCACAACGCGACTATATTTTTGTAAAATTATTTACTAGCAAAAATCTTAACATAATGGACTAAAATCTGAATCCTTGATTAACCTAAACTTCCAACCTAACTTAAGACAATCCATATAATCAGAATATAAAATCTAACTACCCATTAACTATGTTTTCCGCATATTCATGCATCCTAATTTTAAGTACAACTCATATGCATTGCTAGCACCATTTACTTTTGGGCATTTTGTCCCATTTTATTATTTGCTCTTTTTCTTTTCTTTTTCTCTTTTTTTTCTTTTTATTTTTTATTTTCTTTTATTTTTCTCGATGCATATGATTAAAGTATTGAATGCATGAACATGTCCTCAATTTTTTTTTCACATTTTTACAAAAGGTATACAACATCCAATTCTCAAACCGAATGTTCCCAACCCAATTATCGCACACTTAATTCATGAGCACTCTCACTAGTCTAAGCTAACCAAGGATTCAAATTAAGGACATTATTATTTTTCACTTAGAGTTAATGATGTGCTAAAGTAAAGAACAAAAAGGGTGGAATAGGCTCAACATTGATTTGCAAAGGATAATGAAAGGGTAAGGCCATATGGGTATGTAAGCTCAGTGAAACAAAGGCCTCAATCATATAAGTGCATGCATACATCAAACAATGGAAATATAGAATCAAGCAAGACAAAGATCACAATTTTAGATAGAACAACACACACCAAAATAAAACATTGGTTGATAAAATGCAACCAATCAAATAGGCTCAAAATCTCACTGGTTTTGTGTTCGAGCTCTAAACCATGTTCCAAAATAAATTTCTTCAAGCAAGTTTAACAAAAATTTTAATTGAAATTAGTGGAATGCTCTAAAACAGTTTCTTGGAAAAGAATTCATCGCTTCAAACAAGTAGTAGATAAATGCAAGCAATTAACTACACATGCAATATATTATGCAATGCAACAACTAACTAACAAAGAAAATTAAACATTGGTGATGGAAAGAAGGTAACTAACCCACAGAAGTCGGTATCGACCTCCCCCATACTTAAAGATTAAACCATCCTCGGTGCATGCAAAGATGTGCAAGTGGACGGGTTGCTACAAATGATGAGCTTTCCTCAAAAGATGGTGCGGATGACTTGTTTATTGCCCCATTTAGAAGTTTTTCGTTTTCCTTCTTGATGGCCATCCTAAAAAGAAAAGAAAAAAGAAAGAGGAATAACCCAAAAACAAAGATATGCAAACAGATAAAATATGGGTGTGCTAATACCAAATAATAATAAGGTTCTCAACTACATGGTAGCTACAACATGCACGTGAGAAAATAATATAGGCAAATGGCATATCAATAGTGCAAGAATTGCAACAATAAGGGAGAGAAAGTGGGTCATAAAAGACAACATAAGTTCATATCAATGCACAAGGAATACAAGCGTCATGAAAAGATTAGCATTTACCTATAAATAATATCACCCAACAATATAAAACAAGTAACTAAGCACCAAAATAATGCAAGCATATTCAACAAGTGAGTAAGAAACTTCAACACCAATGGAAAAATAGCAAACTTAGAAAAGAAAATAAAAATATGCACAAAGTTAAAATGCAATAAATGGATGTATACAAATGCAATAAGTAAAATAGAATGAAAGAGAATAAGGATGAGAAGTTAAAGAAATAAAGAAGAAGGAAGTAAGAAAGGAAGAAGAAAGAATAAGAAAGGAGACAAGAAAGAAGGAAAAAATGGAAAATAGGAAGCGACGCGTAAGCGTCGCCCATGCGTATGCGTGGGTTGCAGATTGAGGATATGCTGCGTACGTGTCACTCACGCGTACGTGTGAAAAGACGAAATGGCTGGGTGACGCGTACGCGTGGGTGACGCGTACGCGTGGGGTGGGTTGTGCGCCAAGCTCACCACCCGCACAGTTCCAGCACAACACTCGGGAAAAATGCACCAGAGAGGAAAATCCAATATGACCCGTGCGCGTCGGCCACGCGCACGCGTGATATTTTTTTAAAACAAACAAGCTATGAAATTAATGCCAAACATTATTAACCAAGTAAAACCACAACTTAAACGGAATAAACCTAACTAAAATTGAAAATTCAACTTATTATCAATATAAATAAAAGATAAAATAGGAAGAATTTACCATGGTGGGGTGTCTCCCACCTAGCACTTTTATTTAAAGTCCTTAAGTTGGACATTTGGTGAGCTCCTTGTCATGGTGGCCTGTGCTTGAACTCATCTTGAAACTTCCACCAATGCTTAGACTTCCAATAAGCATTTCTAAGTGAATTCCCCAAGCCTTGATGAAGTTCTTCACAAGCTTTGAGCTCCCAAAGTTGATCCTCTAATATGTTGGGATCCCAAATCTTGTTTCTACATCCGTCTCTAAATGGATTATCATTGTTCCAACCGGGTGGCAAGCAATCTGAATTCTCAATGAAGTACCAAACTCTTCTCTTAGATCCAACCATATGATCACCGGTCCAACCCTTGTATCTAGCTCAAGAATTTTACTTGTGGATGCAAATTCATTACTAGGATGGCTTGATTCATGATCATCATCACCAAGGGAACTTGCTTCTTGATCTATCCCATCCAATTCTTTATAGGGAACATGCCTTGGAGGTTGTGCACTACCCTCCTCAACATTACTTTCAATCTTCTTGGAGGAATACTCTACAATTCTGGATTCCTATGGAGGTTCACCATCTCTTAAGTCTTCAACCACTTCTTCCTCTTCAACTATTATGGCTTCCTCCAATTGTTCTAATATAAAATCACATTCCTCATTTTCCACTGGAGTTTCTAACTTCTCTTTCATGCTGCATTCTTCATTAGATTCTCCGCACGTAGCCATGAGAGTTCCTTGAGTGTTGAAGCGCAGTGAAGCTAAATTATTGACTACCTCGGTCTTGGTAGCCATGAACTCTAGTGTCATTCTTTGCATCTCTCTTTGCTCTTGAAGAAGAACACCAAGAGTGTCATCCATTGGAGATTGGGGTGGATATGAGGGTTCATTGCTTGGGAGGAAGGGTTCATGATAAGAGAGTGGTTCATCATGATAAGGATATGGCAGTTCAGCACTCTCCATCTTTTCCACTTGTTGCACAACACACTTCAGGTCCTTGTTCTCAAGTTGAGAGTCGTTAGCCATGAGAGCTTTGTGTGCTTTTTGGCTTTTCTCTCGTTTCATTTGATGGATGGTTGCTTGAAGTCGATCCATTGCATCCTTAAAATGATCCTGTGGCTCTTGTTCCGCTTAGCTAACATAATTAGGACCATATTATGGTTGAAATCTCGCATACATTGGAGGTGGTGTATATTGAAGTGTGGTTCTTGGGAGTAATTGGGTTGGAATTGTGGTGGTTCTGTGTATGGCTCATATGGCTCATAAGGCTATTGGTATGGTGGATGAGGATTAGGGTCATATGGGGGTGTTTGGTAACATGGGGCTTGTGAGTACGGTGGTTGAGGATTATGTTGTAGAGGGTGTTCATAGGCATATGGTGGGGCTTGTTGGTAACTAAAAGGGGATCCACCATAGCTATTGGATTGATATGCATCTTGGAATGGCTCTTGCTCATAGTACATTGGCGGAGGTTGTTGCCAAAATGGTTGATCATAAGCTTGAGGTTCCTCCCACCTTTGATTGTCCCAACCTTGATGCACGTTCTCATTGTGGCTTCCATTCTCTACAACATAATTTGACCAAACTCATAGCCAAAGGGGTGACAATTCATAGTAACAAGAGAGAAAATAAAAACAAAAGCTAATAAGAAATAACAAAAATAAACTCCTAAAACTAGAAATAACTAATAAAGAAATAAAAGGAAAACATATTCATAATATTCATAATGACCAATAATAAGGCACACATTTGCAATTCCTCAGCAACGGCACCAAAAATAGACGGAGGAAAAATGTCAGTAAAGATTTTCACAAAAATAAGCGCGTTATAGGTATAGTTCTAAACCAACAATTAAACCTCAATCAAATTTAAATTGTTTGTCACTTAAGCAAACCTAATAAAATTAACCGAGGTATTAAAACCTCGGGTCGTCTCTCACGGAATTGCAGGGAAGTGTAGTTTATTATTGGTTATGAGATTGTATCTTTTTGGGTTTTGAGTTTAATAAACAAGGAATGTAAATAACAAGAAAATAAATTAGTAGCTAAGAAAGCTCTTAGCAAGGACTGATAATTAGAAATTCTATCCTCATTATCATTGTCAATTGTGATGGTAAATGCAAGTTTCCTTCACTTAGTTAACCTCTAACCAATGGAGGAAGGTCAAGTGCATACAATTAACTTGAGTTCACAAGTCCTAGTCCACTCAAAGTGAGAGACTAGTTTTGGTGAAGTTCAAGCTAACTGGAAATCTTCAATTACCAATCAACAAATGAGTTTTGATAATACAAGAGTCTCTAATTGATTAATCCAAGTTTAGAACATAAAAATCTAAATTAAAATCCACCCAAGAATTTTCTCAAACACTTGGAAGGCACAAAATAAAAGCATAGAAACGCAATAAGAGAATGTAACATCTAAGACCAACAACTGCAAGGAATCAATAATAACCATTGAAGAAAGAAGCAATAAATATGAAATACCCCAATTTGCATTAATAAGGAAATTGAATCTAACATGAAGAATTAATGGGAAAAATAAAGACATCAACAAGAGAAGTATATGAACTAAAATACTAGAACAAATAAAAGTATAAGAAACCTAAACTAAAGCAAGGTAGAAATCTAAATTTGAGAAGAAATTAACCCAAAAATCCTAAAATCTAGAGAGAGGAGAGAGCCTCTCTTTCTAGAAAACTACATCTAAACCTAAAATTATGTTAATGAAGTGTGTATCCTTGATTCCTCCACTCTGCAGCCTCTAATCTGGATTTTCGGGCCTGAAACTGGGTAAAAAAGGAGCCCAGAAATTGCTCCCAGCATTTTCTGTAAATTGCAGCACGTGACGCTCTATCACGCGTATGCGTCACCCATGC
Organism: Arachis duranensis; assembly: GCF_000817695.3. Classification (NCBI taxonomy): domain Eukaryota; kingdom Viridiplantae; phylum Streptophyta; class Magnoliopsida; order Fabales; family Fabaceae; genus Arachis; species Arachis duranensis. The sequence goes on along the minus strand of NC_029776.3, from coordinate 73,554,622 downwards.
GTACACAATGTAACAACCCTGGTTTTCGAGTATGCGAGATCGTTTCTAAAGGCACGGATTTCTCTGAAAGATCAGTAAAGGGGACACCTCTGCTGTATCATCAAGCATCTCAATCTTCATTATCATTATGTTATCTTTAACTCAGGACTTTAGTTGAGACAAGCCCGACAATGCAATCGCGAAAAACCTAGTTTTAAACCGTATTGGTTAAGAGTTTTGATTATGTTTTTCGTAAATAGTCTCAGTTTGACAAACGGGACTCGATCCATGAGAGAAGAGAGATAATAGGATAATATTATCATTATATTAGTATTAGAAGCTTCTTGAATGATATTATAAGGTTACTTGGTCTGTTTTAGTTGAAAACGAAAAATCGGTTTAATCGGGTTCATAGTTTATTGGTGCAGCTTAGCACCAGCACTCCCTTATGACTCTAGCAATGGTAAGGCCTCATTATACATGTTTTATTCTCATAATAATTTTTAGAGATGTTTTTACAAGTGTTCCGATACACCTAGTTTTAGCAGTTATACACCAGAGATATTTTAATATTATTTTAATCCACCTCCAAGCCAACCAATCACCACTCACCTTACAACCCCAAAACCTCCAAGGATGTCTCATTTCTTCATTTTGGCCAAAAATAACAAGAGAAAAAAGTGAGAAACTTTCATGAACACTTAATCTTCAAAGCTTGATTTCTTCTGAACTAAAACTCAAATCAAAATTCCGATTTTACTAGAATGATCCTCTCTTCTTCCTCTACATAACCATATAACATATCAAGGCTGGAAATAAGGTGAGATAGCTGTCTCCCACCCTCTTCAATTTGGTTTTCAATGAAAACCATGCAAAACATGTGTTTTCTTGATGTTCTTCCTTAGGAATCATGCTTAACTTGACTTGTGGGCCAAGAAACATTAATTTCCAGCAACTCTAAGGTGAGAAATCCCTTCCTAACATGCTGAGTGAGATTTGGTCAGTTGAGAGTTTTTAGATTTAAAGTTTTTACGAGCAACATAACCAGGTAGGGTGTGACAAAATTAATCTTGATTATATGTGTTTGAGTTGTGTGAATGTTGTATGATTTGGCTGTTGATAGGCAAAATTGTGACTCATACTTTTCACAACTCGAACAATTCCTGGCAACAGCTCCAAAAAAACTTGGTGCACAATACCATGGTTCACACACATTCTTCACAACTTCGCACAACTAACCAGCAAGTGCACTGGGTCATCCAAGTAATAAACCTTACGTGAGTAAGGGTCGATCCCACGAAGATTGTTGGTATGAAGCAAACTATGGTCATCTTGTAAATCTCAGTCAGGCGGATTCTAATGGTTATAATGGTTTTCGAATATAAAGATAAATAAAGAATAAAATAAAGATAGAGATACTTATGTAATTCATTGGTGGGAATTTCAGATACGCGCATGAAGATACTGTGTTCCTTCTGAATATCTGCTTTCCTACTGTTTTCATCCAATCATTCTTACTCCTTTCCATGGCAAGCTGTATGTTGGGGGATCACCATTGTCAATGGCTACCGTCTGTTCTCTCAGTGAAAATGGTCCAGGTGCGCTGTCACCGCACGGCTAATCATCTGTCGGTTCTCGATCATGTAGGAATAGAATTTACTATCCTTTTGCGTCTGTCACTACGCCCTACAGTCGCGAGTTTGAAGCTCGTCACAGTCATTTAGTCCCTGAATCCTACTTGGAATACCACAGACAAGATTTAGACATTCCGAATTCTCAAGAATGTTGCCAATGGATTCTAGCTTATACCATGAAGATTCTGATCAAGGAATCCAAGAGATATTCATTCAAGCTTATTTACATGTAGAACGAAAGTGGTTGTCAGGCACACGTTCATAAGTGAGAATGGTGATGAGCATCACATAATCATCACATTCATCGGATTCTTGAGTGCGAATGGATATCTTAGAATAAGAATAAGTGTGAATTGAATAGAAGAACAATAGTACTTTGCATTAATACTCGAGGTACAGCAGAGCTCCACACCTTAATCTATGGTGTGTAGAAACTCCACCGTTGAAAATACATAAGTGATAAAGGTCCAGGCATGGATGAATGGCCAGCCCCCAATGTCTAGGAACTAAACGTCCCCCATCCCAGATAGATACCAAGATATAAATACAATAGTAAAAAATTCTATTTATACTAAACTAGTTACTAGCGTTTACAGAAATAAGTCTAAGTGCAGAAATCCACTTCTGGGGTCCACTTGGTGTGTGCTTGTGATGAGCATTGAAGCTTTCACATGTAGAGGCCTTCCATGGAGTTAAACACCAAGTTGTAATGTGTTTTTGGCGTTTAACTCTGGTTTGTGACGTGTTTCTGGCATTTTACTCCAGAATACAGCGTGGAGCTGGCGTTGAACGCCAGTTTGCGTCATCTAAACTCGAATAAAGTATGAACTATTATATATTGCTGGAAAGCCCTAGATGTCTAATTTCAAACGCAATTGAGTGCGCGCCATTTGGAGTTCTGTAGCTCCAGAAAATCCATTTCGAATGCAGGGAGGTCAGAATCCAACAGCATCTGTAGTCCTTTTTTCAGCCTCCTATCAGATTTTTGCTCAGGTCCCTCAATTTCAGCCAGAAAATACCTGAAATCATAGAAAAGTAGACAAACTCATAGTAAAGTCCAGAAATGTGAATTTTGCATAAAAACTAATAAAAACATCCCTAAAAGTAGCTAGATCCTACTAAAAACTACCTAAAAACAATGCCAAAAAGCGTATAAATTATCCGCTCATCACAACACCAAACTTAAATTGTTGCTTGTCCCCAAGCAACTGAAAATCAAATAGGATAAAAAGAAGAGAATATACTATAAATCCCAAAATATCAATGAATATTAGTTCTAATTAGATGAGCGGGACTTGTAGCTTTTTGCTTCTGAACAGTTTTGGCATCTCACTTTATCCTTAGAAGTTTAGAATGATTGGCATCCATAGGAACTCAGAGTTCAGATAGTGTTATTGATTCTCCTAGTTAAGTATGTTGATTCTTGAACACAGCTACTTTTATGAGTCTTGGCCGTGGTCCTAAGCACTTTGTTTTCCAGTATTACCACCGGATACATAAATGCCACAAACACATGACTGGGTGAACCTTTTCAGATTGTGACTTAGCTTTGCTAAAGTCCTCAGTTAGAGGTGTCCAGGGTTCTTAAGTACACTCTTTTTATTTTGGATCATGACTTTAACCACTCAGTTTCAAGCTTTTCACTTGGACCTGCATGGCACAAGCACATGGTTAGGGACAGCTTAATTTAGCCGCTTAAGCCAGTATTTTATTCCTTTAGGCCCTTCTATCCATTGATGCTCAAAGCCTTGGATCCTTTTTACCCTTGCCTTTGGGTTTTAAGGGCTATTGGCTTTTTCTGCTTGCTTTTTCTCTTTCTTTCTTTTTTTTTGCCATTTTTTCTCTTTTTTTTCACTGCTTTTTCTTGCTTCTAGAATCAATTTTATGATTTTTCAAATCATCAATAGCATTTCTCTTTTTCATCATTCTTTCAAGAGCCAACAATTTTAACATTCATAAACAACAAGATAAAAAATATGCACTATTCAAGCATTCATTTAGAAAATAAAAAGTATTGTCACCACATTAATATAATTAAACTCATTTCAAGGATGAATTCAAAACTCATGTACTTCTTGTTCTTTTGTATTAAAAACATTTTTCATTTAAGAAAGGTGAAGGATTCATGGAATTATTCATAGCTTTTAGACATAGTTACTAAATACTAATGATCATGTAGTAAAGACTCAAAACATAGACAAACATAAACCATAAAACCAAAAAATAGAGAGGTAAGAGCAAGGAAGTTAAGGAATGAGTCCACCTTAGTGAGGGTGGTTCCTTCTTCTTGAAGAACCAATGGTGTTCTTGAGCTCCTCTATGTCTCTTCCTTGCCTTTGTTGCTCCTCCCTCAAAGCCCTTTGATCTTCTCTAATCTCATTGAAAATGATGGAGTGCTCTTGGTGTTCCACCCTTAATGGGTTCATGTTATGACTCAATCCTTCTAGAAAAATGTTGAGTTGTTCCCAATAGTTGTTTGGAGGAAAATGCATCCCTTGAGACATCTCAGGAATTTCTTGATGATGAGCTTTCTCATGCGTCTCCAGAGATCCATAAATGGGCTCTCTTGTTTGCTCCATCCTCTTCTTAGTGATGGGCTTGTCCTCTTCAATGATGATGTCTCCTTCTATGACAACTCCAGCCAAGTTGCATAGATAGCAAATGAGATGAGGAAAAGCTAGCCTTGCCAAGGTGGAGGACTTTTTGGCTACTTTGTAGAGTTCTAGAGAGATGACTTCATGAACTTCTACTTCCTCTCCAATCATGATGCTATGGATCATGATGGCCCAATCCATAGTTACTTCAGATCGGTTGCTAGTAGGGATGATGGAGCGTTGGATGAACTCCACCATCCTCTAGCTACAGGCTTAAGGTCCAGTCTTCTCAATTGAACCGGCTTGCCTTTTGAGTCTCTTTTCCATTGAGCTCCTTTCACACATATGTCCATGAGAACTTGGTCTAACCTTTGATCAACGTTGACCCTTCTAGTGTAGGGGCGTGCGTCTTCTTGCATCATAGGCAAGTTGAACGCCAACCTTACGTTCTCCGGACTAAAATCTAAGCAATTCCCCCAAACCATTGTAAGCCAATTCTTTGGGTTTGGGTTCATGCTTTGATCATGGTTCCTAGTGATCCATGCGTTTGCATAGAACTCTTGAACCGTTAAGATTCTGACTTGTTGAATAGGATTGGAGAGAACTTCCCATCTTCTTCTTCTAATCTCTTGTCGGATCTCCAGATATTCGCCCTTTTTTAGCTTAAAAAGGACCTCAAGGATCACCTTTTTCTTGGCCGCAACTTCATAGAAGTGGTCTTGATGGTATTTTGAGATGAATCTTCCATCTTCCATGACTCAGAGGTGGAAGCAATTGCCTTCCCTTTCTTTTTTCTTGAGGTTTCTCTGGCCTTAGGTACCACCAATGGTTATGGAAAAACAAAAAAGCTATGCTTTTACCACACCAAACTTAGAATGTTGCTTGCCCTTGAGCAAAAGAAGAAAGAATAGAAGAAGAAGAAGAATAAGATATGGAGGAGAGGGAGAGAGGTGTGGGTTTCGGCCAAGGGGGAGAAAAGAAGGTTGTGTTGTGTGAAAATGAAGAAGGATGGAGGGGTTTAAATAGTGGAGGGAGATGGGTTTGGGTTCGGTCATTTAGGGTGGGTTTGGGTGGGAAAGAGATTTTGAATTTGAAGGTAGGTGGGGTTTATGGGGAAGAGTGGATGGATGTGATTGGTGAAGGGGTATAATGTTATTAGATTGTGTGAAGAAGAGGGAAGTGGGGTAGGTGGGGATCCTGGGGGTCCACAGATCCTGAGGTGATCCTGTGGGGTCCACAGATCTTGAGGTGTCGAGGATTTTTCATTCCTACACCTTTTAGGCATGTAAAATGCCCTTTGTATGCAATCCTAGCGTTTAACGCCAGACTGATGCTTGTTTCTGGCGTTAAACGCCCAAATGTAGCCTGTTTCTGGCATTTAACGCCATCCTGATGCTTGTTTCTGGTGTTAAACGCCAGCTTGGTACTTGTTTTTGGCATTAAACGCCAACAGCTCTTTCTCCTGGGTGTGCTTTTTCTTCTGCTATTTTTAATTCTATTTTTAATTTTTGCAATTGTTTTGTGACTCCACATGATCATAAACCTAATAAAACATTAAAGAACAATAGAAATATAGATAAATAAAAATTGGGTTGCCTCCCAATAAGCGCTTATTTAATGTCAATAGCTTGACAGTGAGCTCTCATGGAGCTTCACAGATGTTCAGAGCATGTTGAGGGCCTTCCAACACCAAACTTAGAGTTTGAATGTGGGGGCTTCTCAATACCAAACTTAGAGTTTGGTTGTGGCCTCCCAACACCAAACATAGAATTTGATTGTGGGGGTTTTGTTTGACTCTGTATTGAGAGAAGCTTTTCATGCTTCCTCTCCATGGTTGTAGAGGAAGATCCTTGAGCTTTAAGCACAAGATAGTTCCCATTCAATTGAAGGACTAGCTCTCCTCTGTCAACATCAATCACAGCTCCTGCTGTGGCTAGGAAGGGTCTTCCAAGGAAGATGCATTCATCCTCATCCTTCCCAGTGTCTAGGATTATGAAATCAACAGGGATGTAAAGGCCTGTAACCTTCACTAACACGTCCACTACCAATCCATAAGCTTATTTTATTGACTTGTCTGCCATCTTTAATGAGATTCTTGCAGCTTATACCTCAAAGATCCCCAGTTTCTCCATTACAGATAGTGGCATAAGATTTATACCTGACCCCAGGTCACACAGAGCCTTCTCAAAGGTCATGGTGCCTATGGTACAGGGTATTAAGAATTTACCAGGATCGTGTTTCTTTTGGGGTAAAGTTTGCTGAACCCATGTATTTAGTTCACTAATGAGCAAGGGAGGTTCATCTTCCCAAGTCTCATTACCAAACAACTTGGCATTCAGCTTCATGATGGCTCTTAGATATTGAGCAACTTGCTCTTCAGTTACATCTTCATCCTCTTCAGAGGAAGAATAGTTCTCAGAGCTCATGAATGGCAGAAGAAAGTTTAATGGAATCTCTATGGTTTCTATATGAGCCTCAGATTCCTTTAGGTCCTCAATAGGGAACTCCTTTCTGTCTGGATGACGTCCCATGAGGTCTTCCTCATTGGGATTCACGTCCTCCCATTCCTCTTTGGATTCGGCCATTTTGATTATATCAATGGCCTTGCACTCTCTTTTTGGATTCTCTTCTGTATTATTTGGGAGAGTACTTGGAGGAGTTTCAGTGACCTTTTTACTCAGCTGGCCCACTTGTGCCTCCAAATTTCTAATGGAGGACCTTGTTTCATTCATGAAACTTAAGGTGGCCTTAGATAGATCAGAGACTATGTTTGCTAAGCTAGAGGGGCTCTGCTCAGAATTCTCTGTCTGTTGCTAAGAAGATGATGGAAAAGGCTTGCTATTGCTAAACCAGTTTCTTCCACCATTATTAAAGCCTTGTTGGGGCTTTTGTTGATCCTTCCATGAGAAATTTGGATGATTTCTCCATGAAGGATTATAGGTATTTCCATAGGCTTCACCCATGTAATTCACCTCTGCCATTGCAGGGTTCTCAGGATCATAAGCTTCTTCTTCAGAAGATGCTTCTTTAGTACTGTTGGATGCCTCTTGCCATCCATTCAGACTCTGAGAAATCATGTTGACTTGCTGAGTCAACATTTTGTTCTGAGCCAATATGGCATTCAGAGCATCAATTTCAAGATCTCCCTTCCTCTGAGGCGTCCCATTATTCACAAGATTCCTTTCAGAAGTGTACATGAACTAGTTATTTGTAACCATGTCAATGAGTTCCTGAGCATCTGCAGGCATTTTCTTTAGGTAAATGGATCCACCTGCAGAATGGTCCAATGACATCTTAAACAAGTCAGACAGACCATCATAGAATATATCCAGGATGGTTCATTCTGAAAGCATGTCAGAAGGACACTTTTTGGTCAGTTGCTTATATCTCTCCCATGCTTCATAGAGGGATTCACCTTCTTTCTGTCTGAAGGTTTGAACATCCACTCTAAGCTTACTCAGCTTTTGAGAAGGAAAGAACTTGGCTAAGAAAGCCGTGACCAGCTTATCCCAAGAGTTCAGGCTATCTTTAGGTTGAGAATCTAACCAAACTCTAGCTCTGTCTCTTACAGCAAAAGGGAAAGGCATAAGCCTGTAGACCTCGGGATCAACCCCATTGGTCTTAACAGTATCACAAATCTGTAAGAATTCAGTTAAGAACTGAAAAGGATCTTCTGATGGAAGTCCATAAAACTTGTAATTCTGTTGCATTAGAGAAACTAATTGAGGCTTTAAGTCAAAGTTGTTTGCTTCAATGGCAGGGATTGAGATGCTTCTTCCATGTAAGTTGGAATTTGGTGCAGTAAAGTCACCAAGCATCTTCCTTGCATTGTCTTTGGGTTCGGCCATGTCTTCTTTTTTTGAGATTCTCTGTAAGGTTTTCTCTGGATTGTTTTGCTTTAGCTTCTCTTAGCTTCTTCTTCAGAGTGCTTTCAGGTTCAAGATCTGCTTCAACAAGAATGTCCTTATCCTTGCTCCTGCTCAGATGAAAAAGAAGAGAATAGAAAAGAAGAGAAATCCTCTATGTCACAGTATAGAGATTCCTTTATGTGAGTAGAAGAAGAAAAGAATAGAAAAAGGAGAAGAGAAAAATTCGAACACAGAGGAGAAGAGAGGGTTCGAATATTTAGATGAAGAGAAGTGTTAGTAAATAAATAAATAAATAAATAGAAGGAGATGAGAGAGAGGAGTTTTCGAAAATTGATTTTAAGAAAAAGAAATTATTTTTGTTTTTATTTTAATTATTAGTTAAAATCAAAAAATGAAGAAAAGGAATAAAATAAAAATTAAAATTTGAAACAATTAGTTAATTAAAAAGAATTTTGAAAAAGGGTGAGGAATTTTCGAAAATTAGAGAGAGAAAAGTAGTTAGGTGGTTTTAAAAAAGATAAGAAATAGTAAAACAAACAAAAAGTCAATTAGTTAGTTGAAAAAGATTTGAAAATCAATTTTGAAAAGATAAGAAGTTAGAAAAAGATTTTTGAAATCAAATTTTTGAAAAAGATATGATTTGAAAAAGATATGATTAAAAAGATATGGTTGAAAAGATATGGTTGAAAAAGATTTGATTTTTAAAATTAAAATTGATTACTTGACTAACAAGAAACTAAAAGATATGATTCTAGAATTTAAAGATTGAACCTTTCTTAACAAGAAAGTAAGAAACTTCAATTTTTTTTGAATCAATCATATTAATTGTTAGTAAAGTTTTTGAAAATTATGAAATAAAATTAAGAAAAAGATTTTGAAAATTAATTTTAAAGAATTTTTGAAAATAAAAAAAAAAAAAGAAAAAGAAAAGATTTGATTTTGAAAAAGTTTTGAAAAGATAAGATTTTTAAAATTGAAATCTTGACTTGACCAACAAGAAACAACTTATTTTAAAATTTTTGACTAAGTCAACCCAAAGATTTTGAAAATTTATGAGACAAAAAAGGGAAAGATATACATTTTTTTTTTGAATTTTTAATTAGGAGACAGAAAAACACTAGTATGACCAAAACATGAAAAGTTTGGATCAAAACCAATGATGCATGCAAGAACACTATGAATGTCAAGATGAACGCCAAGAACATTTTGAAGATCATGATGAACATTAAGACTTATTTTTGAAAATTTTCAAGAAAAGAAAACATGCAAGACACCAAACTTAGGAATTTTCAATGTTTAGACACTATGGATTAAAAAATGCATATGAAAAACAGCAAAAGACACAAAACAAGAAAATATGAAGATCAAACAAGAAGACTTATCAAAAACAACTTGAAGATCATGAAGAACACATGCATGAATTTTCAAAAAATTTTTAGAAAATTAAAAAGATGCAATTGACACCAAACTTAAAAATTGACACTAGACTCAAACAAGAAACATAAAATATTGTTTTATTTTTATAATTTTATTATTTTTTTGGATTTTTCAAAAATAAATTTTGGAAAAACGAAAACAAATAAAAAATTTTGAAAGATTTTTGAGAACTTTTTGAAAAGAAAATTACCTAATCTGAGCAACAAGATGAACCGTCAGTTGTCCAAACTCGAACAATCCCCGGCAACGGCGCCAAAACTTGATAGGCAAAATTGTGACTCATACTTTTCACAACTCGAACAATCCCCGGAAACGGCGCCAAAAACTTGATAGGCAAAATTGTGACTCATACTTTTCACAACTCGAACAATTCTCGGTAACGGCTCCAAAAAAACTTGGTGCACAATACCATGGTTCACACACATTCTTCACAACTTCGCACAACTAACCAGCAAGTGCACTGGGTCGTCCAAGTAATAAACTTACGTAAGTAAGGGTCGATCCGACGGAGATTGTTGGTATGAAGCATGCTATGGTCATCTTGTAAATCTCAGTCAGACGGATACTAATGGTTATAATGGTTTTTGAATATAAAGATAAATAAAGCATAAGATAAAGATAGAGATACTTATGTAATTCATTGGTGGGAATTTCATATAAGCGCATGAAGATACTGTGTTCCTTCTGAATCTCTGCTTTCCTACTGCTTTCATCCAATCATTCTTACTCCTTTCCATGGCAAGCTGTATGTTGGGGGATCACCGTTGTCAATGGCTACTGTCCATCCTCTTAGTGAAAATGGTCCAGGTGCGCTGTTACCGCACGGCTAATCATCTGTCGGTTCTCGATCATGTAGGAATAGGATTTACTATCCTTTTGCGTCTGTCACTACGCCCTACAGTCGCGAGTTTGAAGCTCGTCGTAGTCATTCAATCCCTGAATCCTACTCGGAATACCATAGACAAGGTTTAGACTTTTCGGATTCTCAAGAATGCTGCCAATGGATTCTAGTTTATACCACGAAGATTCTGATCAAGGAATCCAAGAGATATTCATTCAAGCTTATTTGCATGTAGAACGAAAGTGGTTGTCAGGCACACGTTCATAAGTGAGAATCGTGATGAGAATCACATAATCATCACATTCATCAGATTCTTGAGTTCGAATGGATATCTAGAATAAGAATACGTGTGAATTGAATAGTACTTTGCATTAATACTCGAGGTACAGCAGAGCTCCACACCTTAATCTATGGTGTGTAGAAACTCCACCGTTGAAGATACGTAAGTGATAAAGGTCCAGGCATGGCCGAATGGCCAGCCCCGAATGTCTAGGAACTAAACATCCCCAGATCATAGATAGATACCAAGATATAAATACAATAGTAAAAAGTTCTATTTATACTAAAGTAGTTACTAGCGTTTACAGAAATAAGTCTAAGTGCAGAAATCCACTTCCAGGGTCCACTTGGTGTGTGCTTGGGCTGAGCATTGAAGCTTTCACGTGTAGAGGCCTTCCTTGGAGTTAAACATCAAGTTGTAACATGTTTTTGGCATTTAACTTTGGTTTGTGACGTGTTTCTGGCGTTTTACTTCAGAATGTAGCATGGAGCTGGTGTTGAACGCCAGTTTGCATCATCTAAACTCGAATAAAGTATAGACTATTATATATTGTTGAAAAGCCCTGGATGTCTACTTTCTAACGCAATTAAGTGCGCGCCATTTGGAGTTCTGTAACTCCAGAAAATCCATTTCAGGTGCAGAGAGGTTAGAATCCAATAGCATCTATAGTCCTTTTTCAGCCTCCTATCAGATTTTTGCTCAGGTCCCTCAATTTCAGCCAGAAAATACTTGAAATCATAGAAAAACACACAAACTCATAGTAAAGTCAAGAAATGTGAATTTTGCAAAAAACTACCAAAAAAATAATGTAAAAAAACGTATAACTTATCCGCTCATCAGCTGTGCTAAAAATTGGTTGCATATATGATTGATTCTTGGTGAAAATTTGGTGAAATTTTGATGAAATTTGATAAAATTCAAACTTTGAGTTCATGTTCTTGGAGCAGCTGGAAAACGAAACCCTAGCCCTAATTTGGCATTCAATTTGTGTTAAAATTATGTAGAAAAGATGGGGTTTTAGTGGCTGCTAATTTATTTTGAATTATGGTAAAAATCGGTTGTTGAAAAGATTGAAAAACGGGTAAAAACAGAGAAAAATCTGAAGAATTTACGAAGAACACGAAGAACACTTTGAGTGTGGTGAAGAACAATGAAGAAACCCTTTAGATCTTAAAAAGGGCAAGTAAGTAATTATTTTGGTGTTTGAGGGGTTATTTTGTAATTTCCAAAAGTTAGGGTGGTTAAAGTAGAAATATTAAAAGTTACGGGTGGTAAAAAGTAAATTTTAAAGGTTAAAAGTTAAAGTGGGGGTAATTTGAAAAAAATAATACGAAAAAGGCTGTTTTCTGGAAAAGCTTTAGAAAGACAACTTTAAGTGCAGAATCTCATAATTACCTTCATAAAACACTTAGGGAGTGGTAAGAACATATTAGTGAGGCAAAGATAAAGGAAAGATAAGAAGTTAAAGAAAAGATAATAAGAACCAAAGAAAAGTCTGTAAAGTTTTAATAACAAAAAAACAGACAGAGATTAGTGAACGAACTAGGGCAACATAGTTAGTCCTTGAGTTGCAAATAGGGTTAGGTATTATATGAAAAGTTAAACTATTTCAGTATAGACTTAATGAACCTATACTTGGGATAGGCTAACTATTCATACCAAAATTTACATAAGCTTTAAATACATACGTTAAGCAGAGAAATCAGAGAAGAGTAGAGAAACGTAGAAAACAGAGTAACCAAGAGTAAAGTAAAGAGGTAATGAGAAAAAGAGTAATATAGATACAGAGAACAGAGTAATCAAAATAGAGTAAAGAGACTAAGAGAAAAGAGTAAGCAGAGCAGAGTAAAGCGACTAAGAGAAAAGAGTAATTAGAGCAGAGTAAAGAGACAAAGATAAAAGAGCAGCAAAACACACGAACTGATAATGTTAAATACGGGGAGATAATGTTGTGTGCGGTAAAATCCCACGAACTGATAATCATTGATTATGGGTATAACCCACGAACTGATAATCATTGATTACAGGAATAACCCACAAACTGTTGTATGTTGATCTCGGGTATAACCCACGAACTGAAGATTACTATATTGTTGAGTATTGATCTCGGGTATAGCCCACGAACTGAGGATCATTGTTTTGTTTGTGAATTGATCTCAGGGAAACCCACGAACTGAGGATCATTGTTTTGTTTCTGAATTGATCTCGGGGACGCCCACGAACTGAGGATCACTGTTTTCCCTTGTGCGTATATTATGGGGTCGAGCTTTGCGCCGACTGCCGGTAGTCACGAAGGAGTGGTACTCTTACCACCGACACATATGCACTAAGGACACAAAGGGAAACCATATCTGGGACTTGTTCCTAGGTAATGTCGGGATGCAGGGTGTAAACCGACACATGAGCTCATGGCATGCATAAGACAGACATGCATCATACTTGGTGTGCATTTTCTCTGTTATGATTGTTGAATGATTGTATACTTTGTTTGTTTGTATTATATTCTCTGTGTCTGTGTCTTATTTTCTTGTATTCTTTCGTTAGTGTTTTGCTTTCTGTTTTCTCTATTTTCTCTATTTATCTGTCTTCTGTTTATTGCTTCTCGGTATTCTGTTATTTGTCTGCTAAACAACACAGAATTAATGAACGTAACTAATAACCTCAACCCTATTAAGAACTCCCCAGTTCTTACCCCTTCTCTCTCCCTTCCCCCTCAGATGGAAGCAAGAGTACCCTTCCGCAGTTCGTTGATGATCATTCTTCAAAGAGAGTTCTGCTCTAGGTAGTCTTCTGAGTCTAGAGTGAACTCCGTTACATGTTTATATGTATATACTGTGAGACCAGCCAATGTCTGCACCTGTTTGTACGTGAACTTTAACTTAAATCTTGTGTATGAGACTCCTGTTGTGTGGCTACTTGATCAGGTACTAGAGAGACATCATATGGCAATGTCTGGTCGTGCAGAGGAGTAACAGACGATATTCTACCTTTTGATGACGTTCCACCTGACTTGAGTTTTGAAGACTTAGAACGTACTTTCCCTCACTTTAGTATTTTAGAGGGACTAGGTGAGTATAGGGTCTAGGCTAGCCTGGGCGCCAGCTTAGGGACTTCTTGAATAGGTCAGGGCTTGGGATGTTGTATGTATATATATGTATATAGTTATTATCTAGTTATATCTAGGGGTGTTCTAATTAAAAGTCTATACCTAAATAAAGGCTGGATCACTAAATGTTATTAACTGATTGTGATGTATTTATGTGTAGTTGTTTATAACTGTTTTATCTGTTATCAATTATGGAATGATTATGAATGATTCTGTCTATTAATCCAAACGTTTAAAAAAAAATACCTCGCAAATTAACTACAATTTTAACAACGAATCAGACTCATATGATAAATAATAGATAATAATCAGGAAGACAAATTGGTAGCGCTCAGTTTCCGATATGATCTAGGCATATTGAAAATTGGGTCGTTACACGTACGCGTTGCTTCACAAAATCCTAGTCCGCATACGCGTCACCCACGCATGCGTGTCGCTCGTCTCCTGCACCAGTCACGCGTACGTGTCGTCCACGTGTGCGCGTCGCTGCGAGCTTCTCAAAACTTCAACTTCTTGTGTTCCTTCCACTCTTGCATACTTTTTATCCATCCTCTAAGCCATTCCTCCTCACGCGTACGCATGGGTAACGCGTGCCCGTGGCCTTGAGTTCAGCAATTCCTCATTTCTTCATGCATTCTCCACTTTGCATGCTTTTCTCCACACCTTTTCAATCCAATCCTTGCCCTATAAACTTGAAATCGCTCAACAAACATATCAAAGTATTGAATGGAATTAATGTGAACTAAATCTAGCAATTTTAAGGCCTAAAAAGCATGTTTTTACTCTTAAGCACAAATTTAGAGAGATTTACAAAACATGCTATTTCATTGAATAAATGTGAGATAAGTTGATAAAACCCACCAAATTCAACACAAGATAAACCACATAATTGGGGTTTATTAGTGTGATTTTTTGACATGTACTTTCGGGAAGAGTTTTGAAGATATACTTGCTGAATTGAAGGTAAAAAAATAGTTATCTTATCTAGATAATGCATTATAAAGAAACAATGTGTTTCATAAAAGAGACCATGAACTACATTTTTTATTATGTAGACGTGCTTTACAAATAAGCATGCTGTTGAGTTGAATAGCATCACAGGAGGAAATGAAGTTTATAGAATTGCACATTACAGAGCTTCTTTTTAAGAATCTGCCCAAAGTCCCAACATAGGAGATGGTAACTGTTGTTTCTTTTTTGTTTAGTTTTGAAATTTTCTTAGCATATTAACATACCTTATTTTTCTAAATTACTATCTAACGACTTGGGAGTTCTCAGTTTCTTCTTAGTAGACTTAGATTATTGTATGCATCTTGATATTTTCAGTATTAGTTGAATATTCAGGCAAAATAGCTAATGATTGTCTAGATGGGGCAGAGACTAATTCAAAAGACAATTTAGTTGATATATCCTCCATTGGAATCGACACTCCCAAGTAGTTTGATATTAATAAGGTTCTGAAAGAAAACAATGAAACTTTAGATAACAACAAAGGCAAGATGATGTACATGTTGCAAAAAAGGGCTTCAATTTGATAAAAAGGCCATGATTTGGAGATGACTTATCAGATCCTGTGTCACGTGAAGGCAGTAGACAGAGTATTTCTTGGCTAGATCAATACGATATTGAAGAGAAATTTTGATATTTTATTTTAAGAATTAGGTTGATTCCCTTGATTTAATGGTTTGGGTCGTAGTATTACATATTTGTCTACCTTAAGAATTTCTTGATTTATTCTTGATTGACCTTTATTTTGATTTTATAAATTCATATGTTAACTTATTTTTTTATTTTATATTTATACTTCATGCAAACTTAAAAGATCTTATAGTAAACCAGAAAATATAATTAGTAAATTTGTCCACATGAATAATCACAATATATTTTTTAATTCATTAATTTTTTTAAGTAAAACAAATAAAAAAATAGTTAGCAGTTTAAGTAATAGTGATTCAAACATATTTTTGAAGAAAGTAGTGAGAACTTAAAAAGATTATACTCGGTTGGTTTTTTAAAAGAGGAACTCTCCAGTTAAACGCATTTTGCGGCGGTTGGACAAAAACCGCCGCTCCACGGGAATGTGTCCATTTGCGGCGATTCCACCACAACCGCCGCTAAATACCAAACTAATGGCATCTCCTCTCTTTTTTGCCGCAGCAACCGCTGCCATTATTCATTTAGTGGCAAAAGTTCTATAACATCCGTTAAACCACTGCCGCTATCTGCCGCTATTGAGTAGTGTTTCAGGCTAAATTATAAACAAAAAATATCTTTAACATAACATTGAATAATTAAAGAGATTATAAATTACACATAAAATTAGTTTAATTTGAATAAATAATGCTACACATCCAAGACTTTTTATGAATCAATTCCTACTAAATTAAATAATAAGACTTGAAATACACATGCACTTGCACACCATATTCTTCCGTTGCGTCACAGAGACCGGGAATTTTATGAATTTATGTAATGATATAGTGTTCTTTATTGAAGTCAATTTTTAACTTGTTTTCTTTTATTTATTTGATTTAGTTTCATTTATTTTCTTTGAATTTTGTTATTATTTTACTTTTAACATTTTCATTGTCTTTTTTATTTCATTATTTATCTCTTTACTGTTTATCATAAGTCAAACCACTAGTAATTTCGATATAAATTGCTTTGACACAGTAATTGAGTAATTCTTGGATCGAGCTCATTCTTTTTCATAGAGTCCCATCTGCTCCCTAATATTTGAGATCTTAATACAAGCTCGTTTTCGACACCACCTGCCGAAGTCAACAAAAAAGACAAGTGAAATGAATTTTTTCAACTGCCAGTGATTTTGATTATAGAAGCAGAAATGGGTAAGTCAAAGTTGAAAAAGATGGCACAAAAAGCCTCGAAGTCGAAAGGTAGTTATTGCCTTCTCTGATCATCAAGGCTTGCTACTCGACCTTCAAGCAGAGTGAAGGACACGGGTGCAAAATTTGAGGAGCAAACTGAACAAACGTGAGACCTAAAAATGAAGCAAGACGTGGGTGTCAAAACTTGGGGATCAAGATTCTTCAAAATCAAGACAAGGTCGAGATTGAGGAAAAGGAGGAAATAAGACTGTGGAAAACATGATTCATTATCAATCAATCTTCATGGTCTAAAAATAGTAGAAACTCAAAAGATTTTGGAACTTTAATAAAGTACACTAGATCATCACATAAACTCATAAAATTCCCAGTCTCCGCGATGCAACGGAAGAACATGGAGTGCAAGTGCATGTGAGACTTAGAAGTCAACTTTTAACTTGTTTTTCTTTTATTTGTTTGATTCAGTTTCTTTTATTTTCTTTGAATTTTGTTATTTATTTTACTTTTCACACTTTCGTTGTCTTTTTTATTTCGTTATTTATCTATTTGTCATTTATCATAAGTCCGCCACTAGTAATTTCGACATAAATTGCTTTGACACTATAATTAAGTAATTCCTGAGTCGAGCTCACTCTTTTTTAGAGGATTTGTATTTTCTCCCTAATACTTGAGATCTTGATACAACCTTGTTTCGACACCACCTGTCAAAGTCAACAAAAAGAATGAGTGAAACAAATTGGCACGCCCGGTGGGACCCTAGGTTAATTTCATGTCAAGTAGTGTATGTAATTACGCAGTGGTAAGTTAATCATGACTGATAGAGCTTCAACTTTGATGGATACATCGAATAATGATAGTGGAAACTCCACTAGAGGCCTTGAAATAGAGGCAGTCCCTTCGACGAGTCTTTTAAGCCAACGATCAATAGAAGGCATTCGAACAACCATACCCGTCATATGGCCTCAATATGGGCTACCTCCAAATTATTCACCACCTTTGTAGAATCCTAGTGCCATATATTGCGGAGGTATAAACACTATAAGAAATAATCCATTGTATAATCCAATACCTCCTTCGGGTTATCCTCCAATGAGTACACACAATTAATACTACTCTTACATGGCAAATCATAATGCCTATCAACCATTCAGAAACAACCCTCCATATCCTGGGTTTGTGGCCATCCCATAATCAAGTCCTATAGTGTCGAATATCATTTTTACACAAGATATTGGAGCCCCTAGGGTGTCAATAGGAGGGACCCAGACTTCAATATTCTTCGAGATGCCGAAACAGATTCATATAGAGACATCTTCACCTAATATAGTCAAATCATTGGCTATATTTAGGAAATAAATCAAGGATAGCCATCATGATTTAGTAAATATCCTGACACAATAGATGACTGCAACATTAAATCCAATGTTAGAAAATAATAATGCTGGAATAGAGTAAGTTGCTTGACGAGTCAATCATATTACGAGAGCAATTAATCTATCACTAGCCCAACCTTTTGGGGGAGTTCATGTTAATAATCCTCCTATCATTTTGAACAGATGAGATGATCCAAATAAGGTATTGAATGAAGCTAGAGCAAATAATACTGCTCAAGCTTATGGTCAAAATATATCTCAAGCAGTCGAGCAAATCCTAAATAGAGCAGGATTGAATATTTGGATGACGAATCAGCCTTATTTTATATTCCCTTTTCCATATTATTCTTGTAACCTAAACTCCCAAGAGGAGTCAAAACCCCTAAATCCCTCATAAAGTTAAGAGTATTTTTACTTGATTTTCAAACTTGCAACTTAATTCGATCCTCAGTTGGGTCCAATTAGAAAGAAGCTTTCATGATCAATTCTTTAGGGGAGAAATGAAAGTAACATTGGCAGACTTATTCACAAAAAAGAGAGAAAAAGCCAAGTCAATTGATGACTGTCTTATTCAATTAAAAAATATTAGAAATAAATGTTTCACACCTATTTGAACCTGAGATAGTCAAGATGGCTATCAATGGGCTTGGGTTTAACATTCAAAAGAAATTGGTGAATCAACAATTTCTCGACTTAGCCCAATTGGTTGATAAAGTGTTGCATATTGAAAAATTAAATAAAGAAAAAGAAAACAAGAGTCGAATAAAAGAAAACCCTTTTTCAATAAAAAGGTTAATTATTTTGACTCCATGAGTGACGAAGAGTCGAACAGTGAATCTACTTTTGCTGTAGAATTAAAAGATAGACCTCCTTATGTGTGTCGATCTCTTAATTCAGCAAAAGATAAAATTCCTTTGTCAGGGGAGGGGGAGAATTATTCTTTTGACCTAACAAAAATTGAACAGATCTTCGACATGTTGCTAAAAGATAAACAACTTGTACTTCCTGAAGGGAAGAGAATGCCGTCTATTTCGGAAATAAGAAAAAAAAAGTTTTGCAAATTTTATCAAGCTTCTGGACATTATACTAACAATTGTGTCATTTCATGGACTTGATAGAAAAGGCTATTAATGAAGGTTGACTTATGTTTGTTGATAAGCCTGAAATAAAAGTGAATTCTGATCCCTTCAAAGTCACATCAAATTTTGCTAAGACAGAAGAAGTGGCGTTCATAGTAAACACGGCTTTTGTAGAACCAGTAAAGAAAGATGAACAGTTCGAACTGGACATGTTTGAAACAGAAAGTTCTACTTATCCATAGGCAGGAGAAGATATGCTAGATTTTTTGTTAAGACAAAGGGAGGGGGAAGGAAATATAGCTATATATCCTTGTTGTAGTGCTTTGTTCGACACTTCAGCTGTAAAAGCTTTCGATTCATATAAAAAGAGTAGAGAGCTTGTTCATCAAGAAGAATTAAGACAAACTCAAATAAAATAGGGGACCAAAGGTCGAGAGATTGTGGTTGCTCCTGTCAAACAGCACATGTTCACGGTGGTAACAGTCGACTAGAAACCCCAGGGGGTGTCGAGTCGAACTAGGGTTCCTCCATCCAATGTATCGAATAATAAGTGGATACAGAACAATGCTCCAAACTACTCCAGGAATTATGATTTCAGCATTCCTAGAGGTGGTTATGGAAATTGGGCTGGAGCCCAAAAAAGAGGAGGCTCTACACGATAAGTAACTAGAAGGGGTAACGGTCGAGGAAGGTATCTGATGAGTGGATATTTTATACACTTTTTGGCATTATTTTCATATAGTTTTTAGTATGTTTTATTTACATTTTACTAATTTTTCATAGGTTTTAGTGCAAAATTCACATTTTTTGATTCTACTATGAGTTTGTGTGTTTTTATGCAATTTCAGGTATTTTCTGGCTAAAATTGAGGAGCTGGAGCAAAAGTCTAATTCAGAGGCAGAGAAAGCACTACAGATGCTGTCTGGATCTGACCTCCTTGCACTCGAAAGAGCTTTTCTGGAGCTACAGACATCCAATGGAGCGTTCTCAATGGCTATGGAAAGATAACATCTAGGGCTTTCCTGAAATATATAATCTTTTATACTTTGCTTCAGAATAAAAGGCCCAAAATTGGCATTCAACGCCAGCCATCTACTCCAGTCCAGGCGTCCAGTGCCCACAAGGGGCTAGCCAGTGTTCAAACACCCAAGAAGGACCCCCAAGCAGGTGTTCAACACCCAAGGAGTCTCCTAGCACGTGGATCTCAATCATGCTCAGCCCAAACACTCTCCAAGTGGGCCCCGAAAGTGGATTTTAGCACTAAAAGACTGTTTTACCCTTTTTATGTAATCCTTAGTCATTAGTTTTGTATTTAAAGTAGAAGATTACTCTTTGTTAAGGATCTTCGCCCATCTTCCCCCACTTTACATGTTTATCATTATATTTTCTATTAGTATGAGTTTCTAAACCTCCTAGGTTGAGGGGAGGAGCTCTGCTGAGTTTTATAGCTTAATAAAAGTACTACTATTCTATTTCAATTTGTGTCTGATTCTTTATTCTAAGATGTATCTTCGTTCTTCGTCATCATGAATGCGTTAAACTGGCACAAGGTTATCTCATTCTACATCGGTTCAGAGTGAGTCTTTCATCGGACAATGATGAACCACTAGCTTGATTATACATCTCTTAGATGGCTAATCCACGACTTCGTTGGGGAGTTCTCGAGCAACTAGTTCAGCCAAGATACGGGGAGATTAGAGTCTTTGTGGTAGAGGCTAGAACCAAAGGCGCAACATTCTCTGATACGGAAGATTCGACCTTGTCTATGGCATTTTGAGTAGGATCACTAAGGAGAATGAACTGCAGGAGCTTCACCCTTAATCAAAATAGATCCGTATTAACCCTGGGGTTCAGATATGGAGGAGCATTGGTGACCTCTCAACTGGTGTTGATCATATACAACCTGTCATAGAAGAAATCATTCACAGTTGTAGAAGACAGTAAGACCGGAATTAATCCAGAAGAACAAAGCATCTCCAAGCCTTAACTATCTTCTTATCACTACTTATAATCAAATATAGTAATTCCATCTTATTCCAATTTTATGCATTTAAACAAACAAACAACTTTTTTATCCGCCTGACTAAGATCTACAAGATAACCATAGCTTGCTTCAAACCACAATCCTCGTGGGATCAACCCTAACTCACCTTAGGTATTACTTGGATGACCCAGTGCACTTGTTGGTTCAGTTGTACGAAGTGTGGGAATTCGTGCACCAGTATCAACGCAATTTTCCAAAAAAAAACTCCCTTCATTCCAAAGGTTGTGGCCTAAACACAAAATTCTTATGCCGATACCTAGGGGCCATATTCAGAATTGACCAAAGAAAGTAAATCACCTCAAAAGTAGGAACAGAAAGGAGACCTGGTGTTAGAGGAATCAAACGAGATATCAGTTGTGAAGTCAATTCCCAAAGGAAAAGAAGAGGAAGAGGCCCTAACAGAAACCTTCGACTCTGGTTTTAAGTTTGATCTAGATGTGATGTTTGGAAAAACTCGTTTTGGTTATGTTGCCACAGTCTCGGTCCTTCCTTTCGACTTTCAGGATAATCCTGAGGGGCATTGGAATTGCCTAGAAGAAGACTATGACGATATAATTCCAGGTAATGAGTGCCTATTTGTCGAAAATGGCATGATTAAGGAAGGGTTATTTGAAAGGGAAGATCACTAAAGGTCATCTTCGACCATTTCACATTAAGGTAAAAGTCGAAGGATTGATGATTAATCAAATTTTGGTCGATGGTGGGGCAGCAATTAATTTGCTACCTGAAAGTAAGTTTCCATTATTCCATAAAATGGTCGAAGATTTAATTAAGACAATTTGAGATCATATCAGGAGGGCATCTTCTGATCAGCTACTTGTAGCTCTTCCAAGCTTCAAAGAAGGATTCTCCCTCTTTCTGTCTAAAAGCCTGGACTTCTACCCTAATCTTGCTTAACTTTTGAGGTGGAAAGAACTTGGTCAAAACTTCATTGACCACTTTCTCCCAAGTGTCCAAGCGCTCCTTAGGCTGATAATCCAGCCATAGCCTTGCTCTGCCCCTTACAACAAAGGGGAATAGCATGAGCTTGTAAATCTCTGGATTTACTCCATTAGTCTTAACAGTGTAACAGATCTGTAAGAAATCAAAGATGAATTTGTTAGGGTCCTCCTGCAGGAGTCCATAAAACTGGTAATTCTATTGTACTAGAGTGGCCAGTTGAGGCTTAAGCTCAAAGTTGATTGTACCAATGGCAAGTTTGGAGATGCTGCGCCTATGGAAGTCAGAATTGGGTGCAGTATAAAATCCAAGGACCTTCCTTGTGTCTCCTCCAGCTTTTAGGTTAGCTGCCATTGTTGTATCTGCAGTTTCTTGCTCAAGAGCTTCCCTGAGATTCCTTCTGGCTTTACTTGCTTGAGCTTGCTGCAAACGTCCTCTTAAGAATCTCTCAGGTTCAGGATCAGGTTCAATAAGGGCTTCTCTATCCCTATTCCTACTCATAAAAAAAAAGAAAGAAACCAAGAAGAGTAAAAGAATGGAGTCTCTATGTCAGAGTATAGAGAGCTCCTTATGAGAAACTTAGATAAAGAAAAGTGAAAATAAAGGTGTCTTTTATTTAAAAAAAAGTTTTCAAAAATAAAGAGGGGCAAATGGTTTGAAAATTTTCGAAAAAGATGAGAGAGAAAGAAGTTAAAAATTTTCAAAAAGAAGAGAGAGAAGAATTAGAAAGACACCAAACTTTCAAAATTAAAAGAAGCTAAAACAAACAATTAACTAACAAGATTCCAAAATAAGATAGAAGATTTGATTTTAAAAAATTTTTAAAAATTAAAAAGAATAAGTCAAAAGGAAATTTTGAAATTCAAAAATTAAAAAGATAAGGTCAAAAGAGAGAGAAAAATGAGATATGATAAGAAAAGATTTTGAAATTCAAATTTGAAAGAAAGAAAAATGAAAGAAACACCAAACTTAAAAGTTGAAAACAAGATAAGACAACAATTAACTAACAAGATTTGAAAATTAAAGATGAGATTTTCGAAAATTGGAGAGAGAAAGTCAAATAAAGATTTTGAATTTCAAATTTGAAAGAAAGAGAAACTAACAAAATACTAAAATTTTAATAATTGGATTTAATATGAAAATAAAGATAAGATAACAAAATTTTGAAAATTAAAGAAAAAGATAACATAAATATTTAAAGATAAAAAGATAAACAAGAAAATTAAATTTAAACAACAAGATTACTAACGAAACACCAAACTTTAAAAATTTTCAAATCAAGAAAGAAAAAGATTTAAAGATTTTCGAAAATAAATATTTATTTATTTATATTCCTTTTTTGAATTTAAAAAGAAAAGAAAAACACTAGATGGACACCAAACTTAAAGATTTTGAAATCAAATAAGACTAAATTCGAAAATTAGAAGGGAAGAAACACTAAAAGAAACCAAAGTTAAAGTTCTAAAATCAATTAGAGGAAAGTACAAAGAAAATTTCGAACAAGAAGAATGAAATCAAGACGAATTTTCAAAAACCAAGAGAAGAAAAATCAACAAAAACCAAAAGGACACCAAACTTAAGATTTGACACAAGATTCAAACAAAGGAAAAAGATGACTAAAGATAAATTTTGGAAAAATTATTCGAAAAGAAACAAAGAAAGTTTGAAAATTTTAACAAGAAACTCAAACAAAAGAAAAACTAGTAAAAAGTACCTGATCTAAGCAGCAACACAACCGGTAGTTTGTCAATCACAAACCATCCCCGGCAACGGCGCCAAAACCTTGGTGCATGAAATTGAACTCACACAACTTCACCGGCAAGTGCATTGGGTCGTCCAAGTAATACCTCAGGTGAGTGAGGGTCAATCCCACGAGAATTGTTGGATTGAGCAAGCAGTGGTTATCCTGCATATCTTAGTCAGGTGAATAAAAAGATACCAGCTGTTGTTGTAAACGCATAAAATAGAACAGTAAAGAAAGCAGTAAACAATTGATATAAAAACAATAATGAGAAATCAGTTAAGGATTTGGAGATGCTTTATCTTTCCAGATTAATACTTCTTACCAACCACTTTAACAATAAATGATTCATTCCATGACAAAGCTGTAAGTGATTAACGCCATAGGTCATGGTCAATTAATCTCCTCTAATTCATATCAAACGCCGTTTTCGATGGTGTTTTAATATGAACAAGGATGAAGCTCACGCAATTCACTCTCACTTGACCTTACTTAAAGTCCCACAAACAAGGTCAGATCTTTTAGATCAGAGAATGAAGCTCAATATTCTAGCCTTAGTTCCACAAGAACCTCATCACCCATAACAAACAAGATTTTATGTCACGTATCCTAATTGGCCCAGATAAGTTATTGGTTCAGGTGATGTATTCTCAAGCTATAGCTCAATACTAGCCGGGTCAGGACTCGCAAGAACTCACATAGAATAAGGGGTCATACTCTCGTTCCACCCTAGATTCATTAAGATGAAGAACGATAATACATCATAGAATAAAATCAAACACATATTAAAGGAGAAAAAGTAATAATATTAATCCATAGGACAAGCAGAGCTCCTAACCTTAACCTAGGAGGTTTAGTTGCTCATAATTTACAAGAAAAACTTAGATGTCTGATGATATATAGCTCGATTCTAAACCTAAGGGATCTTCTCTTTAAATAGAAGATTCTAACCCTAAAAGATGTTAATTTTAATTTAAAAAGTACAAAAATAAAATTACATAAGCTAAAAAGTGCTAAAATCCACTTTGGGCCCACTTTAGTTGAGTGTTTCGTCCAAGCCTGGCGTTCAACATGGAGAATGGGCGTTGAACGCCAGTTAGGGGGTGAATGCGCTGCTCCCTTGGCCCCTTGGTGGCCTTGAACGCCAGCTTTAGGCGTTCAATGCTAGGCTTGGTCCTTCTTGGGCGTTAAACTCCAGATGTGGGAGTTCAACGCCAGTTATGGGTAGTGATCTGGAAAAGAAATATAGACAATTATATATTACTGAAAAGATTTGGAAGTTATCTTTCCAACGTCGTTGAGAACCTATCAATTGGACCTCTGTAGCTCAAAATATGATCGTTGGAGTGCATGGAGGTTAGGATTTGACAGCATCTACTATGCTTTCTTCGTGTCTAAACCAGACTTTACAAATTTCGCCAATTTCACCCAAAAATCCCCTAAAATCATAGGAAACACACAAAAATTCAAAGTAGCATTCAAAAGATGAATTTTGCACTAAAACATAATAAAACATTGTAAAAATTAATAAAATATAACTAAAAACATTTTGAAAATGGTATGAAAAAGTGTATAAGATATCCACTTATCAGGAAGTAATGGGGACGTTGGATGTAGTGGTTGCAGCAATAATGGTGGATGAAGATGAGGCAGCTGTAATTGCTGGAATGCTACTAGAATGAAGGCTAGATTGAATAGCCATGGAGTAAAATTTTCAAGTGAATAAGGGTTTGCAAGAAAGCAAGAAAATCTTGAGAAAGACGAGTTTCTGGGAAGTGTTTAATGAGAATATAAAAAGGATTTTGAACCAATGAAAAGCCCATTAAAGCCCGTTAGAAATGTTTAAATTCCCATAAGACATCGCTGTAGTTCCTTTAGAGGAATAAACTTGTCGAGCTTTGGACAAGAAATTTTCTAGGTCGAAGTCGATCTCATCAAAATTCAAACCCCTAGCTTTTGGAGATGGAACATCTGGCAGTGGTTCCCTATGTTGATCGACAAATCTCTGTTCCGACAATATGAAGTGGTGCCTTCATTGACGAATTTTTGTGTCTGAAATCCAAGAAAGCATAGGGATCAGGTGGCATCCGAAAGGAATGTAACACTGAAAATTTAAATAAAAGAAGTACCATTGGAGAAGAGGTCGAAATATGAGTTGTTATGGTCGATGATGGATTTTGAACCAGAGTTAGAACAGGGGCAGACAGACCAACAGTTGGAGTAGTTTGAATAAGCTGAAAAAATTCTATTTCAGCATAAGCAAGTTGATCCACTTCTTGATTAGGAGGATTGTCAACATTAACAACTGATGAGGGAAAAACGATTCCACACAAACACACCGGCAAGTATACCAGGTCGCATGAAGTAGTAAGACAATAGGAGAGTTGTCTACACGTATGTGTCAAAACGGAGTTTTGCACGTATCCGTCGCTCACGCGTTGGCGTATCTGGCCAAAATATGCATCCACGCGTACGCGTGGTCCACGCGTGTGCGTCGATTGCAATTTTTCAAATCCAATTTTGGGTTGCTCGTCGCAGACGTTGGAGGCAACGTTTAAGGTAGCGTTGGACCTTCAACATTGGTTCAGTCATGCTCACGCATAACCCACGCATACGCGTCGATGGTGAATTTTGCCATTCTACGCGTGTGCGTAGCTCATGCGTATGTGTCTTTTACATATCCACGCGTACGCGTCATCGACGCGTACGTATCACCCAAAATTTTTTGGCTCTAGCTTTTGAAAACCATCGAAGACGTTGAAGGTAACGTTGGACCTCCAACGTTCTCTCCAACGTCAGCACCAGCAGTCTTGCAAAATTTTCCAACTCCACGTTTGAGGCAACGTTGGCACCACTTTTTTCTTCCAAAAATGTTGCCTGCGACGTTGGTGGATCAACGTTGCCACCAACATTGCATCTTCCTATTTTTTTGTTACTTCTTTTTTGCCTCATTTTCACCTACAATCAATCAAAAAATTGCCTCAAAGTTTGTTATAATCTTGAGGTATTTGCATCATTCATAACATCTAGTAAAATTAGCATAAAACTTTATGAAAAAGCACATAAACAACCATGTTCAATTGACTTAGGAAATGCCTGAAATTTCAATCCAATTGCTTACTTATTGCTCAAGAAAGTGCATAAAACCTATTGAAACAAGTGAAAAATGCTTGTGAAACTAGCATAAGATGACTTGTCATCACAACACCAAACTTAAATTTTGCTTGTCCCCAAGCAAGTAGTGAGACAAGAAAAAGGAATGAAAACAGATAAGCATATATGTCCTTATTAGCAGGTAATTGAATTTGGCTCTTGGGGTTTTACGCAGATAGAATGCAGCTCAATTATTATCAACTTCCAAATGTGAAATTTCCCTTTGAGTGTTAACTAGAATTGCTGCTATAAGACCTTATTCCTTATTGATCCTTGTTAGATTTTCTTTTTTTTTTCCTTTACTTTAGAAACTTATTTTTCAATTGTAGCTCAGTATCAAGTCTTGCATCAACTATTTGGCTCAATTAGAACCTAATCATCCATGCAGATCCTAGTACAAAGACACCACAGGCATGTGTCTTAAGGTCCAAGCTATTGGTGTCTAGCTTTTATTCTTTGTTTCTGTCAATTGTTTGTTGCCAATTCTTGGCTTTTCTTTCTTTCCTTCTTACTTTTTCTTTTTTTCCAAGGACATTTATTCATTAAAGGTTTATAGCAGCAACTAAGTTTATACTTGAAAGATACATTCTACCTTGCAGCTTTTATTATTGAGCTTACCAGCTAATCAAGCAATTACCACCACTAGTCCTTATTCTAATGTCTACCATATTGGACTTCTACAGCTTTTGTTTTAACCTTTTCTTTTATTATGCAAAAGGGGGTACAAAACAAACATTCAAGCAGATGAACATAAAGCAAGCACTTATACTAGAACATTTATTTTGAAAATTAAGAAAAACAGAAGATAAAATGTAGACTACTTAAAAGTAAAATGAAAGCATATTTTTTTCTTATTGGTAGACAAAGAGCAACACCACATTTCAATCCTTTGGTTGCTTTCCTTTGTTCTTCGCATCTTTCTTCTTCTTGCCTCTTCTTTTTTTTAACTGTTCTTCAGTTCTAAATCTCTCCTCATCCCACAGTCCAGCATCCACCAAGTGTTGCTTCATTCTTTCTTGCTTGCTTTTTGCTTTGGCCAGATGGAAATCCATTAGTTCAGTGCATTCTTGATATGGTTTGATTCCGCTGCTTAATAGTGGCATGCTGCGGGTTAGGTAGTCTAGACTCGCTTGAGTGTTTAATTCATATTCCACTCTGTCCCTGTTCCTGGCCTCCCCAACTATATGATAAAGATTCTTCCATTGCATAAAGTCTTGGAGATATTCCTCAAGCTGATCTAGTAATCTTGCTTGAAAGTCTTCTTGTCTCTCCATCATTTTCAGCTGCCAGTTCTCTTGCTGCTCCTGAGCTCTCTGATGAGCGGATAATTTATACGCTTTTTGGCATTGTTTTTATATAGTTTTTAGTAAGTTTAAGCTACTTTTAGGGATGTTTTCACTAGTTTTTATGATAAATTCACATTTCTGGACTTTACTATGAGTTTGTGTATTTTTCTGTGATTTCAGGTAAATTCTGACTGAAATTGAGGGATTTGAGCAAAACTCTGAAGAAGGCTGACAAAAGGACTGCTGATGCTGTTGGAATCTGACCTCACTGCACTCGAAATGGATTTTCTGGAGCTACAGAACTTCAATTGGCGCGCTCTCAACGGCGTTGGAAAGTAGACATCCAGAGATTTCCAGCAATATATAATAGTCCATACTTTATT
Organism: Arachis duranensis; assembly: GCF_000817695.3. NCBI lineage: Eukaryota > Viridiplantae > Streptophyta > Magnoliopsida > Fabales > Fabaceae > Arachis > Arachis duranensis. Next base: position 73,526,038 of record NC_029776.3, on the reverse strand, counting down.
CGGAAATTGATGATGTAACTTGGCGTTGAACGCCAAGTACAAGCTGCTGTCTGGAGTTAAACGCCAGAAAAACGTCATTATCCGGAGTTGAACGCCCAAAACACGTCATAACCCAGAGTTCAACTCCAAGAGATGCCCCAGCTCGTGAATTACTCAAGCTCAGCCCAAGCATACACCAAGTGGGCCCCGGATGTGGATTTATGCATCAATTACTTACTCATGTAAACCCTAGTAGCTAGTCTAGTATATATAGGACATTTATCTATTGTATTAGACATCTTTTGACCACTTTAAGTCCTGGATCATTCGGTCACTTGATCATGGAGAGGGCTGGCCATTCGGCCATGCCTGAACCTTTTTCTTATGTATTTTCAACGGTGGAGTTTCTGCACACCATAGATTAAGGGTGTAGAGCTCTGCTGTACCTCAAGTTTCAATACAATTACTATTACTTTTTATTCAATTCTCTTTTATTCTTATTCCAAG
>NC_029776.3:73523186-73524135 GCF_000817695.3 Arachis duranensis | reverse complement strand
GAGAATGCTTGGTGACTTCACAAAGCCAACGTCCAAGTTTGATGGAAGAAGCATCTCCATTCCTGCCATTGGAGCCAATAACTTTGAGCTTAAGCCTCAGCTGGTTGCTTTGATGCAACAAAACTGCAAGTTTTATGGACATCCATCTGAAGATCCTTATCAGTTTTTAACTGAGTTCTTGCAGATCTGTGAGACTGTTGATGAGCGGATAATTTGTACACTTTTTGGCATTGTTTTTAGTATGTTTTTGGTATGATCTAGTTAGTTTTTAGTATATTTTTATAAGTTTTTAGTTAAAATTCACTTTTCTGGACTTTACTATGAGTTTGTGTGTTTTTCTGTGATTTCAGGTATTTTCTGGCTGAAATTGAGGGACCTGAGCAAAAATCTGATTCAGAGACTCAAAAGGGCTGCAGATGCTGTTGGATTCTGACCTCCCTGCACTCGAAGTGGATTTTCTGGAGCTACAGAAGCTTAATTGGCGCGCTCTCAACGGAGTTGGAAAGTAGACATCCTGGGCTTTCCAGCAATATATGATAGTCCATACTTTGCCCAAGTCAAATATATCTTTTTATCTTTTATCTTATCTTTTTCAAAATTTGATTTCAAAATATCTTATCTAACTTCTTATCCTCTTATTTTTTTCAAAATTTGATTTCAAATCTTTTTCAATCAACTAACTAACTTTTTGTTTGTTTCTTATCTTTTTTAAAACAAAGTAACTACTTTTCCCTCTCTAATTTTCGAAAATTCTCCCTCTCTTTTTCAAAAATTCTTTTTGTTTTAAATTTTAATTATATCTTATCTTTAATTTTCGAAAATTACTAACCCCTTTTTCAAAATTATTTTCGAAAATTTCTCTTCTCTCTTCTTCTTCTATTTAATTATTTAATTACTAACACTTCTCTTCACCTTTCTTCATCCAAAAATCCGAATCCTTCCCTCTTCT
>NC_029776.3:73517192-73523086 GCF_000817695.3 Arachis duranensis | reverse complement strand
CGCGCGTGATTGACAACCACTTCCGTTCTACATGAAACAGAGCTTGAATGCGTATCTCTGAGATTCCCCAACAGAATCTTCATGGTATAAGCTAGATAGATGGCGGCATTTATGAGAATCCGGAAAGTCTCACCTTGTCTGTGGTATTCCGAGTAGGATCCTGGTAATGAATGACTGTGACGTGCTTCAAACTTGTAACCTGCCGGGCGTTAGTGACAGACGCAAAAGAATCAATGGATTCTATTCCAGTAGGAGCGGGAACCAACCGGTGATTAGCCGTACTGTGACAGAGTGCGTGAGCATTAGTTTTCACTGCGAGGATGGGATGTAGCCATCAGCCATGGGTGATGCCTCCAGACGATTAGCCGTGCAGTGACAGCGCATAGGATCATTTTCCCGAGAGGATGAAAGTAGCCACAGTTGATGGTGAACCCCTATACAAAGCTTGCCATGGAAAGGAGTAAGAAGGATTGAGTAGAAGCAATAGGGGAGCAGGCGTCCTTGGGCTCTACAGCATCTCCATCCACTTATCTGAAATTCCCACCAATGAATCTGCATAAGCATTCTATCCCTTTTATTATTCCTTTTTAGTTATTATTTAATCCAATAATCACAATTCCCCTTTTTTCTGCCTAACTGAGATTTGCAAGGTGACCATAGCTTGCTTCATACCAACAATCTCTGTGGGATCGACCCTTACTCGCGTAAGGTTTATTACTTGGACGACCCAGTACACTTGCTGGTTAGTTGAACGGAGTTGTGTCCACTCGTGCCAATTTCTAAAATCCAATTACAATGAATATGATCACAATTTCGTCCACCACTCTCATATTTTGCTCATGTTGAGCACTCAAATATTGCTGGGATATTTCTGCAATGGCATTTTAAATCTGGCTTAAATCCAGTGCACTAGAAGCTTGTCCCTGAAATTGTTGTTCTACCTGTTGCTCCTCTTGTTGTTCTTCCATTAGCACTTCCTCTCTTCTTCTCCTCTGTGGTCTCCAATGTTGCTGGGCATCTGTGACATTCATCATTCTTTCCAGGGTCATTGGCATGCTCGGGTTCAACCAGATTGGATTTGGATCCTCTAGTGGTACCCTTGCTTTTGTGCATAACCGCATGATGGTGCTTGGGTAGTGTAGCCAAGCTTCTTTTGAATTCTTCTCTGAGATCTCTTGAATATCCTTTGCAATGATCTCGTGGACTTTTATCTCCCCTCCTACCATTATGCAGTGCAGCATAATGGCCCTTTTCTTGTTAACTTCTGAGGTGTTCACAGTGCCCAAAATTGATCTCCTTATAAGCTCATACCACCCTTTTGCTTCAGGGGAGAGATCCACCCTTTTCAAATGTTTGTGCCTTCTATGATTATCCCTCTCTCAGTCAGCATTAATCACACAAATATCACCAGCAATTTTCATCATAATCTGGATTATCATTTATTCTCTCTTGATAACCTGGTTCATCAAAGTGTACAGCCCTTAGTCCTAAGACCTTCATGATGGTCTTTGGACTAAAATCCACCTCCACACCCCTTACATAACTCTTGTAAGTTGGGGCAATAGTTGGGTCCAGCCTTGCCGTGTTGGCATAAAACTCCCATATGATGCTTGTATTGATCCTGGTGATTGGTGAGGTAAGAGCCTCCCATTTCCTTTTCCTGATCTTGGCTTTTATCTCTGGGCATTCATCATCAGGCATCTGAAAAGGGATATCTGGAAGTATCCCTTTGGATTTCATCCACTTAAATTGCATTTGGTTGAACCGTGATCTAAACATCCATTGATCATAGCTGGCCTCACTTTCCTCAACAACCAGTTCCTTTCCTCTTCTTCTTTTGAAGATTGATGAAGATGCCATGACTGCTTTCAGTGTTGGCCGAATGTAGGTTGAAGGTTGGTAAAGAGGGGTGGCTAGTGTAATGCACTTTCTATGAAAAGGTAGCTTGAAGGCAAAGTAAAGTTGTGAGTGCAAGTGGACAAGAGTTATTTGTTGCACAGAGACACGGTTGCTGGGACTTATCTTTAAGGAAAACAAAAGCTGAATTTTTTTTCAATACACGAGGTGTGAAAGCTTGAGTTATAAAGCACGGTCCAAGTGAAGCTATTTATAGCAAACTTTAATGAGGATTGGATGCTCAGGATGCCTTTTGAAAGGGTTAGAATAGATGGTGTGCATGTAAGGATGGATGAGGACAAGGACCACCTCTTCATTGGTGGTGCACAAAATTGTGATCATCAACTTTGTCATAACTTCGCACAACTAACCAGCAAGTGCACTGGGTCGTCCAAGTAATACCTTACGTGAGTAAGGGTCGATCCCATGGAGATTTTCGACTTGAAGCAAGCTATGGTCACCTTGTAAATCTCAGTCAGGCAGATTCAAATGGTTATATAGTTTAAATAAATAAAAAGATAAATAAATAGAAAATAAAGATAGAGATACTTATGTAAATCATTGGTGGGAATTTCAGATAAGCGTATGGAGATGCTTCATCCCTCTTGAATCTCTGCTTTCCTACTGCATCCATCCAATCCTTCATACTCCTTTCCATGGCAAGTTGTATGTTCGGGTTTCACCGGCATCAATGGCTACCTCCCGTCCTCAGTGAAAATGGTCCAAATGCGCTGTCACCGCACGGCTAATCATCTGTCGGTTCTCGATCATGTTGTAATAGAATCCAGTGATCCTTTTGCATCTGTCACTACGCCCAACACTCGCGAGTTTGAAGCTCGTCACAGCCATCCCTTCCCAGATCCTACTCGGAATACCACAGACAAGGTTTAGACTTTCCAGATCTCAGGAATGATCGCCAATAATTCTAGCTTATATCACAAAGACTCCAATCTTTCAGAATGGAGGCTAAGAGATATACGCTCGATCTACGGTAGAACGAAAGTGGTTGTCAGTCAAGAGTTCATAGGTGAGAATGATGATGAGTGTCACGGATCATCACATTCATCATGTTGAAGTGCAGCGAATATCTTAGAACAAGAATAAGCTGAATTGAATAGAAAATAGTAGTAATTACATTAATACTCGAGGAACAGCAGAGCTCCACACCTTTAATCTATGGTGTGTAGAAACTCCACCGTTGAAAATACATAAGAACAAGGTCCAGGCATGGCCGGGAGGCCAGCCTCCCCAAAACGTGATCAAGAGATCAAAAGATGATCAAAAGATGAAAATACAATAGTAAGTGGTCTTATTTATAATGAAACTAGCTACTATAGTTTACAGAAATAGGTAAATGAAGCAGAAATCCACTTCCGGGCCCACTTGGTGTGTGCTTGGGCTGAGCATTGAGCTTCACACGTGTAGAGGCTTCTCTTGGAGTTAAACGCCAGCTTTTAGCCAGTTTGGGCGTTTAACTCCAATTTTTATGCCAGTTCTGGCTTTTTGACTTCAGAATAGAGCAGAGAAGGGGCGTTTGAACGCCAGTTTTCATCGTCAAAAATCGAACAAAGTATGGACTATTATATATTGCGGGAAAGCTCTGGATGTCTACTTTCTAACGCAATTAAGAGTGCGCGATTTCGATTTCTGTAGCTCCAGAAAATCTACTTCGAGTGCAGGGAGGTCAGAATCCAACAGCATCAGCAGTCCTTTGTCAGCCTCTGAATCAGATTTTTGCTCAGGTCCCTCAATTTCAGCCAGAAAATACCTGAAATCCTAGAAAAACACACAAAGTCATAGTAAAGTCCAGAAATATGAATTTTGCATAAAAACTAATAAAAACATCCTAAAAAGTAGCTAAATCCTACTAAAAACTACCTAAAAACAATGCCAAAAAGCGTATAAATTATCCGCTCATTGACGTTAGGATTTTTGCCAGTAAAGAATGTCATAAAAATAGTCGCATTGTAGATATAGTCTCTAAACCGACAGAAATCCCTTCGTACAAACGTTTTGGTTGTCACAAGTAACAAACCCCTTTAAAATTGATAACCGAGTATTTAAACCTCGGGTCGTCTTCTCAAGGAATTGCAGGGAGGTATGTTCTTATTATTGGCTATGGAGATTGTAAATTGGGGGTTTTGAGAATTTGGGCAATGGGCACAAGCATATTTTCAAAGCAATAAAAATAAATAAATAACTGTAAAATAAACTCTTGGCAAGGTATAAAGACTGGAGGTCCTTTCCTAGTTATCCTTATCAATTGTGATGAGAATTGGATTTTTTCTCCCACTTTGTTAACCTCTAAGTTTGAAGGTAAGTTAAGTGAATGAATTCCAATTTTCATTCAACAATGAGTTTAATAACTCTAGAGTCACCAATTATTTAACCAAAGCCAAAAGGGGAAAAACTAAATCTACTAGAATAACAATATCCTCAGATTGGGAATAATAAAAAGGGACAATCATAAACTAGAATACCTCAAATATCATTAAATAAGAAAATCATCATGAAAGTGGCATAGGCCAAATAGGCAATATATCTAATACAAGCAATGAAGTATTTGAAAATAGGAAATAAATATAAAGTAAAAGAACATTGAACCTGGGATCCAGAGTTACTCTTAAAACAAGAAGAAATCCTAAATCCTAAATCCTAATCCTAAGAGAGAGAGATGAGAGAACCTCTCTCTCTAAAACTACATCTAAAACATGAAAAGTGAATTATGAGAGCCTTCTTATGAATGGATGCATTCCCCCACTTTATAGCCTCTGGTCTATGCCTTCTGGACTTGGATTTGGGCCAGAAAGGGCTTTAGAACTTGCTGGGGCATGTTCTGTAATTTTCTGGTGCGTGGCCTCTGTCACGCGTCCGCGTGGGTCACGCGGTCATGTCATTCGGAGCTTTTCCTTGCCACGTGGTCACGTCAGTCATGCGATCGCATCATGTGCGTTCTGCTAGAGGCTCACGGTCGCATCAGTCATGCGGCCGCGTCGCTGCTGATTCGTGCTTGGCACGTGATCGCGTCGTCTATGCGATCGCGTGGATACCAGTTTCCTTAAAGCTCCGTTTTGCTTTCTCCTTTCCCTTTGGTATGTTTCCTTTTTCATCCTTTAAGTCATTCTGCCTTAGAAACTCTGAAACTACTCAACACACTAATCATGGCATCGAATGGAAATAAAGGTAATTAAAATAATTAATTTTCAAAGCTTAGGAAACATGTTTTTCACGATATGACATAATAAGGGAGGGAAAGTAAAACCATGCAATTAATGTGAATAAGTAGGTGAAGGATTATATAAATCACTCAAATTAAGCACAAAAGAACTCACGAAATATGGGTTTATCAACCTCCCCACACTTAAACACTAGCATGTCCTCATGCTAAATCCAAGGTAAATAATTAAGGTTAAAGTGATGGAATGCAATGCAACCTAAATTAAATGCAACTAAATGCAAATTGTTTTTACCTACTTAGTTAAAAATAAATAAGTTCTTCAAGACAAATATGAACTGGATTTCACTAATTCAAATCACAAAATACAATACAAATAACTTGCAAGAAGAAGATAGCTCATGAAAGCAGGGAACATAGAATTGAGCACTGAACCCTTGGTAGTGTATATCATTCTAACTTTCAAGTGTCTAGGGTCAATTCTCTCAATTCTCTACTAATCTTGCTTTCTATAGCTTGCTCTTCATCTAACAATCAACAAAAATTTAATACACCAATACACAAATCAAGAGGTCTTTTAAGGGTTATAATTGGGCTAGGGTCAAGGTAGGATTGTATTTGGCTAAGTGGACTAAAATTTGAATCCTTAATTAACTGAAACTTTCCCACCTAACTTAAACAATCTATGTAATCATAATACAACATCTAGCCATCCATTAACCATGTTTTCCACATATTCAGGCATTCTAATTTTAGGTACAGTACATATGCATTGCCTTCACTACTTACTTTGGGGCATTTTGTCCCCTTTTTCTTATTTGCT
>NC_029776.3:73516477-73516970 GCF_000817695.3 Arachis duranensis | reverse complement strand
TATTGGTTGATAAAATGCAACCAATCAAATAGGCTCAAAATCTCACTGGTTTTGTGTGTTCAAGCTCTAAACCATGTTCCAATATAATATTTCTTCAAACAAGTGTAACAAAAAATTTTATTCAAATTAGTGAAATACTTTAAAAGGTTTCTTGGAAAAGAAAATATTACTTCAACCAAGTGGTAAAATATGTAAAAAATCAAACAAATATGCAATCAATTATGCAAATGCAACAATGAACAAACAAATAAAATAAAAAATTTTTGGTGTTGAGTCAAGAAATAACTAACCCATGGAGATCGGTATCGACCTCCCCACACTTAAAGATTGCACCGTCCTCGGTTCATGCTGAGATGTGAAGGTGGACGGGTGGCTCCAACTGATGCTTTTCTCATCAAGGAATGTGCGTAGGAACTTGTTTGTCTCTCCCATGTAAAGGTCTTCCGGTCTCTTCCGGGTGGCCATCCTGAAAGAAAAAGGGAAGGAAAGTCAT
>NC_029776.3:73514718-73516278 GCF_000817695.3 Arachis duranensis | reverse complement strand
AATAAAACAAGTCATAAGCACCAAGATAATACCAGAGAAGAAATAACAGTTGAATAAAAACATTTGAACACCAATGGTAAAAGAATAAATTTAGAAAAATAAAAATATGCAATGAATGAAAGTATGCAAATAAAATAAAATAAAATGAGAGGGAAAAAGGAGGAGAAGAAGAAAAAGAAAGTGAGAAAGGAGAGAGAAGGAAGAAATTAGGATTAGAAAAGAGAGGATAAGAAAATTGGCACTAATCTGGATAGGTTGTGCGATGCTGGCGACGCGGTCGCGTGGGTGACGCGGTCGCGTGGTGCGCGATAAGGTTGGGCGACGCGGACGCGTGGGGCACGCGATCGCGTGACTCGATTTGTGCTAGTAGCGCGAGTGCAGCCTCGCGGTCGCACAACTCTCTATTCGAAACTTGGTATTGCCAAAATCCAGGGTGACGGGGTCGCGTGCTCGACGCGATCGCGTGGGTGGCCTTATTTCCAATATGATGCGGACGCGTAGGTGACGCGTTCGCATGGCAGGGCTTGTGCTGCTAGCACGGGTCCAGCCCAATTCCAGCTCAACTTTCGGCCATACACACTTTTTACGCCGATTTCAGGTCACGCGGCCGCATGGATGACGCGGTCGCGTGGGAGGCTATTTTTCCAAATGACACGGATGCGTGGGTGACGCATTCGCGTGGAGTCAATTTGTGCTAATAGCGCGCCTTCAGGCCTGCTCCTGCGAAACTCTCTGTTCATATTAATATTGTCTCCCATCTCCTTGCGTCGCGTGCTCGTTTTTTTTTTTTACATGAAAAGATGCAGAATGCAGTGTTAATATGAATGTGATGCAAAACTCCAGGTTCAATATAATAAAATAAAATAAAACTCAAGCAAATAAAACTAAATAAAAATGAAAAATGAACGATCATACCATGGTGGGTTGTCTCCCACCTAGCACTTTTAGTTAAAGTCCTTAAGTTGGACATTTGATGAGCTTCCTGTCATGGTGGCTTATGCTTGTACTGACCAAGGAATCTCCACCAATGTTTGTATCTCCAGTAACCTCCGGGGTCCCAGACTAAGCACGTAGAGCCCTTGATGAGCGGATAATTTGTATGCTTTTTGGCATTGTTTTTAGTATGTTTTTAGTATGATATAGTTAGTTTTTAGTATATTTTTATTAGTTTTTAGTTAAAATTTACTTTTCTGGACTTTACTATGAGTTTGTGTGTTTTTCTGTGATTTCAGGTATTTTCTGGCTGAAATTGAGGGACCTGAGCAAAAATCTGATTCAGAGACTAAAAAGGACTGCAGATGCTGTTGGATTCTGACCTCCCTGCACTCGAAGTGGATTTTCTGGAGCTACAGAAGCCTAATTGGCGCGCTCTCAACGGCGTTGAAAAGTAGACATCCTGGGCTTTCCAGCAATATATGATAGTCCATACTTTGCCCAAGATTTGATGGCCCAAACCGGCGTTCAAAGTCACCCTCAGGAATTCCAGCGTTAAACGCCGGAACTGGCACCCAAATGGGAGTTAAACGCCCAAACTGGCACTAAAGCTGGCGTTTAACTCCA
>NC_029776.3:73513032-73513463 GCF_000817695.3 Arachis duranensis | reverse complement strand
AGAAGCCATGTCTAATCTCATTGGACCGAGGTTTCAACTTATCACCACAAGAGCTTGTTGATTTTTATCAATCTTGCTTTTGGAGTAGTGATCTGCTAAGGCTTGGCTGGCCTTTGGCCATGTCTAGTGTTTTGGACCGAAGCTTTCTTTGAAAGCTTGGCTGGCTGTGAAGCCATGTCTAATTCCTGGACTGGAGTCTTAGACTAGCATTGCACTGATTCCTGGAATTCTCATTAAGAATTTTGATACCTCTTTCCACTTAATTTTCGAAAAACAAAAAAAAAAATTTACAAAATCATAAAATCCAAAAATATTTCTTGTTTGAGTCTAGTGTCTCATCTTAAGTTTGGTGTCAATTGCATGCATTCATTCATGTGTCTTAAAGATCTTCAAGTAATTCTTGATGATTTCTTGCTCTGATCTTTGAATTC
>NC_029776.3:73512071-73512352 GCF_000817695.3 Arachis duranensis | reverse complement strand
TGATTTCAAAATCTTTTTCAAAAATCACTTGATTTCTTTTCCATTTTCATTTTCGAAAATAAGTAATGTTTTTCAAAAATGTTTTCAAAATTTTTCACTTAATTTTCGAAAATTACTTCCCTCCTTCTCACATCCTTCTATTTATGGACTAACACTATTCCTTAATGCAAAATTCGAACTCCATCTTCTCTGATAAGTTCGAATTTTCTACTTTTGTCTTCTACTCTTCTTTTCCTCTGACACCTAAAGGAATCTCTATACTGTGACATAGAGGATTCCAC
>NC_029776.3:73507926-73509085 GCF_000817695.3 Arachis duranensis | reverse complement strand
CTAAGTTTGGTGTTGAACCCCCACATTCGAACTCTAAGTTTGGTGTTGGGAGGTTCCAACATTGCTCTGAGCACCTGTGAGGCTCCATGAGAGTCCTCTGTCAAGCTAATGACAATAAAGAAGCGCTTGTTGGGAGGCAACCTAATGTTTTATAATTAACTATTTTATTTTGTTATTTTATGTTTTTTGTAGGTTGATGATCATAAGAAGTCACAAAATCCATGAAAAAAGCAAAAACAGAATAAAAAACAGAAAGAAAAACAGCACACCCTGGAGGACGCACCCACTGGCGTTTAAACGCCAGTGAGGTTAGCTGTTGGGCGTTTAACGCCCAGTCTGGCACCATTCTGGGCGTTTAACGCCAGAAAGGGGCACCAGACTGGCGTCAAACGCCAGAAAAAGGCAAATACTTGGCGTTAAACGCCAGAAATGGGCACCAGCCCGGCGTTTAACGCCAGAATTGGCTAAAAACGTATTTTTGCATGCCATTTGGTGCAGGGATGACTTTTCCTTGACACCTCAGGATCTGTGGACACCACAGGATCCCCACCTACCCTACCACTCTCTCTCTTCTTCACCAATCACCTCAACACCTCTTCCCCAAAAACCCCTCACCTATCAAATCCCATCTTTCTCTTCACCACTCACATCCATCCTTCATAAAACCCCACCTACCTCACCATTCAAATTCAAACCACTTTCCCACCCAAACCCACCCTCAAATGGCCGACCATCTCTCTCCCCCTCTCCTATATAAACCCTCCTTCACTCCTTCATTTTCACACACCTTAAACACTACTTCTTCTCCCTTTTGGCCGAACACAAAGCCCTCTCCATCTCCTACATTTCTTCTTCTTCTACTCTCTTCTTTCTTCTTTTGCTCGAGGACGAGCAAACATTTTAAGTTTGGTGTGGTAAAAGCATTGCTTTTTGTTTTTCCATAACCATTTATGGCATCCAAGGACGGAGAAACCTCTAGAAAGAGGAAAGGGAAAGCAAAAGCTTTCACCTCCGAGTCATGGGAGATGGAGAGATTCACCTCAAGGGATGCACTTTCCTCCACAAAACTATTGGGAGCAATTAAACACCTCCCTAGGAGAATTGAGTTCCAACATGGGACAACTAAGGGTGGAGCATCAAGAACACTCCATCATCCTCC
>NC_029776.3:73503870-73504499 GCF_000817695.3 Arachis duranensis | reverse complement strand
ACTAAGCACGTAAAGCCCTTATGAAGCTTCAAATAGATTCTTAGGCTCCCGGGGTGACAAATGTCAGAACAGATCCCAGGATCCCAAACTTTACCTTTACACCCGTTTTTGTCTTGATCTGCATATTTCCAGCCGGGTGAAAGGTGATCTGAATTCTCACTGCAGTGACCAAACAGCTTCCTAGACCGATTCAGTTGAGCTTTATACCAACCTTTGCGTTTAAACTTAAAGCTTCCAACCATGATGAACCTTGCAGGACAATTCTTACCACTGACCATCTTCCTCTTACTCTTGATGCCACAAAGAGCTCTAAGTTGACCATCCGTCTCCAGTAGCCCATATTCAAGTGAGATTAGAAAGCTATGGGATATGAATTTTACCCACTTGAATGTTGTGAAGGATGATGGCAACTTAGGGGGAGGTATCTTTAATGAAATTGCAAGCTCCATTCCCTTGTGCTCTTCTTTGATAATTACCACCTCTTTGCAAACTTCTTCAATTCCAACCTCTTCCTCTTGGTAGCTCTCTTTCAATTCAATCTCCTTTTTATTGCTTTCCAAGGGTATGGGAGGTTGTGCTTCTTCTTCTTGAATCTCCATCTCTTGATCAACCTCTTCCAAGTCTTCAAC
>NC_029776.3:73484409-73503703 GCF_000817695.3 Arachis duranensis | reverse complement strand
TCTTCACTAGACTGTCCACATGGGGCTGTGGCTGATCCTTGTGTATTTAAGCATCTAAAAGCCCATTGAATTAATACTTTCCCCAGTTGTTGAGTGGTTGCCTGAAATCGATCCGTTGTTTCCTTGAGACGATCTTTTGCCTCTTAATGCACTCGATTTTCATAAGTAGGATCATAATGCTCTTGGATTGATGGATATGGAGATGGTGAATATTGAAGTGGTGGTTCTTGTGAGTAACTGGGTTGGAATTGGGGTGGTTCTATGTATGGTTCATATGGCTCATAAGGTGGTTGGTATGGTGATTGAGGGTTAGGGTCATATGGAGGTGAATGGTGGAAAGGGGCTTGTGAGTGTGGTGGTCCAAAGTTATGTTGAGGAAAGGGTTCATAGGCATATGGTGGTGGTTGTTGATAGTCCATTGGAGGTGGTTGTTGCCATGAGGGTTGATCAAATTCTTGTGGCTCCTCCCATCTTTGATTGTTCCAACCTTGATGCCTGTTCTCATTGTAACTTCCTCTTCCTGCAACATAATTGTCACCAGACTCATAGCCAAAGGGGTGAGAGTTCATGGTAGTAAGAGAAAATAAAAACAAAAATTAATAAAAAGAAAATATTTTGAAAAAGATATAATTTTTGAAAAAGATAGGAAGAAATTTTAAAAAAAAAATTTTAGAAAAATATTTACAATAACCAATAATAAGGCACACGTTTGCAATTCCCCGGCAACGGCGCCATTTTGACGTTAGGATTTTTGCCAGTAAAGAATGTCATAAAAACAATCGCAATGTAGATATAGTCTCTAAACTGACAGAAATCCCTTCGTACAAACGTTTTGGTTGTCACAAGTAACAAACCCGTTTAAAATTGATAACCAAGTATATAAACCTCGGGTCGTCTTCTCAAGGAATTGCAGGGAGGTATGTTCTTATTATTGACTATGGAGATTGTAAATTGGGGGTTTTGAGAATTTGGGCAAGGGCACAAGCATATTTTCAAAGCAATAAAAATAAATAAATAACTGTAAAATAAACTCTTGGCAAGGTATAAAGACTGGAGGTCCTTTCCTAGTTATCCTTATCAATTGTGATGAGAATTGGATTTTTTTCTCCCACTTTGTTAACCTCTAACTATGAAGGTAAGTTAAGTGGATGAACTACAATTTTCATTCAACAATGAGTTTAATAACTCTAGAGTCACCAATTATTTAACCAAAGCCAAAAGGGAAAAAACTAAATCTACTAGAATAACAATATCCTCATATTGGGAATAATAAAAAGGGACAATCATAAACTAGAATACCTCAAATATCATTAAATAAGAAAATCATCATGAAAGTGGCATAGGCCAAATAGGCAATATATCTAATACAAGCAATGAAGTATCTGAAAATAGGAAATAAATATAAAGTAAAAGAACATTGAACCTGAGATCCAGAGTTACTCTTAAAACAAGAAGAAATCCGAAATTCTAAATCCTAATCCTAAGAGAGAGAGAGGAGAGAACCTCTCTCTCTAAAACTACATCTAAAACATGAAAAGTGAATTATGAGAGCCTTCTTATGAATGGATGCATTCCCCCACTTTATAACTACTGGTCTATGCCTTCTGGACTTGGATTTGGGCCAAAAAGGGCTTTAGAACTCGCTGGGGCGTGTTCTGTAATTTTCTGGTGCGTGGCCTCTGTCAAGCGTCCGCGTGGGTCACGCGGTCGCGTCATTCGGAGCTTTTCCTTGCCACGCGGTCGCTTCAATCATGCGACCGCGTCATGTGCGTTCTGCTAGAGGCGCACGGTCGCGTCAGTCATGCGGCCGCGTCGCTGCTGATTTGTGCTTGGCACGCGATCGCGTCGTCTATGCGATCGCGTGGATACCAGTTTCCTTAAAGCTCCATTTTGCTTTCTCCTTTCCCTTTGGTATGTTTCCTTTTTCATCCTTTAAGTCATTCTGCCTTAGAAACTCTGAAACTACTCAACACACTAATCATGGCATCGAATGGAAATACAGGTAATTAAAATAATTATTTTTCAAAGCTTAGGAAACATGTTTTTCACGATATGACATAATAAGGGAGGGAAAGTAAAACCATGCAATTAATGTGAATAAGTAGGTGAAGGATTATATAAATCACTCAAATTAAGCACAAAAGAACTCACGAAATATGGGTTTATCACTCATCACAACAACAAACTTAAATTGTTGCTTGTCCCCAAGCAACTGAAATCAAAATAGGATAAAAAGAAGAGAATATACTATAAATCTCACAGTATCAATGAAACTTAGTTCTAATTAGATGAGCGGGGCTCGTAGCTTTTTGCTTCTGAACAGTTTTGGCATCTCACTTTCTTCTTTGAAATTCAGAATGATTGGCATCTATAGGAACTCAGAATTTTAGATAGTGTTATTGATTCTCCTAGTTCAGTATGTTGATTCTTGAACACAGTTACTTTATGAGTCTTGGCCGTGACCCTAAGCACTTTGTTTTCCAGTATTTCCACCGGATACATAAATGCCACAGACACATAACTGGGTGAACCTTTTCAGATTGTGACTCAGCTTTGCTAAAGTCCCCAATTAGAGGTGTCCAGAGTTCTTAAGCACACTCTTTTGCTTTGGATCACGACTTTAACCACTTAGTCTCAAGCTTTTCGCTTGGACCTGCATGCCACAAGCACATGGTTAGGGACAACTTGATTTAGCCGCTTAGGCCTGGATTTTATTTCCTTGGGCCCTCCTATCCATTAATTCTCAAAGTCTTGGATCCTTTTTACCCTTGCCTTTTGGTTTTAAGGGCTATTATCTTTTTCTGTTTGCTTTTTCTTTTTCTTTCTTTCTCTCTCTTTTTTTTTTCTTTTTTTTTGCCATTTTTTTTTGCTACTCTCTTTTTTTTCTTTTTCACTACTTTTTCTTGCTTCAAGAATCAATCTCATGAATTTTTAGATTATCAAGAAAATTTCTCTTTGTTCACCATTCTTTCAAGAGCCAACAATTTTAACATTCATGAACAACAAGATAAAAAATATGCACTGTTCAAGCATTCATTCAAAAAACAAAAAGTATTGCCACCATATCAAAATAATTAAACTAGTTTCAAGATAAAATTTGAAATCCAAGTGCTTCTTGTTCTTTTGTAATTAAGCACATTTTTCATTTAAGAGAGGTGAATGATTCATGGAGTTATTCGTAGCTTTAAGACATAGACACTGGACACTAATGATCATGTAGTGAAGACACAAACATAGATAGAACATACAACATAAAAATTGAAAACAGAAAAATAAATAGACAAGGAGATTAAGGAATGAGTCCACCTTAGTGAAGGGGGTGTCTTCCTCTTGAAAATCCTATGGAGTGCTTTTAAGCTCCTCTATGTCACTTCCTTGCCTTTGTTGCTCCATCCCTAGTGATTTTGGTGCTCCTATCCTTAGTTGCTCCCAATAGTTGTGTGGAGAAAAATGTATCCCCTGAGGTAACTCAGGGATTTCTTGATGAGGGAATTTCTCATGCTCTTGTTGAGGTCCATGAGTGGGCTCTCTTGATGTGCAGTCAAATGCTCTACTACTGAGCTATGGATCCTTGAGATGAATCTCTCCATCTCTCATGACTCAGAGGTGGAAGCTTTTGCCTTTCCTTTTCTCTTTCTAGAGGATTCTCCAGCCTTAGGTGCAATAAATAGTTATGGAAAAACAAAAAAAAGCACTACTTTTACCACACCAAACTTAAAAGATTTGCTCGTCCTCGAGCAAAAGAAGAAGGAAAGAAGGGGAAGAAGAAGAGAATGGAAGAGATGGAGGAGAGAGAGTGAATTGAGGTTGGTGGGGATCCTGTGGGTTCCACAGATACTGAAGGGCCAAGGAATTCTTCATCCCTGCTCTAATTGGGCATTCACAACTCTTTAGAGTGCAATTCTGGCGTTTAAACGCCAGTTTGCTGCCCTGTTTTGGCGTTTAAACGCCAGCTTTCCTTCCTGTTTTGGCGTCTAAATGCCAATTTGTTGCCCTGTTCTGGCATTTAAACGCCAGTCTGGTGCCCTATTCTGGCGTTTAAACGCCCAGAAAGGTGCCAGATTAGGCGTTTAAACGCCCATTTTGCTACCCTTACTGGAGTTTAAATGTTAGTAAGTCCTTCCTCTAGGGTGTGCTGTTTTCAATGCTGTGTTGATTTTTTTATTTATTTTTGTAGTTATCTTCATGACTTCACATTAAATTCAACCTAAAAGAAAACAAAATAACATAGATAAAATTAAAATAAAATTGGGTTGCCTCCCAATAAGCGCTTCTTTAATGTTAATAGCTTGACAGTGAGCTCTCATGGAGTCTCACAGATGATCAGAGTATGGTTGAGATCTCTCAACACCAAACTTAGAGTTTGGCTGTGGCCTCCTAACACCAAACTTAGAGTTTGAATATGGGGGTTCTGTTTGACTCTGTATTGGGAGAAGCTCTTCATGCTTACTCTCCATGGTTACAGATGGAGAACCTTGAGTCTTTACTACAAGGCATTCTTCATTCACATGAAGGATCAACTCTCCTCTGACAACATCAATCACAGCTCTTGCTGTGGCTAGGAAGGGTCTTCCAAGGATGATGGATTCATTCTCATCCCTCCTAGTGTCTAGGATTATGAAATTAGTAGGGAAGTAAAGGCCTTCAACCTTCACTAGCACGTCCTCTACTAGTCCATAAGCCTTTTTCATTGATTTATCTGCCATCTCCAATGAGAATTGGGCAGCCTGTACCTCATAGATTCCCAGTCTCTCCAGAGAATGGCATCATGTTTATCCCTGACCCCAGGTCACACAGAGCTTTTTCAAAGGTCATGGTGCCTATAGTACAGGGTATTAAGAATTTACCAGGATCCTGTCTCTTTTGAGGTAAAGTTTGCTGAACCAATGTATTCACTTCATTGGTGAGCAAGGGAAGTTCACCTTCCCAAGTCTCATTACCAAATAATTTGGCATTCAGCTTCATGATTGCTCCTAAATACAGGGCAACTTGCCCTTTAACAATGTCTTCATCTTCTTCAGATGATGAACAATCATCAGAGCTCATGAATGGTAAAAGAAAGTCCAATGGAATCTCTATGGTCTCTGTATGAGCCTCAGATTCCTTTGGTTCCTCATTAGGGTAATCTTTACTGTTCAGTGGACGTTCCCTGAGGTCTTCTTCATTAGGATTCACGCCCTCCTCCTCCTTCTCAGGTTCAGCCATTTGGATTACATCAATGGCCTTGCACTCTCCTTTGGAATTCTCCTCTGTATTTTTTGAGAGGGTGCTAGGAGGAGTTTCAGTAACCCTTTTACTCAGCTGGCCCACTTGTGCCTCCAAATTTCTAATGGAGAATCTTGTTTCAGTCATAAAACTAAGAGTGGCCTTAGATAGATCAGAGATTATGTTTGCTAAGCTAGAAGGATTTTGCTCAGAATGCTCCGTCTGTTGCTGAGATGATGATGGGAAAGGTTTGCTACTGCTAAACCTGTTTCTTCTACCATTGTTATTATTGAAGCCTTGCTTCTGTTGATCCTTCCATGAAAAATTTGGATGATTTTTCCATGAAGGATTATAGGTGTTTCCAAAGGCTTCACCCATGTAATTCACCTCTGCCATTGCAAGGTTCTTAGGATCATAAGCTTCTTCTTCAGAAGATGCTTCTTTAGTACTGTTGGATGCATTTTGCAAACCATTCAGACTCTAATAGATCATATTGACTTGTTGGGTCAATATTTGGTTCTGAGCCAGTATGGCATTCAGAGCATCAATTTCATGAACTCCTCTCTTTTGAGGCATCCCATTACTCACAGTATTCCTCTCAGAGGTATACATGAACTGGTTATTTGCAACCATTTCAATAAGTTCCTGAGCTTCTGCAGGGGTTTTCAGATGAAGAGATCCTCCTGTAGAATGGTCCAATGACATTTTTGACAACTCAGACAGACCATCATAGAATATACATATGATGCTCCATTCTGGAAGCATGTCAAAAGGACACTTTTTGGTCAATTGCTTGTATCTTTCCCAGGCTTTATAGAGGGATTCACCCTCTTTTTGTCTGAAGGTCTGAACATCCACTCTAAGCTTGCTCAGCTTCTAAGGAGGAAAGAACTTGGCCAAGGAGGCCGTGACCAGCTTATCCCAAGAGTCCAGGCTATCTATAGGTTGTGAGTCCAACCTTATTCTAGCTCTGTCTCTTACAGCAAAAGGTAAAAGCATAAGCTTGTAGACTTCAGGATAAACTCCATTGGTCTTAATAGTATCACTGATCTGCAAGAACTCAGTTAAGAACTGATAAGGGTCTTCTGATGGAAGTCCATGAAACTTACAGTTCTGTTGTAGTAGAGAAACTAATTGAGGCTTTAGCTCAAAATTATTTGCTCCTATGGCAGGGATTGAAATGCTTCTTCCATAGAAGTTGGAAGTTGGTGTAGTAAAATCACCAAGCATCTTCCTTGCATTGTTGTTTGGCTTGGCCATAATTGTTTCTTTTGCTGCTTCCTTTTCAAAAATTTTAGTGAAGTCCTCTTCAAAGTTTTGTGCTTTAGCTGCTCTTAGCTTCCTCTTTAGAGTCCTTTCAGGTTCAGGATCAGCTTCAACAAGTATGCCTTTATCTTTGTTCCTGCTCATATGAAAGAGAAGAAAACAAAGAAAATATGGAATCCTCTATGTCACAGTATAGAAATTTCTTGAGGTGTTAGAGGAAAACAAGAATGGAAGAAGGAGGTAAAAATTTGAACACACAAAGAGAGATGGAGTTCAAATTAACAATGGAGGAGGAATGTTAGTGTTTAAATAGAAAAAGATAAGAGAGGGGGGAAGAATTTTCGAAACTTTTAATTAAAATTCAAAACAATTAGTTAAATAAAAAAGAATTTTGAAAAAGGTTAATGTTTTTCGAAAATTAAAAGTAAAAAAGATTTGAAAATCAATTTTGAGAAGATAAGAAGTTATAAAAGATTTTGAAATTGATTTTGAAAAAGATATGATTTGAAAAAGATATGTTTGAAAAGATATGATTGAAATTTATTGAAAAAGATTTGAAAAGGAAATTAAAAAGATTTGATTTTTTTTGAAAAAGATATGTTTGAAAAGATATGATTTTAGAAAAAATATGATTGAAAATATTTGATTTGAAAAAGATTTGATTTTGAAAAATTATGAAGATTTGAAAAAGATTTAATTTGAAAACAAAATTCCTCTCCTTGTGTCATCCTGGCGTTAAATGCCCAGGAGCTGCATGTTTTGGGCATTTAACGCCCAATTGCTACATGATTTGTGCGTTTAAACGCCCAGCCAGGTACCCTGGTTGGCGTTTAAATGCCAGTTTTCTTTCCTTACTGGGCATTTAAACGCCCAACCGGTACCCTGGATGGTGTTTAAACGCCCAACCAGGTACCCTGCCTGGCATTTAAACGCCAGGTTTTCTTCTTCACTGGGCATTTTGAACACCCAGCTTTTTCTCTGTAGATCCTCTGCTTTATGTTCTTGGATCTTCATTTTGCTATATCCTTTATTCAAGAAGATATATTTTCAATTTTGAAAAACAACAAAATGAGTCACAACATATAAATTTTGGATCAAAATACAAAATATATGCAAGAACATTATAAATCTCAAGATGAACACCAAGAACAATCTCGAAGATCAAGATGAACATCAAGAACTCAGTTTTCTTAATGAAAGAAAACATGGAGGACATCAAACTTAGAACTTTCTCATGTGTGGGCCATATGAATGCAAGAATGCATATGTAGAACATCATGCAGTGCGAATCAAGAAATCATGAAGATCAAACAAGGAAATTCGTCAAGAACAACTCGAAGATCATCAAGAACATTATGCATGTTTTTTGAAAATTGCAAGACAATTAAAATCATGTAATTAACACCAAACTTAAAATTTGGCACTGGATTCAAACATCAAATATTTTTGGGTTTTTATGATTTTATGAATTTTTTTGGATTTTTCAAAAATTATTTTGAAAAGAACGAAAAAGAAGAAAAAATTTTGAAATATTTTTGAAAATTTTTTTTCAAAAGAAAATAAAAATTACCTAATCTGAGCAACAAGATGAACCGTCAGTTGTCCAAACTCGAACAATCCCCGACAACGGCGCCAAAAACTTGGTGCACGAAATTGTGATCATCAACAATGGTGCCAAAGACTTGGAGCTCTCAAATGTGAATCACACATTGTCACAACTTCGCACAACTAACCAGCAAGTGCACTGGGTCGTCCAAGTAATACCTTACGTGAGTAAGGGTCGATCCCACGGAGATTGTCGACTTGAAGCAAGCTACGGTCACCTTGTAAATCTCAATCAGGCGGATTCAAATGGTTATGAAGTTTTAATAAATAAAAAGATAAATAAAAAAAAATAAAGATAGAGATACTTATGTAAATCATTGGTGGGAATTTCAAATAAGCGTATGGAGATGCTTTATCCCTCTTGAATCTCTGCTTTCCTACTGCATCCATCCAATCCTTCATACTCCTTTCCATGGCAAGCTGTATGTTCGGGTTTCACTGGCGTTAATGGTTACCTTCCGTCCTCAGTGAAAATGGTCCAAATGCACTGTCATCGCATGGCTAATCATCTGTCGGTTCTCGATCATGTTGGAATAGAATCCAGTGATCTTTTTGCGTCTGTTACTACGCCCAACACTCGGGGGTTTGAAGCTCGTCACAGTCATCCCTTCCCAGATCCTACTCAGAATACCACAGACAAGGTTTAGACTTTCCGGATCTCAGGAATGACCGCCAATAATTCTAGCTTATACCACGAAGACTCTGATCTTTCGGAATGGAGGCTAAGAGATACACGCTCGATCAAAGGTAGAACGGAAGTGGTTGTCAGTCACGAGTTCATAGGTGAGAATGAAGATGGGTGTTACGGATCATCATATTCATCATGTTGAAGTGTAGTGAATATCTTAGAACAAGAATATGCTAAATTGAATAGAAAATAGTAGTAATTGCATTAATACTCGAGGAACAGCAGAGCTCCACACCCTTAATCTATGGTGTGTAGAAACTCCACCGTTGAAAATACATAAGAACAAGGTCCAGGCATGGCCGTGAGGCCAGCCTCCCCAAAACGTGATCAAGAGATCAAAAGATGATCAAAAGATGAAAATACAATAGTAAGAGGTCCTATTTATAATGAAACTAGCTACTAGGGTTTACATAAATAGGTAAATGATGCAGAAATCCACTTCCGGGCCCACTTGGTGTGTGCTTGGGCTGAGCATTGAGCTTCACATATGTAGAGGCTTCTCTTGGATTTAAACGCCAGCTTTTATGCCAGTTTGGGCGTTTAACTCCAACTTTTATGCCAGTTTTGGCGTTTTGACTTCAGAATAGGACAGAGAAAGGGCATTTGAACGCCAGTTTGTGTCGTCAAAACTCAAACAAAGTATAGACTATTATATATTTCTAGAAAGCTTTGGATGTCTACTTTCCAACGCAAATGAGAGAGCGCCATGTGAAGTTCTGTAGCTTCAGAAAATCTACTTCGAGTGCAGGGAGGTTAGAATCCAACAGCATCAACAGTTTTTTGTCAGCCTCTGAATCAGATTTTTGCTCAGGTCCCTCAATTTTAGCCAGAAAATACCTGAAATCACAGAAAAATACACAAACTCATAGTAAAGTCCAGAAATATAAATTTTGCATAAAAACTAATAAAAACATCCCAAAAGTAGCTAGATCCTACTAAAAACTACCTAAAAATAATGCCAAAAAGCGTATAAATTATCCGCTCATCAATTGGGCATATGGTTCGGTCCCCTAGGTGCTGAACTTTGCAGATTTGTGCTTCCCAAAGAGCAATTTCTAAGCACATGTGACTCACTTTTACTCCTTGTGACAACTGTACATTGCCTGGTTTTGTCCTTTCCTCAATCTTCTTCATACCTATCCATTTTAACAAAACAACAATAAATGAATTGATGTAAGTGGCGGTCAGCAAGTGAAAGGTAAACAAAATAAAATTTGCTACATGTTCTTTATTTATGAATAACCAACTATGCCCCTTTGAAATTAAATATAATTTTGGTGAACACCAAACTTGTTTTATATTCAATGGTTCATATGAAACCCATTTAATCTCTGTCATGGTTTTTATATTTATCACAAGGAACATTTTATATTCTACTTTAACAAAATAAATTCACAAAATGATGCAAGACATGGTTTATCTTTTCATGAATTTTGAGTCTTAGAGCAATTATGACTTTCTTGAAACTCATAGCACATGTAGAACACCAAACTTAATGCTTGGCTATATACTTCAATAAAATGAATGAGTATATATCCTAAGATGGTTATATGATCATCATGCTTGGAAAGCCATTTTAGAGTGCCTTTAGGTACACCAAACTTAGGAATCAGACATATGCTTTAAAATAATGTATGCAACCATCAAATCTACCCATGAAAGCTCAAATTCATGCTAGAAGAACCATTAATTATTGATATTAAAATAAAAGCAAGAATATTAAATCATGGGCTGCCTCCCATGGAGCGCTCTTTTAGTGTCACTAGCTTGACATCAGTTCTCTGTTAGGATAGCTGATGGTTGTAGTGCCTCAACTTGTCCCCTCTCACTGTGAGCCTTTTTCCTGTGCTTTGATAAACAATCTCTATATATTCCAATGAGAGTGTTTTGTTGACAGTGTAATAATCATTAGATTGTGAGAATGTCTCCAACTGTTGGTAGATTGGTTTCACTTTGTCTCCTTCTGAAAACTCTTCAGTTGGGATTTTCTTGTTTCTCCACCCTTATGGAACCATTTTCTTGCTCTTCTTTCCTTTCTTTGGTGACCCTTCTTTCTTGGCAGTAGGCTTTATGTCAGGGGCTTTCTTAATGATCAATCTTGTAACCTTTTTTTGCAATCCCCTCTCAGCCTTCTTTTCTTCATAACCCTTTGGTTTTTCTTCACTGTTAGTCTTTTGAACTAAGGGTGAGTTGATGAGTGCTTCCCTGGGTTTTTCCTTCCAGTTTAAGTCTTCCTCCTCAATTCTCATTGGTGCACGAAATTGCAATCACACTTTTGCATTCTGCACAATTAACCAGCAAGTGTACTGGGTCGTCCAAGTAATACCTTACGTGAGTAAGGGTCGAACCCCACGGAGATTGTTAGCTTGAAGCAAGCTATGGTTATCCTATTATTCTTAGTCAGGATATAATATCAATAATAATTTTTAGTTTTAATTATAAAAAGTAAAAGAGCATGAAATAAATACTTATTATGCAGTAATGGAGAATATGTTGGAGTTTTGGAGATGCTTTGTCCTCTGAATTCCTGCAATATAATGCTTTCTCACTTTCATAAACGCAAGCCTCCTTCCATGGCAAGCTGTATGTAGGGAATCACCGTTATCAATGGATACTTCTCATCCTCTCAGTGAAAATGGTCCAAATGCTCTGTCACAGCACGGCTAATCATCTCTCGATTCTCGATCATGTCAGAATAAGATCCATTGATCCTTTTGCGTTTGTCACTACGCCCAACACTCGCGAGTTTTAAGCTCATCACAGTCATCCAATCCCAGAATCCTATTCGGAATATCACTGACAAGGTTTAGACTTTCTGGATTCTCAAGGATGCTGCCAATGGATTCTAGCTTATACCACGAAGATTCTGATTAAGGAATCTAAGAGATACTCATTCAATCTAATGTAGAACGGAGGTGGTTGTCAGGCATACGTTCATGGATTGAGGAAGGTGATGAGTGTCACGGATCATCACCTTCTTCATAGTGAAGCGCGAAAGAACATCTTAGATAGGAACAAACGTGTTTGAATGGAAAACAGAAATAATTGTATTAATCCATCGAGACACTGTAGAGCTCCTCGCCCCCAACAATGGAGTTTAGAGACTCATGCCGTCAAAAGGTATATAATTCAGATCTAAAATGTCATGAGATGCAAATAAGTCTCTAAAAGTTGTTTAAATACTAAACTAGTAACCTAGGTTTACAAAAAATGAGTAAACTAAGATAATTGGTGCAGAAATCCACTTCTGGGGCTCACATGGTGTGTGCTGGGGCTGAGACTTAAGCTTCTCACGTGCCTAGGCTGTTTCTGGAGTTTAACGCCAGGTTGTAACCTATTTCTGGCATTGAACTCCAACTTGCAACCTGTTTCTGGCGCTGAACGCCAGACTACAACATGGAACTGGCGTTGAATGCCAGTTTACATAGTCTATCTTCGCGCAAAGTGTGGACTATTCTATATTTCTGGAAAGCCCTGGATGTCTACTTTCCAACCCAATTGAGAGAGCGCCAATTGGACTCTTGTAGCTCTAAAAAATTCATTTCAAGTGCAGGGAGGTCAAAATCCAACAACATTAGCAGTCCTTTTTCAGCCTAGATCAGATTTTTGCTCAGCTCCCTCAATTTCAGCTAGAAAATACCTGAAATCACAGAAAAACACACAAACTCATAGTAAAGTCCAGAAATATGAATTTTGCCTAAAAACTAATAAAAATATACTAAAAACTAACTAAAACATACTAAAATCTACATGAAATTACCCCCAAAAAGCGTATAAAATATCCGCTCATCACAACACCAAACTTAAATTGTTGCTTGTCCCCAAGCAACTAGATAAATAAAATATGATATAAAGAAATCAAGAAGCAATAATATCTCAGAGTTTCAAGTGAAGCTCAGATTCTAATTAGATGAGCAGAACTAGTAGCTTTTTTTTTTGCTTCTGAACAGTTTTGGCATCTCACTTTATCCTTTGAAATTCAGAATGATTGGCATCCATAGGAACTCAGAATTCAGATAGTATTATTGATTCTCCTAGTGTAGTATGTTGATTCTTGAACACAGTTACTTTATGAGTCTTGGCCATTGATAAACCACTATTTTATGGTTTACAATGTGCTTGATTGTGTGGTTTTATCATGGTCTTTACCCACTTATTCGTATAATTAGCATGCATTTATATTTCCTTCCTAAAATTATTACATGATTGAAAACATACTTCTTTGGTCTTAATTTAGCTAATCTTAATCCTCTCTTATTACCATTCGATGCTTGATCTGTGTGTTAAGTGTTTCAGGCTTTATAGGGCATGAATGAGTGAGAGATTGGGAAGGAAGCTTGCAAAAATGGAAGGAACACAAGAAATTGAGGCGATTACCAGCGAGAAGTGACGCGTAAGACTAGCAGATGGGCGTTTAACGCCCAGTCTGGCACCATTCTGGGTGTTTAACGCCAGAAAGGGGCACCAGACTGGCGTTAAACGCCAGAAAAGGGCAAGAACTTGGCGTTAAACGCCAGAAATGGGCACCAGCCCGGCGTTTAACGCCAGAATTGGCACAAAGGGCAATTTTGCTCGCCACTTGGTGCAAGGATGACTTTTCCTTGACACCTCAGGATCTGTGGACCCCACAGGATCCCCACCCACCCCACCACTCTCTCTCTTCTTCACTCATTCACCAATCACCTCAACACCTCTTCCCCAAAAACCCTTCACCTATCAAATCCCATCTTTCTCTTCACCACTCACATCCATCCTTCATAAAACCCCACCTACCTCACCATTCAAATTCAAACCACTTTCCCTCCCAAACCCACCCTCCCATAGCCGAACCATAACCCTCCCTCCACCCCTATATAAACCCATCTTCACTCCTTCATTTTCACACAACCTAAACACTACTTCTCCCCTTGTGGCCGAACAACAAAGCCTCCTCCATCTCCTTCAATTCTTCTTCCTCTACTCTCTTCTTTCTTCTTTTGCTCGAGGACGAGCAAACCTTTTAAGTTTGGTGTGGTAAAATCATTGCTTTTTGTTTTTCCATAACCATTTATGGCATTCAAGGCCGGAGAAACCTCTAGAAAGAGGAAAGGGAAGGCAAAAGCTTCCACCTCCGAGTCATGGGAAATGGAGAGATTCATCTCAAGGGTGCATCAAGACCACTTCTATGAAGTTGTAGCCTTGAAGAAGGTGATCCCCGAGGTCCGTTTTTCACTCAAAAAGAGTGAATATCCGGAGATCCGACATGAGATCCGAAGAAGAGGTTGGGAAGTTCTGGCTGAAATTGAGGGACCTGAGCAAAAATCTGATTCAGAGACTAAAAAGGACTGTAGATGGTGTTGGATTCTGACCTCCCTGCACTCGAAGTGGATTTTTTGGAGCTACAGAAGCCCAATTGGCGCGCTCTCAACGGCGTTGGAAAGTAGACATCCTGGGCTTTCCAGCAATATATGATAGTTCATACTTTGCCCAAGATTTGATGGCCCAAACCGGCGTTCAAAGTCACCTTTAGAATTCCCAGCGTTAAACGCCGGAACTGGCACAAGGATGGGAGTTAAACGCCCAAACTGGCACCAAAGCTGGCGTTTAACTCCAAGAGAAGTCTCTACACGAAAAATGCTTCAATGCTCAGCCCAAGCACACACCAAGTGGGCCCGGAAGTGGATTTTTATGTCATTTACTCATCTTTGTAAACCCTAGGCTACTAGTTCTCTATAAGTAAGACCTTTTACTATTGTATTTTCATCTTCTGATCTTTGGAATCTTTTGATCTTTAGATCTTTTGATCACATTGGGAGGCTGGTCACGGCCATGCCTAGACCTTGTTTCTTTAACCGGAATCTTCGTGGTATAAGCTAGAACTGATGGCGGCATTCAAGAGAATCCGGAAGGTCTAAACCTTGTCTGTGGTATTCTGAGTAGGATTCAATGATTGAATGACTGTGACGAGCTTCAAACTCCTGAGGGCGGGGCGTTAGTGACAGACGCAAAAGAATCACTGGATTCTATTCCGGCCTGATTGAGAACCGACAGATGGATAGCCGTGCCGTGACAGGGTGCGTTGAACATTTCCACTGATAGTTGTGCGAAGTTGTAATGATCACAATTTCGTCCACCAATAGGACTTCCAGTTCTCATACTTTGCCAAGAGTTTATTTTACAGTTATTATTATTTTATTTTACTTGTCATTCAACTAACCTTTTACCTTAATCCAAAACCCCAAAACGTACCTTTGCATAACCAATAATAAGAACATACTTCCGTGCAGTTCCTTGAGAAGACGACCCGAGGTTTAAATACTTCGGTTATCAATTTATTTAGGGGTTTGTTACTTGTGATAACCAAAACTTTTGTACGAAGGGATTTCTGTTAGTTTAGAAGCTATATCTACAATGCGAATATTTTTATAAATTCTTTACTAGCAAAAATTCTTACGTCAAAATGGCGCCGTTGCCGGGGAATTGCAAACATGTGCCTTATTATTGGTTATTGTAAATATTTTTCAAAAAAATATTTTTCTTTTACTTGTTTATTTGTTTCTTCCTTTTCCCCTTATTTCTTATAACTACTTTGAATTCTCACCCCTCTCGCTTTGAGTTTGGTTCTAACTTTGTTGAAGGAAATAGAAACCACAGCAAGAATATGCATCAACTTCAGACCAATCAAGGATGGATGGAGCCAAGAGGTTCTGATCAACCCTTTAGGCAACAACACCTTCAAAGATATCATGGACGAAGACCATTCTACAATGCATACCAAAATGATAGATATCCTCAACATGACTTTGGACCACCATACTCACAAGCCTCTTTCTACCAAACACCTCCATATGACCCTAATCCTTATCCACCACACCAACTACCCTACGAGCCATACTTAGAACCACCACCTCAATATTCACCGTCTCCATATCCTTATCAAGATGAACCACCTTCCTACCATGAACCCTTTCTCCCAACAAATGAACCCTCCTATCCACCACAAACCTCCATGGAGAAAGCATTTACCGATCTAAACTCTACTATACAAGCTCTCGCCGCCTGAATTGGACGATCAAATACCTTCAACAATCAACCTTCAAGCTCTAGTGCACTTCCTTTTCAACCACATAATGATCCACCCATCCCATCACCACAATCCATGGAAGAGCACCCACATCCATCAATCCAAGAGCAAGATGATCCCCATAATGCTATTGATATGGAACAAGAGAGAGAGGATCGTTTTCGCAAATCCATACGTCATAAGGAGCTAGAGGAGGCACTAAAGGTGAAGGTAGAAGAGACCCTTGAAGGTGAAGGAGTAATTGAAGGGAGTTGTCATGGAAAGGTAATATCAAGGAGGAACAAGAGTCAAGGGATCATTTCAAGGAAACAGCAGATCAATTTCATGCAACCCTTCATCAACTGGAGCAAGCAATAAATCAATTATCTTCCAGACGTTCAGACATCCAACAGACTCCCTTGGCCCCATGTAGAGAATCCAATGAAGAACGTAGCATGAGGGAAACACTAGAGACTCCAGTGGACAATAAGGAGCAAGACTTTATACTGGAACAAGGGGAGAAAGCCATAATAGTTGCAGAGGAAGAAGTGGTTAAAGATTTAGGAGATGCAGAACCTCCACGGGAACCTCAAGTCATAGAACCCTCTTCTAAGGAGTTTGAATTTATTGTTGAGGAAGGTGTACAACCTCCAAGGCATGTCATGATAGAAGACTTGGAAGAGGTTAATCAAGAGATGGAGATTTAAGAAGAAGAGGCACAACCTCCCATGCCCTTGGTGAGCAATGAAGAAGAGATTGAATTGGCAGAAAGCTACCAAAAGGAAGAGGTTGAGATTGAAGAAGCTTACAAAGAGGTGGAAGTTGTCAGAGAAGAGCACAAGGGAGTGGAGCTTGCAAATTCATTAGAAATATCTCTCCCAAGACCATTACCGTCCAACACAACATTCAAGTGGGTAAAATTCCTATCCTTATCCTTTACTTTCCTACTTGAATATGTGCTACTGGAGCAGATGGTCAACTCAGAGCTCTCTGTGGCATCAAGAGTAAGAGGAAGATGGTTAGTGGTAAGTATTGTCCTGCAAAGTTCAACATACTTATGTGCTTAAAGTTTAAACGTAAAGGTTGGTGTAGAGCTCAGTTGAATGGGTCAAGGAAGTTATTTGGTAGCTCCCCTGAGGATTCTAGAAAGTTATTTGACAGCTCCCCTGAGGATTCAGATTATTTGCTACCCGGATGGAATCATGATGATCAACAAGAAGACGGGTGCACAAGCAAAGTTTGGGATCCCGGAGGATATTGGACGTACAAACATTGGTGGGGATTCCTGGATCAGTACAAGCATAAGCCACCATAACAAGGAGCTCATCAAATGTCCAACTTAAGGACTTTAACTAAAAGTGCTAGGTGGGAAACAACCCACCATGGTATGATCGTTCTCTTTTTAGTTTTCATTTTAGTCTATTTTTGAAATTTTATTGAACCTACAAATTTTGGATAACATTCATTGCATCTGCATTTGCATCTTATTCGAAAAAAAAAATAAAAAATCGCACACGACACGGCAGCGTCGCTGACGCGTCCGCGTCGCTAGTGCATTGGGGAGAAAATAATTGAACAGAGAGTCATGAGAAAGCGTGGCTGGAGGCGCGCCTTTAGCATAATTTGACCCCACGCGACCGCGTCGCTTACGCGACCGCGTCGCTTACGCGATCGCGTCATGTGGAATTTTGGCCTCCCACGCAACCGCGTCACCCACGCGACCGCGTGCCATGAAAATCGACGTCAAAAAGGTGCATGGCCGAAAGTTGTGCTGGAATTGTGCTGGACTCGTGCTAGAAGCCCAAGCCATCCCACGCGAACGCGTGCCCCACGCGGTCGCGTCATCTTTTAAAAATGGCCATCCACGCGATCGCGTCACCCACGCGACCGCGTCACCTTGATTTTTGGCAAAATGCAATTCAAACAGAGTGTTGTGCGAATGCGAGGCTGCACTCGCGCCGCTAGCACAAATCAAGTGACGCGATCCCGTGCCTGACGCGACCGCGTCGCCTGACCTTATTGCGCCCCACGCGGTCGCGTCACCCACGCGACTGCGTCGCCCGCGTCGCACAACCTATCCAGATCAATGCCAATTTTTCTATCTTTTCTTCCCCAATCCTAATTTTTCCTCCCTCCTTTCTTACTTACTTCTTCTTCCCTTCTTTCCCTTCTTATTCTACTTATCTTTCATTTTCTTTTACTTAATTGCATACTTTCATTCATTGCATTATTTTCATTGGTGTTGGAATTTTATTTGGATCATTGTTTTATTTTCTATATTTTTTGTGGATTATTTGACAATTATATATTACTTTTTAAAGGGTTGCTTGCATGTTCAATTTAATACTTTCAAATAGCTTATTTACCATGCATGCTATGTGTTTGTGAAAATGCCCATATGGCATTGTGCACTATTTTTAAGACTTCTTTTTATCTTCTACTATAAATGCTTGCTTTTCACAAACCTTTTTATATTTTATTAATTAAAAATAATTGTCAATACAAATGTTATTGTTAGTTTCTTACGACTAACAATACATTAAAGCTTTTGATGCTTGATCTATGCTACTCATGCCCTTGCCGGCATGCTAATAAACATCTTGCATCCAATACTCCCCATGCCTTGCTATATTTCTATTGATGAACTGATCACATGGAATCGCGGCCATGTCTTCCATTCACTATTTTCCTTACTTGGCATGATATTCACTCGTACCGCCCTCCTCTTTGCTCTACACCTTTGACTTCATATCCCTTTCTCTTCTCCCTTTTTCAGGCTGGCCACCAGAACGGGTAAAGAGAAAGCTTCTACAAAAAGCAACAGCTGAGGAACCACAACATCTGCCCACCTATACATCTCAGCATGCACTGAGGACGGTGCAATCTTTAAGTATGGGGAGGTTGATACCGATCTCCACGGGTTAGTTAGTCCCTTCTCAACACCAATTTTTGTTTTTCATTGTTGCATTTGCATGTTTGATTGCATGTTTATTTTTTCTATGCATATTTTACCACTTGGTTAAAGTAATATTTTCTTTTCCAAGAAATTTTTATAGTATTTCACTAATTTGAATAAAACTTTTTGAAAAACTTGTTTGAAGAAATATTATTTTGGAACATAGTTTAGAGCCCGAACACACAAAACCAGTGAGATTTTGAGCCTATTTGATTGGTTGCATTTTATCAACCAATATTTTATTTTTGGTGTGTGTTTTTCTCTCTAAAATTGTGGTCTTTGTCTTGCTTAATTCTATATTTCCATTGTTTAATGTATGCATGCACTGATATGATTGAGGCCTTTGTTTCACTAAGATTACATACCCATATAGCCTTACCCTTTCATTATCCTTTGCAAACCAATTTGAGCCTAATATACCCATTTGTTCTTTACTCTAGCTCATTACTAACTCTAAGTGGAAAATAATAATGTCCTTAATTTGAATTCTTGGTTAGCTTAGACTAGTAAAAGTGCTCATGATTTAAGTGTA
>NC_029776.3:73481825-73484194 GCF_000817695.3 Arachis duranensis | reverse complement strand
ATGGAATGCATGAATATGTAGTAAACACAGTTAATGGGAAGTTGGATTTTGTATTTTAATGAATTGTCTTGAGTTAGGTGGAAAGTTTATGTTAATTAAGGATTCAGATTTTAGTCCACTTGGCCAAATACAATCCTACCTTGACCCTAACCCCATTACAACCCTTAAAAGACCTCTTGATTTGTGTATTGGTGCATTGAATTTTCGTTGATTGTTAGATGAAGTGCAAGCTATAGAAAGCAAGATTAGTAAAGAATAGAGAGAATTGACCCTAGACACTTGAGAGTTAGAATGATATACACTACTAGTAAGGGTTCAGTGCTTAATTCTATGTTCCCTGCTTTTATGAGCTATCTTCTTCTTGCAAGTTATTTATATTGTATTTTGTGATTTGAATTAGTAAAATCCAATTCATATTTATTCTTGAAATATTTATTTACTTTTTCACCAAGTAGGTAGAACCATTTTAGCATGTAGTTGCATTCACATTTCATAGGTTGCATTGTATGAGTCTTGCCTTTCCTTACTCATTTATTTGGTCTCCTTGAGTTTAGCATGAGGACATGCTAATGTTTAAGTGTGGGGAGGTTGATAAACCACTATTTTATGGTTTACAATGTGCTTAATTGTGTGGTTTTATCATGGTCTTTACCCACTTATTCATATAATTAGCATGCATTTATATTTCCTTCCTAAAATTATTACATGATTGAAAACATGCTTCTTTGGTCTTAATTTAGCTAATCTTAATCCTCTCTTATTACCATTCGATGCCTTGATCTGTGTGTTAAGTGTTTCAGGATTTATAGGGCATGAATGAGTGAGAGATTGGGAAGGAAGCTTGCAAAAATGGAAGGAACACAAGAAATTGAGGAGATGACCAGCGAGAAGTGACGCGTACGCGTCAGCGACGTGACCGCGCGGAAGAAAGGAATTCGTAGTGACACGGCCACATGGCTCACACGACCGCGCGGATTGGAAAAGCACAAGTGACGCGGAAGCGTGGACGACGCGAACGCGTGGCAGGAAAAAATGCGAACGACGCGTCTGCATGGATGACGTGATAGCGTGACATGCGTGATCTGCAGAATTACAAAAGTCACTGGCAGAGATTCTGGGCCGCATTTCAACCCAGTTTTTGGCCCAGAAACACAGATTAAAGTCAGGGAACTTGCAGGGACTTCAGATCATGCTCTCATAATTCACTTTTCATGTTTTAGATGTAGTTTTTAGAGAGAGAGGCTCTCTCCTCTCTCTTAGAATTTAGGATTAGGATTTTTAGAAATTAGGAATTTATCTCATCTTCACATCAGGTTCAATATTTCTTTATTTTGACTTCTCTTCTACTTTGAGATACTTTAATGCTTTTATTTGTATTTGATTTATGTTGCCCAATTGGCTTATGAACTTTTCCATGTTAGATTTCATTGCTTCGAATGTATGTTATTTGAGGTATTCTAGATATTTATAATTTTAATTTAGCTTTCTACATTCTTGGCTTTGGTTGATTAATTGGTGACTCTTGGGTTATCGAACTCATTGTTGATTGAAAATTGAAATTCTTCAAGAATTGATTCGAGATCCAATAACTCCAACTTTTCCCAAGGAAAGACTGGGACTTGAGGATTTGAATTAATTCATCCACTTAACTTACTTTCATAGTTAGAGGTTAACAAAGTAGGAAAAACTCCAATTCTCATCACAATTGATAAGGATAACTAGGATAGGACTTCCAGTTCTCATACTTTGCCAAGAGTTTATTTTATATTTATTATTATTTTATTTTACTTGTCATTCAACTAACCTTTTACCCAAAACATACCTTTGCATAACCAATAATAAGAACATACTTTCCTGCAGTTCCTTGAGAAGACGACCCGAGGTTTAAATACTTCGGTTATCAATTTATTTAGGGGTTTGTTACTTGTGACAACCAAAACTTTTGTACGAAGGAATTTCTGTTAGTTTAGAAGCTATATCTACAACGCGAATATTTTTATAAATTCTTTACTAGCAAAAATCCTAACGTCAGCTGTGGCCCTAAGCACTTTGTTTTCCAGTATTACCACCGAATACATAAATGCCACAAACACATAACTGGGTGAACCTTTTCAGATTGTGACTTAGCTTTGCTAAAGTCCCCAATTAGAGGAGTCCAGAGTTCTTTTGCCTTGGATCACGACTTTAACAACTCAGTCTCAAGTTCTTCACTTGGACCTACATGCCACAAGCACATGGTTAGGGACAGCTTGATTTAGCCGCTTAGGCCTGGATTTTGTTTCCTTGGGCCCTGGTGCACGAATTTGTAATTCGCACAACTAACCAGCAAGTGCACTGGGTCGTCCAAGTAATACCTTACGTGAGTAAGG
>NC_029776.3:73480430-73481207 GCF_000817695.3 Arachis duranensis | reverse complement strand
TGCTTGGGCTGAGCTTGAGCTTTACACGTGCAGAGGCTTCTTTTGGAGTTGAACGCCAAGTTGTAACGTGTTTTTGGCGTTCAACTCTGGTTCATGAATGCAACATAGAACTGGTGTTGAGCACCAATTTACGTTGACTAATCTTGAATAAAGTATGAACTATTATATATTGCTGGAGAGCCCTGGATGTCTGCTTTCCAACGCCGTTGAGAGCGCGCCAATTGGACTCCTGTAGCTCCAAAAAATCCATTTCGAGTGCAAGGAGGTCAGGATCCAACAGCATCAGCAGTCCTTTTTCAGCCTAACTCAGATTTTTGCTCAGCTCCCTCAATTTCAGCCAGAAAATACCTGAAATCACAGAAAAACACACAAGCTCGTAGTAAAGTCCAGAAATATGATTTTTGCCTAAAAACTAATATTATTCTACTAAAATCTAACTAAAACATGCTAAAATCTACATGAAATTACCCCCAAAAAGCATATAAAATATCCGCTCATCACTTATCCTCTTCAATAGGAATGTCTCCTTCTATGATAACTCCAGCTGAGTAACATAGATGACAAATAAGGTGAGGAAAAGCTAGCCTTGCCATGGTGGAGGGCTTGTCGGCTATTTTGTAGATTTCATTGGAGATGACCTCATGGACTTCTACTTCCTCTCCAATCATGATGCTATGAATCATGATGGCCCGATCCACAATAACTTCAGATCGGTTGCTAGTGGGAATGATGGAGCATTGGATGAACTCCAACCATCCTCTAGCCACAGGCTTGAGG
>NC_029776.3:73475011-73480153 GCF_000817695.3 Arachis duranensis | reverse complement strand
CTTTCAGGAGCCAATATTCATCAAATTCAAAGTACAAATTATGCACTGTTCAAGCATTCATTCAGAGAACAAAAAGTGTTGCCACCATATATAGTTAATTATGATTTTTATTATTAAGAACTCGAAAATAAATTACTTCTTTATTCTAATTATCTACTACTTTATTTATGCCTGATGATGATGAGAAAAATAAATTATAGCTTAATTGGAAATAAAATCAAAATAGACATACTAATTACTACTAAATATCTCCTAAGGTGAATTTCTATAATAATACTATCACTAAGCTAAAGCAGAAAAATTGGAACTCAGCAACCTGCTGTTTTGAGGAGTAGATGTTCCTCTAATCTGTGGGGTGCTGTTCAAGGATTAATTTTTGGCGCTTCAGCTCCCTTAGATCACGCCCTTGCTCTTCCTGTTCCTTAAGTAGTTTGCAAAGCATGCTACTTTGATTGTTCTGTTCTTCCTTTAATTGATCCATAGCTTCTTGCAATTTGGAAATAGAAGCCTCAAGATGTTCCCAATATTCGAATTGGGGCAGTTCTGGGAGGGCTTCTTGTGCTCTCCTCTTGGTTGGATCATCTTGTTGCTGTTGTCTGACCATTGATATTCCCGTAATGGGCTTTTCAATTGGGATATATTCTGTTATTCCCATCTTTACTCCAGCATCTTTGCAGAGCATAGAAATTAGGCTTGGATAGGCCAATCTGGCGTCCTTAGAATTCCTGTTTGCTATTTTGTATAGCTCACATGAGATCAGCTGATGGACTTCTACTTCTTTTCCCAATATGATGCAGTGAATCATTACTGCTCTTTTAATAGTGACTTCAGAATGGTTGCTGGTGGGCAATATGGAACGTCCTATGAAATCTAGCCAACCTCTGGCTACTGGTTTTAGATCTTCCCTTTTGAGTTGAACTGGGATGCCAGTCGTGCTGGTAGTCCACTTGGCTCCAGGGATGCATATATCCTCCAGAACTTTGTCCAGTCCTTTATTGACCCTCATCATTCTTCTATTAAAGGAGTCTGGGTCATCTTTCAGTTGGGGAAGCTTAAATATCTCCCTGATCTTGTCAGAATTGGTATGAATGATCTTTCCTCTGACTATAGTCCGATGGTCAAAGAGAGCAGCTCCAATTATTCTTTGCCTTTCTGTCTGCCATAGATTAGCATAAAATTCCTGAACCATGTTCCTTTCCACTTTCGTTTCAGGATTGGCCAGAATTTCCAAATTCCTGTTTCGAATTATCTCTTGGATCTCCAGATATTCTTCTTCTTTCAGATCAAATCTGACTTCCGGGATCACTGATCTTTGACTCATTATCTTGTAGTAATGGTCTGAATGTTCTTTAGTTAAGAACTTACCTTGATTCCAAAGTGGCTTTGGAGTGTTTTCTTTCTTGCCTCTTGGGTTGGGTTATTTTCCTTTAGGAGCCATGATCTTTAGTGGGTATGTTTTTGTGATCACGGATAAAACACACCAAACTTAGAGCTTTGCTTGTCCTCAAGCAAAAGAGAAGAAAGAAGAGGGAGAGAAGGAGAACAATTGTGGAATGGTGATGGTGAGGGGTGCGCCGAACACAATATATAGGGAGGGGGTGGGAAATTTTTGAAAAAAATAAGAAAGAGATAAGATAGAAGATATGATTTTAAAAGATAAAAGATATAAGATAGAAAATATGATTTATAAAAGATAGATATGATAAGAAAAAGATATAGTTTAAAAAGAGAAAGATATGAATGATAATTTAAAAGATAAATCTGAAATTTTTAATTTTGAAAAAGATTTTAAAAAGATAATTGACTTTTGAAAACAAACTTAAAAGAGTTGGATTGGATTGGAAAACCATTTGTTTTTTTGGATTAAGATATATTTAAAATTTTTGAAACATGGAATTTTAGAAATCAGGGTTTTTAGAAAACTAACTTGATATGATGGATGACAATTTGGAACATGTTTATGCAAGAAATCATGAATTGAAACATAAAAATTTTGAAAAATTAGGATTAAAAACGAATTTTTACCTCCTCCCACCATCCTGGCGTTAAACGCCCAAACGATGCATGTTTTGGGCGTTTAACGACCAATTGTTGCTTCTCCTGGGCGTTCAACGCCCAGCTGATGCTTCTTTCTGGCGTTGAACGCCAGGAAGTCCTTTGTCACTGGGCGTTTTTCTGAACGCCCAGAATGCTAGCAGACTGGCGTTAAACGCCCAGAAGGTGCTTCTTTCTGGCGTTTAACGCCCAGAAGATGCTCCTTTCTGGCGTTTAACGCCCAGATGGCTACCCTTACTGGCGTTAAACGCCCAGTGGGTGCTTCTTTTGGGCGTTCAACGCCCAAAGTGTTTCTTACTGGCTTTTTCACGCCAGTGAGCTTCCAAATTTCCCTGTAACTCTGTGACTTCAACAAATTGCTATTTCACCTTTTGAAGATACTGTAGCATCTACCTGTAAAACTTTAATTTATTAGAAAAATGAATAAAATTATATTTTGTGATTGGCTGGGTTGCCTCCCAGCAAGCGCTTCTTTAATGTCATTAGCTGGACTATTACTGATCTTCAATTAAGTCTCAGTTTTGAGCATTCTTGCTCGAAATTACCTTCAAGATAATGTTTAACTCTTTGTCCATTAACAATGAACTTTTTGTTAGAGTCATTATCCTGAAGTTCTATGTAACCATATGGTGATACACTTGTAATTACATATGGACCTCTCCACCGGGATTTTAATTTCCCGGGGAATAATTTGAGCCTTGAATTAAATAGCAGAACTTTCTGCCCTGGCTCAAAGACTCTGGATGACAATTTCTTATCATGCCATCTTTTCGCTTTCTCTTTGTATATTTTTGCATTCTCGAAAGCATTGAGTCTAAATTCCTCTAGCTCATTTAACTGGAGCAATCGTTTTTCTCCAGCTAACTTGGCATCAAGGTTCAGGAATCTGGTCGCCCAGTAGGCCTTGTGTTCCAGTTCCACTGGCAAGTGACATGCCTTTCCATACACTAGCTGGTATAGAGAGGTCCCTATGGGGGTCTTGAATGCTGTTCTGTATGCCCACAGAGCATCATCCAAGCTTCTTGCCCAATCCCTTCTACGGTTAATTACAGTCCGTTCCAGGATTCTTTTAAGTTCTCTATTTGAGACTTCAGCTTGCCCATTAGTTTGTGGGTGATATGGAGTAGCTACACTGTGGCTAACTCCATAACGTACCAGAGCAGAGTAAAGCTGTTTATTGCAGAAATGAGTGCCCCCATCACTGATTAATACTCTAGGGATACCAAATCTGCTGAAGATATGTTTCTGGAGGAATTTTAACACTGTTTTAGTGTCATTAGTGGGTGTTGCAATAGCCTCCACCCATTTGGATACATAATCCACTGCCACCAGAATATAAGTGTTTGAGTATGATGGTGGGAAAGGTCCCATGAAGTCAATATCCCATACATCAAACAACTCAATCTCCAATATTCCTTGTTGAGGCATGGCATAACTGTGAGGTAGGTTGCCTGACCTTTGGCAACTGTCACAATTAAGCACAAATGCTCGGGAATCTTTATAGAGAGTAGGCCAGTAGAAGCCACTTTGGAGGACTCTTGTGGCTGTTCGCTCACTTCCAAAATGTCCTCCATACTGTGATCCATGGCAGTGCCATAAAATCTTTTATGCTTCTTCCTTAGGCACACATCTACGGATTACTCCATCTGCACATCTCTTGAAGAGATATGGTTCATCCCAAAGATAGTACTTTGCATCTGTGATTAATTTCTTTGATTGCACCCTACTGTACTCTTTAGGTATGAATCTCACTGCCTTGTAGTTTGCAATGTCTGCAAACCATGGCACTTCCTGGATGGCAAAGAGTTGCTCATCTGGAAAAGTTTCAGAGATCTCAGTGAGAGGGAGATCTGAACTTGTCAATGGCGTAAACCACTGCAAGTAAACTCTTTTTCTGTGGTTATGTAGTTTTTCTGTGTGTCATTTAAAACACAGCTGGCATAGTAAATGACGTGCAGAAGTTTGTCATGCCTTTGTCCCAACACTGCACCAATGGCGTGGTCACTGGCATCACACATCAATTCAAATGGTAATGTCCAGTCTGGTGCAGAGATAATTGGTGCTGTGACCAATTTAGCTTTCAGAGTCTCAAATGCCTGAAGACACTCTTTATCAAAGATAAATGGCGTGTCAGTGGCTAGCAGGTTGCTCAGAGGTTTGGCAATTTTTGAAAAATCCTTTATAAACCTCCTATAGAATCCTGCATGCCCCAAAAAGCTTCTGATTGTCTTAACATTGGCAGATGGTGGTAATTTTTCAATTACCTCTACCTTAGCTTGATCCACCTCTATTCCTTTGTTCAAAATTTTGTGCACAAGGACAATTTCTTCAGTCACCATAAAGTGACATTTTTCCCAATTTAAAACCAGGTTAGTCTCTTGGCACCTCTTTAGAACAAGTGCTAGATGGTCAAGGCAGGAGCTAAATGAGTCTCCAAATACTGAAAAGTTGGAAAGTTGCAGGTGCATTGCACAAGCCAAATGGCATCCTTCTGTATGCAAATACTCCGGATGGGCAGGTGAATGCCGTTTTCTCCTGATCCTGGGGATCTACTGCAATTTGATTATAACCTGAATATCCATCCAGAAAGCAGTAGTATTCATGACCTGCTAGTCTTTCTAGCATTTGGTCTATGAATGGTAAAGGAAAATGATCCTTTCTGGTGGCTGTATTGAGCCTTCTATAATCAATACACATACGCCACCCTGTAACTGTTCTTGTAGGGACCAGTTCATTTTTTTCATTATGAACCACTGTCATGCCTCCCTTCTTAGGGACGACTTGGACAGGGCTCACCCAGGGGCTGTCAGAAATAGGATAAATAATCCCAGCCTGTAGTAATTTAGTGACCTCCTTCTGCACAACTTCCTTCATGGCTGGGTTCAGCCGCCTTTGTGGTTGAACCACTGGCTTGGCGTCACCTTCCAGTAGGATCTTGTGCATACATCTGGCTGGGCTAATGCCCTTGAGATCACTGATGGACCACCCAAGAGCTGTCTTGTGTGTCCTTAGCACTTGAATTAGTGCTTCCTCTTCCTGTGGCTCTAAGGTAGAACTTATAATTACAGGAAAGGTATCACCTTCTCC
>NC_029776.3:73420401-73470307 GCF_000817695.3 Arachis duranensis | reverse complement strand
ATGATTTTTCAGATCAGCAATAATATTTCTCTTGTTCATCATTCTTTCAAGAGCCAACAATTTTAACATTCATGAAATTCAATATAAAAAATACGCACTGTTCAAGCATTCATTCAGAAGATAAAAAGTATTGCCACCACATTTAAATAATTAGAATTTTCCTTATTAAAAACTCAAAAAAATATTGCCTCCTTATTCTAAAAATCTGCTATTTTATTCATGTTTGATGATGATGAGAAAAATAAATTATAGCTTAATTGGAGATAAAATCAAAATACAGATACTAATTACTACTACTAATATATAACTTCTAAGGTAAATTCCTAATAAGAACAGTTATCACAAAGTTAAGGCAAAGATTAGGACTCAACAACCTTTACTTTGGGAGGTGGATGCTCCTTTAATCTGTGGGGTGCTTAGCCCTTCAAGAGACAGCTTCTAATGCTTCAGTTCTCTCAGTTCACGCCCTTGCTCTTCTTGTTCCTTAAGCAGTTTGCAAATCATGCTATTTTGATTTTGCTGTTCTTCTTTTAATTGCACCATAACTTCTTGCAAATTGGTGACAGATGCTTCAAGGCGCTCCCAGTATTCAATTTGAGGGATTTTTGGGAGGAATTCCTGTGCTCTCCTCTTGATGGGGTCATCCTGCACTTGTTGTTTTTCCATTGATATTTTGGTGATTGGTCGCTCAACTGAGATATACTCAGTTATTCCCATCTTCACTCCAGCATCTTTACATAGCATAGAGATTAAGCTTGGATAAGCCAATTTGACATCTTTGGAGTTCTTGTTTGCAATTATGTAGAGTTCACACGAAATTAGCTGATGAACTTCCACTTCTCATCCCAACATAATGTAGTGGATCATCACTGCTCTTTTAATGGTGACTTCAGAGCGGTTGCTAGTGGGCAGTATAGAACGCCCAATGAAGTCCAGGCAGCCTCTGGCAACTGGTGGATTTGGGATGCCCTTGGTGCTGGTGGTCCACCTGATTCCAGGGAGGCATATGTCCTCTAGAATCTTGTCCAGGCCCTTATTTGTTCTCATCATTCTCCTATTAAAGGAGTCTAGATCATCTTTTAGCTGAGGTAGCTTAAAGATTTCACTTATTTTTTCAGGGTGGATGCGAACAATCTTTCCTCTGACTAAGGTCCGATAGTCATAGAGGGCAGTTCCATATATTTTCTGCCTGTCTGTTTGCCACAGATTAGCATAAAATTCTTGAACCATGTTTCTTCCCACCTTTGTTACAGGATTAGCTAGGACTTCCCAGTTCCTGTTTCAAATTTGCTCTTGGATCTCCGGATATTCGTCTTCTTTCAGATCAAATTTAACTTCCGGGATCACTGATCTTAGACCCATTATGTTGTAGTAATTGTCTAAATGTTCTTTTGTTAAAAACTTTCCTTGATTCCAAAGTGGTTTTGAAATACTCTCTTTCTTGCCTCTTGGAGTGGGTTGTTTTCCTTTAGGAGCCATAATCTTAGTGGGTATGGTTTAGTGATCATGGATAAACACACCAAACTTAGAGGTTTGCTTGTCCTCAAGCAAAAGAAAGGAAAGGAGAGGGATAGAAGGATAGCTAGTATCGAATGGTGGATGAGAGGAGGGAGGCCGAATGTGGATTTAAAGGGGGGGTGGGTTTTCGAAAATTTTGAGAAAAGATAAGATAGAAGATATGATTTGTAAAAGATAAATATGGTAGAAAAAAGATGTAATTGAAAATTGAAAAGATATAAAAGATATTTGAAAAAGATAAATTTTTTTTGAGAAAGATATTGTGAAGATTTGAAAAAGATATTTATGAGTTGAAAAGATTTTAAGAAGGAAAAGAGATAGATTTGTTTTGAAAAAGATTTGAAAAGAAGTTGAAGAGGATTTAAAAAAAATTTGTGTTTATGAATTAAGATACATTTGATATCTTTGAAAAAGGATTTTAGAAATTAGGGTTTTTAGACATCATGGATGGAAGCATGGGAAATGGAAAGAATTTGAAGTGAAAACGAATTTACCTCCTCCCCACAATCCTGGCGTTAAACGCCCAAACGCTGCATGTTTTGGGTGTTTAACGCCCATTTGTAGCTTCTCATGGGCGTTCAACTCCCAGCTGTTGCTTCTAGTTGGCGTTGAATGCCAGGAACTCCTTTGTCACTGGGCGTTTTTCTGAACGCCCAAGACGCTGTAAATCTAGCGTTAAACGCCCAGAAGGTGCTTCTTTCTGGCGTTCAACGCCTAGAAGATGCTTTCTTCTGGCGTTTAACACCTAGATGGCTATCTCTACTGGCGTTGAACGCCTAGTAGATGCTTCTTTTGGCGTTGAACGCCCAAAGCAACTCTTATTGGCTTTTTCGCACCAGTGAGCTTCTTTTTGCTATTTTATTCCTCTAAATCCTTCTGTAACTCTGTGAACTAAGGAAGTTGCTATTTTACCTTGAAGATAATTGACATGAACCTGTAAAAATAAATTAATTAACAAATAAGTTTTGTAAATGGCTGGGTTGCCTCCCAGCAAGCGCTTCTTTATTGTCTTTAGCTGGACTATTACTGAGCTTTAATCAAGTCTCAGTTTTGAGCATTCTTGCTCAAAATTGCTTTCAAGATAATGTTTGACTCTCTGTCCATTAACAATGAACTTTTTGTTAGAATCATTATCCTAAAGCTCTACGTAACCATATGGTGACACACTTGTAATCACATATGGTCCTCTCCACCGGGATTTCAATTTCCGAGGAAATAATCTAAGCCTAGAATTAAACAGCAGAACTTTCTGCCCTGGCTCAAAGACTCTGGATGACAACTTCTTATCATGCAATCTTTTTGCTTTCTCTTTGTAAATTTTTGCATTTTCGAAAGCATTGAGTCTAAATTCCTCTAGCTCATTTAACTGGAGCAATCATTTTTCTCCAGCTAACTTGGCATCAAAGTTTAGGAATCTGGTTGCCCAGTAGGCCTTATGTTTCAGTTCCACTGGCAAGTGACAGGCTTTTCCATACACAAGTTGGTATGGAGAGGTCCCTATAGGATTCTTGAATGCTATTCTGTATACCCACAGAGCATCATCTAAGCTTCTTGCCCAATCCCTTCTACGGTTAATCACAGTCCGTTCCATGATTCTTTTAAGTTCTCTATTAGAGACTTCAGCTTGCCCATTTGTCTGTGGATGATATGGAGTGGCCACCCTGTGGCTAACTCCATATTGAACCAAAGCAGAGTAAAGCTGTTTATTACAGAAATGAGTGCCCCCATCATTGATTAGTACTCTAGGGATACCAAATCTGCTGAAGATGTGTTTCTAGAGGAATTTCAGCACTGTCTTAGTATCATTGGTGGGTGTTGCAATAGCTTCCACCCATTTGGATACATAATCCACTGCCACTAGAATATAAGTGTTTGAGTATGATGGTGGGAAAGGCCCCATGAAGTCAATACCCCATGCATCAAACAACTTAATCTCCAAGGTCCCTTGGCATAACTGTAAGGCAGATTGCTAGATCTTTGGCAATTGTCACAGTTAAGTACAAACACTCGGGAGTCTTTATAGAGAGTAGGCCAGTAGAAGCACATTGGAGGACTCTTGTGGCTGTTTGCTCACTTCCAAAATGTCCTCCATACTGTGATCCATGGTAGTGCCAGAGGATCTTCTGTGCTTCTTCTTTAGGCACACATCTACGGATTACTCCGTCTGCACATCTCTTATTTCTATATCAAACTCTTGCAGAAGCAACACGCATCTAATGAGTCTGGGTTTTGTATCCTTCTTTGTGAGTAGATATTTAAGAGCAGCATGTTCAGTGTACTCAATCACTTTTGATCCTACTAAATAAGATCTGAACTTGTCAATAGCGTAAACCACTGCAAGCAATTCTTTTTCTGTGGTTGTGTAGTTCTTCTGTGCGTCATTTAAAACACGACTAGCATAGTAAATGACGTGAAAAAGCTTGTCATGCCTTTGTCCCAACACTGCACCAATGGCATGGTCACTGGCATCACACATTAATTCAAATGGTAATGTCCAGTCTGATGCAGAGATGACTGGTGCTGTGACCAGTTTAGCTTTCAGGGTCTCAAACGCCTGCAGACACACCTTATCAAAGATAAATGGCGTGTCAGCAGCTAGCAGATTACTCAGAGGTTTGGCAATTTTTGAAAAATCTTTTATAAACCTCCTATAGAATCCCGCATGCCCCAGAAAGCTTCTGATTGCCATAGCATTGGCAGGTGATGGTAGTTTTTCAATTACATCTACCTTAGCTTGATCCACCTCTATTCCCTTGTTCAAAATTTTGTGCCCAAGGACAATTCCTTCAGTCACCATAATGTGACATTTTTCCCAGTTTAAAACCAGGTTAGTCTCTTGGCACCTCTTTAGAACAAGTGCTAGATGGTCAAGACAGGAGTTGAATGAGTCTCTAAATACTGAAAAGTCATCCATGAAGACTCTAAATACTGAAAAGTCATGCATGAAGACTTCCAGAAATTTTTCCACCATATCAGAGAAAATAGAGAGCATGCACCTTTGAAAGGTTGCAGGTGCGTTGCACAGACCAAATGGCATCGTTCTCTATGCAAATACTC
The DNA here is from genome assembly GCF_000817695.3 of Arachis duranensis. Lineage (NCBI taxonomy): Eukaryota > Viridiplantae > Streptophyta > Magnoliopsida > Fabales > Fabaceae > Arachis > Arachis duranensis. The sequence goes on along the minus strand of NC_029776.3, from coordinate 73,465,732 downwards.
CGGATGGACATGTGAATGCTGTTTTCTCTTGATCTTGGGGATCTACTGCAACTTGATTATAACGTGAATATCCATCCAGGAAATAGTAGTATTCATGACCTGCTAGTCTTTCTAGCATCAGGTCTATGAATGGTAAAGGAAAATGATCCTTTCTGGTGGTTGTATTGAGCCTTCTATAATCAATACACATACGCCACCCTGTAACTGTTCTTGTAGGAACCAGTTCATTTTTTTCATTATGGACCACTGTCATGCCACCTTTCTTAGGGACGACTTGGACAGGGCTTATGACAAACCCCAATTTGATGGTTTATCTTGTATTGAATTTAGGGGATTTTATCACCTTTTACCCACATTTACTCAATGAAATAGCATGGTTTTATAACTTCTCCTTTAATTGTGCTTAAGAGTGAAAACATGCTTTTTAGGTCTTAAAATGAATAAATTTAATTCACCTTGATTCCATTAGATGCCTTGATATGTTTGTTAAGTGATTTAAGGTTTAGGAGGCAAAGATTGGATCAAGGGAATGAAGAAAGAAGCATGAAAAGTTGGAGAACTCATGAAGAAATGAAAGAACCGGAAAGCTGTCAAGCCGACCTCTTCGCACTTAAACGACCATAACATGAGCTACAGAGGTCCAAATGATGCGGTTCCAGTTGGGTTGGAAAGCTAACATCCGGGGCTTCGAAACGATATAAGATTTTCCATAGTTGCTACAAGTATGGTGGCACGCACGCGCATAGTACGCGCACGTGCCGTTGCTGCCACCTAGTCCACTTGAAGCAAAACGTGGCCAGCGATTTTAGAAGCCTTGTGGGCCCAATCCAACTCATTTCTGATGCTATTTAACCCAAGGAGTGAAGAGGGAAACACAAGTTAGTTACCATTAGTTTAGTTTAGTAGTTAGAACTAGTTTCTAGAGAGAGAAGCTCTCACTTCTCTCTAGAATTAGGATTAAAGTTAGGATTAGTTCTTAGATCTAGGTTTTAATCTTTGCTTTCTTCTACTTCTACCTTTCAATTCTTTATTGTTACATTCATCTTCTTCTATTCTTTTATTGTAATTTCCTTTATGGTTGTTCTTATACTTTTTTGTAGATCTACTATTGTTCCTTCCATTTTCTTTCAATTCAATAAGAGGTAATTCATAATAATTGTTCTTCTTTGCTTTTCTATTGTTGATCTCTTGTTTTTGTAGTTAGATCTCTCTTTAATTCTTGCATTTAATAATGTTTACTTCTATTGCACTTTATGTGTTTGTTGAAATGTCTCTTTTAGTTTTAGTGTAGATTTTGTCCCTCTTGGCCTAGGTAGAGTAATTAGTGACACTTGAGTTATCTAATTCCTTTGTTGATTGATAATTGGAGAGATTGCTAATTGGTTTGGAGTGCACTAAAGCTAGTCTTTCCTTGGGAGTTGGCTAGGACTTGTGGCTCAAGTCAATTCATTCACTGGACTTTCCTTTATTAGCAAGGGTTAACTAAGTGGTAGCAATGAACAATTCTCATCACAATTGAGAAGGATAACTAGGATAGAACTTCTAGTTCTCATACCTTACCAAGAGCCTTTTATAGTTGTTAGTTTATTTTCATTGCCATTTACTTTCATGTCTCTTATCCAAAACCCCAAAACAACTCAAACCAATAACAAGACACTTTATTGCAATTCCTAGGGAGAACGACCCGAGGTTCGAATACTTCGGTTTATAAATTTAGGGGTTTGTTTTAGTGACAAACAACTTTTTGTATGAAAGGATTAATGATTGGTTTAGAAACTATACTTGCAACGAGAATCCATTTGTGAATTCTAAACCATCAAAAATCCGTTCGTCAGCTTACCCAGGGGCTATCAGAAATAGGATAAATAATCCCAGCCTCTAGTAATTTAGTGACCTCCTTCTGCACCACCTCCTTCATGGCCGGATTTAGCCGTCTCTGTGGTTGAACCACTGGCTTAGCATCACCCTCCAATAGGATCTTGTGTATGCATCTGGCTGAGCTAATGCACTTAAGATCACTGATGGACCACCCAAGAGCTGTCTTGTGTGTCCTTAGCACTTGAATTAGTGCTTCCTCTTCCTGTCGCTCTAAGGTAGAGCTTATGATTACAGAAAAGGTATCACCTTCTCCCAGAAATGCATATTTCAGGGATGGTGGTAATGGTTTGAGCTCGGGTTTGGGAGGTTTCTCCTCTTCCTGAGGGATTTTCAGAAGTTCTATTATTCTCTCTGGTTCCTCCAAATGAGGCTGAACATCTTTAAAGATATCCTCTAGCTCTAATTCGAGACTCTCAGCCATATTGAACTCTTTTACTAGAGAGTCAATAATATCAACGCTCATGCAATCATTTTGGGTGTCTGGATGCTGCATGGCTTTGACAACATTCAACTTAAACTCGTCCTCATTGACTCTCAGGGTCACTTTCCCTTTTTGGACGTCAATGAGGGTTCATCCAGTTGCTAGGAAAGGCCTTCCCAGAATGAGAGTTGCACTCTTGTGCTCCTCCATTTCCAGCACCACAAAGTCAGTGGGAAAAGCAAATGGCCCAACCTTGACAATCATGTCTTCAATTACGCCTGATGGGTATTTAATGGAGCCATCAGCAAGTTGGAGACATATCGGGGTTGGTTTAACTTCATCAGTCAACCCAAGCTTTTTGATAGTAGCTGCAGGTATTAGGTTAATACTTGCCCCAAGATCACATAGAGCTTGCTTGGTACAAGTACCTTCTAATGTGCATGGTATCATAAAGCTTCCCAGATCCTTAAGCTTCTCAGGTAAGCTTTTCAGAATGACTGCACTGTATTCTTCAGTGAGGTAAACTTTCTCAGTTTCCCTCCAATCCTTCTTATGACTTAAGATCTCTTTCATGAACTTAGCATAAGAGGGTATTTGCTCAAGTGCCTCTGCAAACAGAATCTTTATCTTAAGAGTTCTGAGATAGTCTGCAAAGCGGGCAAATTACTTATCCTGTTTCGCTTGGCAGAGTTTCCGAGGATAAGGCATTTTGGCTTTGTATTCCTCAACTTTAGTTGCTGCAGGTTTATTGCTTACAGCCATAGGTCGAGAAGCCCTTTTAGAGGAGTTGCTATCTGCACTTGTATGTGTCTGATCCCACACTGGCGTTTGAATACCAGGGGTGGAAGCTGGAGTGACGTTAGACGCCAACTCCTTATCTGTTTCTGGTGTCTGAACGCCAGAACTAAGCTTCTTTTGGGCATTCAATGCCAGTTCCTTGCTTGTTTCTGTCGTTGGACGCCAGGACTGAGCATGGGTTGGGCGTTCAACGCCAGCTTTCCACCCATTATCTGGCGTTTGAACGCCAGAGTTATTCTTCTCTGGGCTCTGACTATCCTCAGAGGGATTTTGGGTAGCAGTCTATTTATTTCTTGGCTTCTTGCTACCTTGAAGTGAGGTATTTAATGTTTTCCACTTCTTAATTGAACTGCTTGGCATTCTTCTGTTATTTGTTTTGATAACTGCTGTTCTGTTTGCTTCAACTGCACTTCCATATGCATATTAGCCATTCTTGTTTCTTGCAATATTTCCTTGAATTTGGCTAGCTGTTTTGTTAGAAAATCTAATTACTGATTGAATTCAGTAGCTTGATCTGCAGGACTGAGTTCAACAGTTACTGTTTTAGCCTCTTCGTTGATGGAAGGTTCACTGCTTAGGTACAGATGCTGATTTCTGGCAACTGTATCAATAAGCTCTTGAGCTTCTTCTATTGTCTTTCTCATGTGTATAGATCCACCAGCTGAGTGGTCTAGAGAAATCTAAGCTCTCTCTGTAAGCCCAAAATAGAAGATGTCTAACTGCACCCACTCTGAAAACATTTCAGAGGGGCATATTCTCAGCATCTCTTTGTATCTCTCCCAGGCATCATAAAGGGATTCATTATCTCCTTTTTTAAAGCTTTGGATGCTCAGCCTTAGCTGTGTCATCTGTTTTGGAGGGAAGTATTGATTCAGGAATTTTTCTGACAGTTGTTTCCATGTCTTTATGCTAGCCTTGGGTTGGTTATTTAACCACCTCTTCGCTTGGTCTTTTACAGCAAATGAAAATAGTAATAGCCTGTAGACATCCTGATCTACTTCTTTATCATGTACTGTGTCAGCAATTTGTAAAAACTATGCCAGAAACTCTGTAGGTTCTTCCTGCGAAAGACCGGAATACTGGTAACTTTGCTGCACCATGATAATGAGCTGAGGATTCAACTCAAAACTACTGACTTCTATGGAGGGTATACAGATACTACTCCCATATGAAGCAGTAGTGGGGTTAGCATATGACCCCAAAGTCCTTCTGGATTGTTCATTTCCACTTAGATCCATGATGGAGAAAGGGGGATGATGTGGATTTATTTTATTTATTTTAAAAAAAATTATTTTCAAAATAGTAAAATAAAATAAAATAAAATAAACGAAATAAAAATAAAAATAAAATTTGACAATATTTTATGAAGATATTCGAAAAAATGAGGAGGGAGAGAGTGGTTAGGATATTTTTGAAAAAGATATAATTTGAAAAATTTTGACTAAGTCAACCCAAGTAATTCGAAAATTATGACATATTAAAGGAGAAGATATTTTTTTTGATTTTTGAATTTTATTATGAAAGAGAAAAACACATAAAAGACACAAGACTTAAAATTTTTAGATCTAATGCTCCTTGTTTTCGAAAATTTTTGGAGGGAAAACTCCAAGGAACACCAAACTTAAAAATTTTAAGATCAAAACACAAAGAAGGCTCAAAAAAACCTTGAAGATTCACAAGAACACCAAGAACAAAAGAAAGAACACGAAACTTAAAATTTTTAGAAAACCAATTTAAAATTTTCGAAAACTAAAGAGAAATTAACAAGAAAATACCAAACTTAAAGTTTGGCACAAGATTTAATCAAAGAAAAATTATTTTTGAAAAAATTTTAAAAAGAAGATACCCAATTACCAAGAACATAAACCAACGCTCTAGCCAATTGAGCTATAAATGTAACGTGTTTTAAAGAGGTATTTTTAATAAATAAAATTATTTTTTTGAAAACTAATATTTTGAAAATGCACAAGAAAAATAAGAAAAGACACAAAACAAGATAAACCAAAGATCAAACAAGAAATATTGACAAGAACAATTTTAAGATCAAGGAAGAACAAAGAACATGCAATTCGAAAATTGAAAGACAAAGAAAAGCATGCAATTGACACCAAACTTAAAACATGACACTAAACTCACAGAAAAACTATAAAAATTAATAAAGAAAAATAATATTTTTTGATAAATTTTTTTAGAAGGGATAATAAAAGATGCAATTCTAGTGAAAAAAGACAAATTTTTCCTAATCTAAGCAACAAGATTCACCGTCAGTTGTTCAAACTCAAACAATCCCCGGCAACGGCGCCAAAAACTTGGTGTACGAAATTGGAATCACACTTTTGCAATCCGCACAATTAACCAGCAAGTGCAATGGGTCGTCCAAGTAATACCTTACGTGAGTAAGGGTCGAATCCCACGGAGATTGTTGGCTTGAAGCAAGCTATGGTTATCTTATTATTCTTAGTCAGGATATAATATCAATAATAACTTTTAGTTTTAATTGTAAAAAGTAAAAGAGCATGAAATAAATACTTATTATGCAGTAATGGAGAATATGTTGGAGTTTTGGAGATGCTTTGTCCTCTGAATTCCTGTAACATAATGCTTTCTCACTTTCATAAATGCAAGGCAATCATGTCAGAATAAGATCCATTGATCCTTTTGCGTCTGTTAGTACGCCCGACACTCGTGAGTCTTAAGCTCGTCACAGTCATCCAATCCCAGAATCCTACTCAGAATACCACAGACAAGGTTTAGACTTTCCGGATTCTTAAGGATGCTGCCAATGGATTCTAGCTTATACCACGAAGATTCTGATTAAGTAATCTAAGAGATACTCATTCAATCTAATGTAGAACGGAGGTGATTGTCAAGCACACGTTCATGGATTGAGGAAGGTGATGAGTGTCACGGATCATCACCTTCTTCATAGTGAAGCGCGAATGAACATCTTAGATAGGAACAAGCATGTTTGAATGGAAAATAGAAATAATTGCATTAATTCATCGAGACGCTGCAGAGCTCCTCGCCCCCAACAATGGAGTTTAGAGACTCATGCCGTCAAAAGGTATATAATTCAGATCTAAAATATCATGAGATGCAAAATAAGTCTCTAAAATTTGTTTAAATACTAAACTAGTAACCTAGGTTTACAGAAAATGAGTAAACTAAGATAATTGATGCAGAAATCCACTTCTGGGGCCCACTTGGTGTGTGCTGGGGCTGAGACTTAAGCTTCTCACGTGCCTGGGCTATTTCTGGAGTTGAACGCTAGGTTGTAACCTATTTCTGGCGTTGAACTCCAACTTGCAACCTGTTTCTGGCGCTAAACACCAGACTGCAACATGGAACTAGCGTTGAACGCCAGTTTACATCGTCTATCTTCACGCAAAGTATGAACTATTATATATTGCTGGAAAGCCCTCAATGTCTAATTTCCAACCCAATAAAGAGCTCGCCAATTGGACTCCTGTAGCTCCATAAATGCCGTTTCGAGTGCAGGGAGGTCAGAATCCAATAGCATCAACATTCCTTTTTCAGCCTAGATCAGATTTTTGCTCAGCTCCCTCAATTTTAGCAAAAAAATACCTGAAATCACATAAAAATACACAAACTTATAGTAAAGTCTAGAAATATAAATTTTTCCTAAAAACTAATAAAAATATACTAAAAACTAACTAAAACATACTAAAATCTACATGAAATTCCCCCAAAAAGCATATAAAATATCCGCTCATCACTCATGCAACCTTTCTTTTCAGCAGGGTGCTGCATTTCCTTAAAGAAATTTAGAGTGATATGCTCATCATGTACTCTCAAGGTCCTTTCTCCTTTCTCCACATCAATGATGACCCTTGCTGTGGCTAGGAAAGGCCTTCCTAATATGATAGAATCGCCTCCCTCTTCATCTAGATCCAAGATCACAAAATCTACTGGAAATATGAACTTACACACCTTGACTAAGAGATTCTCAACCACTCCATTAGGGATTACCATCGATCTATCATCAAATTACAGGGACATCCTTGTAGGCTTTACTTCTTCTATAGACAACCTTCTCATCATAGATAAAGACATCAGATTGATACTAGATCCAAGATCACACAGTGCCTTATCAATGGACATGTTGCCAATAGTGCAAGGCAAAAAGAAGCTCCCAGGCTTTGAGTTTTGGTGGGAGACCCTTTTGAATCACTGCACTGCATTCTTCTGTCAAGATCACTGTCTCCTTTTCATTCCAGCTTCTCTTCTTGTTAATGAGTTCTTTAAGGAATTTTGCATATAAAGGCATCTGCTCCAATGCTTCAGCAAGTGGGATATTGATTTCCAGCTTTTTAAAAACCTCTAGAAACTTGGGAAATTGTTGGTCTTTGTGCTCTCTTTGCAACCTTTGAGGGTATGGCAGAGGAGGGATGTAATGTTTAACCTCCTTCCTCTGTTCTTGTGGGGATTCTGTCATGACTTGTTTTCCCTTCCTTGAAGCCTGTGGTTCTTTCTCCTTCTTCTTGGAATTTTCTTGGTCTTCTTCCTCTGCTGCTACTTCTTCCTTGCCGTTAGCCTTGTCACTTTTCAATTGTCTTCCACTCCTGAGTTGAATTGCTTTACATTCTTCCTTGGGGTTGGGAATGGTGTCACTTGGAAATGCATTGGTTGGCCTTTCAGTAGGATATTTGGACAATTGTCCAATCTGTCTTTCTAGATTTCTCAGTGAGGCTTCATGGTTCTTATTGCCAATTCTTGATGCTTCATCATTTTCTCCATCATCATCTCCAAATTGGAGATTCTTTGGGACTCTTGAGGTAGTTGTGGCTGAGTATGGGATATGGATGGCGAATAAAAGTGGTGTTGGTTAGTTGATGGTTTATTCGGTGGATAGTAAGTGGATGCAGGGTGATTATTTTGTGGTTTTCTGTATTGATTTTGGTTAGTATTTTGATGGTTTTGATGGTTAGTGTTTCGAAAATTGTTATTGTTGGAGTTTCTTTGCCAAGGCTGCTGGTCCTGGTTCTCTCCCCACTTCAAGTTGGGGTGGTTCTTCCAAGATGAGTTGTAAGTGTCTCCATGTAAATCATTTGGTCCAGACCCTTGATTTTGCATGTATTGCACCTGTTCAGGCTACTGCTCTTCATAGCTTTCCTCCTGTTGTCCCCACACAACTGGTGGTTGATTAGTTGTGCTTACTGATGCAAGCTATAAGCCATCCATACTCTTTGACATCATTTCTATTTGCTGTTGAAGTTGCTGATGCATGATTTTATTTTGAGCCAAGATTGTGTCAACACCTTCAAGCTTAAATACGCCTCTCTTTGGAGCTGCATGCCTTTCAGGAGAGTAAAAATACTCATTGTTGGCCACCATGTCTATAAGATCATGTGCCTCTTGAGCAGTTTTCATCATTTGCAAGGATCCTCCTGAAGAATAATCCAAAGCTTTCCTTGAACTCATGGTCAAGCCTTCATAGAAATTCTGTAGCTCCATCCATTCACTGAACATTCCCTCAGGGCATCTTTGGATTAAAGCTTTATACCTCTCCCAGGCTTCACACAATAATTCTCTTTCTAACTGCCTGAAGGATTGCACATCAGTTTTCAGCTTAATGACTCTTTGAGGAGGGTAGAATTTGGTTAGAAATTTGCTAACTAGATCATCCCAATTGGTGATGCACTCTTTTGGGAAGGTTTCTAACCAATGTGTGGCTTTGTCTCTCAGTGAGAATGAGAATAACAAGAGCTTATAGATGTCAGGGTGAACTCCATTTGTTTTGACAGTGTCACAAATTCTCAAGAACACAGAAAGGTGTAGGTTTGGATCTTCAGCAGCACTTCCTCCATATTGACAATTACTCTGGACTAGGTAATCAATTGAGGCTTGAGTTTGAAGTTATTAGCATGGACATTGGAGGTTATCCCATAATTCCGTGGGTTAGGGATAGTGTAGGAGGCTAAGACTCTTCTCTGAGGCTGACCATTGATGTTGGCCACATCCTTAGGTGGATTAGGGATATTACCCTCCATCTCTTGATCTTCTTCCTCTGATTCTTCTTCTCCAATAACTCCATTCCCTCTAGCTTCTTTTTTCAATCTCAAGAATGTTCTCTCTGACTCAAAATCAAAGGAGGTGGATCCACCTCTTCTTCTACCTGGCATATGGTGCACGGAATTGCAATCACACTTTTGCAATCCGCACAACAAACCAGCAAGTGCACCGGGTCGTCCAAGTAATACCTTACGTGAGTAAGGGTCGAATCCCACAGAGATTGTTGGCTTGAAGCAAGCTATGGTTATCTTATTAATCTTAGTCAGGATACCAATAGGATTCTTTAGCCTCGATTGTAAAAGATAAAAAAAGGGTGTAAAAGGAGTAATTGTCACGCAGTAATGGAGAATATGTTGGAGTTTTGGAGATGCTTTGTCTTCTGAATCCCTGCAACATAATGCTTTCTCACTTTCAAACATGCAAGGCTCCTTCCATGGCAAGCTATATGTAGGGCGTCACCGTTGTCAATGGCTACTTCCCATCCGCTCAGTGAAAATGGTCCAAATGCTCTGTCACCGCACGACTAATCATCTGTCGGTTCTCGATCATGTCGGAATAGGACCCATTGATCCTTTTGCGTCTATCACTACACCCAACACTCGTGAGTTTGTAGCTCGTCACAGTCATCCAATCCTTGAATCCTACTCAGAATACCACAGACAAGGTTTAGACCTTCCGGATTCTCAAGGATGCTGCCAATGGATTCTAGCTTATACCACAAAGATTCTGATTAAGGAGTCTAAGAGATACTCATTCAATCTAATGTAGAACGGAGGTGGTTGTCAGGCACATGTTCATGGATTGAGGATGGTGATGAGTGTCACGGATCATCACCTTCCTCATATTAAAGCGCGAATGAACATCTTAGATAGGAACAAGCGTGTTTGAATAGAAAACAAAAATAATTGCATTAATTCATCGAGACGCTACAGAGCTCCTCACACCCAACAATGGAGTTTAGAGACTCATGCCGTGAAAAGGTATAAAGTTCATATCTAAAAATGTCATGAGGTACAAAACAAGTCTCTAAAAGTTGTTTGAATACTAAACTTGTAACCTAGGTTTATAGAAAATGAGTAAACTAAGATGAATAGTGCAGAAATCCACTTCTGGGGCCCACTTGGTGTGTGCTGGGGCTGAGACTTAAGCTTCTCACGTGCCTGGGCTGTTTTTGGAGTCGAACGCCAGGTTGTAACCTGTTTCTGGCGTTGAACTCTAACTTGCAACCTATTTCTGGAACTGAACGCCAGACTGCAACATGGAACTGGCGTTGAACGCCAGTTTACGTCGTCTATCTTTACGCAAAGTATTGACTATTATATATTGCTGGAAAGCCCTCGCTGTCTACTTTCCAACCCATTTGAGAGCGCGCCAATTTGACTCCTGCAGCTCCAAAAAATCTATTCCGAGTGTAGGAAGGTCAGAATCCAACAACATCAGCAGTCCTTTTTCAGCCTAAATCAGATTTTTGCTCAACTCCCTTAATTTCAGCCAGAAAATACCTGAAATCACAGAAAAACACAAAAACTCATAGTAAAATCCAAAAATATGATTTTTTCCTAAAAACTAATAAAAATCTACCAAAAACTAACTAAAACATACTAAAATCTACATGAAATTACCCCCAAAAAGCGTATAAAATATCTGCTCATCACAACACCAAACTTAAACTGTTGCTTGTCCCCAAGCAACTAGATAAATAAAATAAGATACAAAGAAATTAAGAAGCAATAATATCTCAGAGTTTTAAGTGAAGCTCAGATTCTAATTAGATGAGCGGGGCTAGTAGCTTTTTGCTTCTGAACAGTTTTGGCATCTCACTTTATCCTTTGAAATTCAGAATGATTGGCATCCATAGGAACTCAGAATTCAGATAGTATTATTGAGTCTCCTAGTTTAGTATGTTGATTCTTGAACACAGCTACTTCATGAGTCTTGGCCATGGCCCTAAGCACTTTGTTTTCCAGTATTACCACCGGATACATAAATGCCACAGACACATAACTGAGTGAACCTTTTTAGATTGTGACTTAGCTTTGCTAGAGTCCCCAATTAGAGGTGTCCAGAGTTCTTAAGCACACTCTTTTGCTTTGGATCACGACTTCAACCACTCAGTCTCAAGCCTTTCACTTGGACCTGCATGCCACAAGCACATGGTTAGGGACAGCTTGATTTAGCCGCTTAGGCCTGGATTTATTTCCTCGGGCCCTCCTATCCATTGATGCTCAAAGCCTTGGATCTTTTTCATCCTTGCCTTTTGGTTTAAAAGGCTATTGGCTTTTTCTACCTCTTTTGCTTCTCTCCTTTTTTTAGTTTCTTTTTTACTGCTTTTTCTTACTTCAAAGAATCACTTTCATGATTTTTCAGATCAACTATAATATTTCTCTTGTTCATCATTCTTTCAAGAGCCAACAATTTTAACATTCATAAAATTCAATATAAAAAATATGCATTGTTCAGGCATTCATTCAGAAGACAAAAAGTATTGCCCCACATCTAAATAATTAGAATTTTCCTTATTAAAAGCTCAAAAAATTTTGCCTCTTTATTCTAAAAGTCTACTATTTTATTCATGTTTGATGATGATGAGAAAAATAAATTATAGCTTAATTGGAAATAAAATCAAGATAGAGGTACTAATTACTAGTACTCATATATAACTTCTAAGGTAAATTCCTAATAAGAACAATTATCACAGAGTTAAGTTCAAGATTAGGACTTAACAACCTTTGGTTTGGGAGATGATGGGTGCTCCTTCAACTTGTGGGGTATCTGGTCCTTCAAGAGACAGCTTCTGGCGCTTCAACTCCTGTATCTCCGAATATTTATCTCAGACCCATTATTTTGTGGTAATGGTCTGCATGTACTTTGGTTAAGAACTTTTCTTAATTCCAAAATGGTTTTGGAATATTCTCTTTCTTGCCTCTTGAAGTAGTTTGTTTTCCCTTAAGTGCCATGATCTTGATGAGTTTTAGCTCAGTGATCACAGAAAAACACACCAAACTTAGAGGTTTGCTTGTCCTCAAGCAAAAGAAAGGAAATGAGAGGAATAGAAGGAGCGGCAATTTCGAAATTTCAAAAGATATAATGAGATTTTGAAAAAGATAACTTTGAATTCAAAAAGATAATATGATGAGTTTGAAAAAGATTTGAGAAGAAATTAAAAAGATTTGAAAAGAATTCAAAAAGATAATTGAGTTTTGAAAAAGGTTTGAAAAGGTATTGATGAAAAAATAAGAAACATGTTTAGGATTAAAAATTTTTGGAATTGAAGTTGAAAGATGAGAGTTTGTAATATGTTTATGCAAGAAATCATGAATTGAAAAATGAAAAATGGAAAAAAAAATTTGAAGTGAAAACGAATTTACCTCCTCTCCACAATCCTGGCGTTAAACGCCCAAACGCTGCATGTTTTGGGCGTTTAACGCCCATCTGTAGCTTCTCCTGGGCGTTCAACGCCCAGTTGTTGCTTCTAGCTGGCGTTAAATGCCAAAAACTCCTTTGTCATTGGGCATTTTTCTCCACCGGGATTTCAATTTCCCAGGGAATAATCTGAGCCTAGAATTAAACAGCAGAACTTTCTGCCCTGGCTCAAAGACTTTGGATGATAATTTCTTATCATGCCATCTTTTTGCTTTCTCTTTGTAAATTTTTGCATTTTCGAAAGCACTGAGTCTGAATACCTCTAGCTCATTTAACTAGAGCAATCGTTTTTCTCCAGCTAACTTGGCATCAAGGTTTAAGAATCTGGTTGCCCAGTAGGCCTTATGTTCCAGTTCCACTGGCAAGTGACAGGCTTTTCCATACACAAGTTGGTATGGAGAGGTCCCTATAGGAGTCTTGAATGCTGTTTTGTATAACCACAAAGCATCATCCAAGATTCTTGCCCAATCCCTTCTACAGTTAATCACAGTCCATTCCAGGATTCTTTTAAGTTCTCTATTAGAGACTTCAGCTTGCCCATTTGTCTATGGATGATATAGAGTGGCCACCCTGTGGCCTATTCCATATCGAACCAAAGCAGAGTAAAGTTGTTTATTGTAGAAATGAACGCTCCCATCACTGATTAGTACTCTAGGGATACCAAATCTGCTGAAGATGTGTTTCTGGAGGAATTTCAACACTGTCTTAGTATCATTAGTGGGTGTTGCTATAGCTTCTACCCATTTGGATACATAATCCACTGCCACCAGAATATAAGTGTTTGAGTATGATGGTGGGAATGGCCCAATGAAGTCAATACCCCATACATCAAACAACTCAATATCCAAGATCCCTTGTTGAGGCATGGCATAACTGTGAGAAAGATTGCCAGATCTTTGGCAACTGTCACAATTAAGTACAAACACTCGGGAGTCTTTATAGAGAGTAGGCCAGTAGAAGCCACATTGGAGGACTCTTGTGGCTGTTCGCTCACTTCCAAAATGTCCTCCATACTGTGATCTATGGCAGTGCCAGAGGATTTTCTGTGCTTCTTCTTTAGGCACAGATCTACGGATTACTCCGTCTGCACATCTCTTGAAGAGATATGGTTCATCCCAAAGATAGTACTTTGCATTAGTAATCAATTTCTTTTATTGCTGCCTACTGTACTCATTGGGTATGAATCTAACTGCCTTGTAGTCTGCAATATTTGCAAACTATGGCACTTCCTGGAAGGCAAATAGTTGCTCATCCGAAAAGTTTTCAGAGATCTCAGTAAAAGGGAGGGACGCCCCTTCTACTAGTTCTATTCGGGACAGGTGATCTGCTACTTGATTCTCTGTCCCTTTTCTGTCTCTTATTTCTATATCAAACTCTTGTAGAAGCAACACCCATCTGATGAGTCTGGGTTTTAAATCCTGCTTTGTGGGTAGATATTTAAGAACAGCATGGTCAGTGTACACAATCACTTTTGATCCTACTAAATAAGATCTAAACTTGTCAATGGCATAAACCACTGCAAGTAACTCTTTTTGTGTGGTTGTGCAGTTCTTCTGTGCGTCATTTAAAACATGGCTGGCATAGTAAATGATGTGCAGAAGCTTGTCATGCCTTTGTCCCAACACTGCACCAATGGCATGGTCACTGGCATCACACATTAGTTCAAATGGTAATGTCCAGTCTGGTGCAGAGATGACTGGCGCTGTGACCAGCTTAGCTTTTAGAGTCTCGAACACCTGCAAACACTCCTTTTTAAAGATAAATGGCGTGTCAGCAGCTGGCAGATTACTCAGAGGTTTGGTGATTTTTGAAAAATCCTTTATAAACCTCCTATAGAATCCTGCATGCACTAGAAAGCTTCTGATTGCCTTAACATTGGTAGGTGGTGGTAATTTTTCAATTATCTCTACCTTAGCTTGATCCATTTCTATTCCCTTATTCGAAATTTTGTGCCCAAGGACAATTCCTTCAGTCACCATAAAGTGACATTTCTCCCAGTTTAAAACCAGGTTAGTCTCTTGGCACCTCTTTAGAACAAGTGCTAGATGGTCAAGACAGGAGCTGAATGTGTCTCCAAATACTGAAAAAGTCATCCTTGAAGACTTCCAGAAATTTTTCCACCATATCAGAGAAAATTGAGAGCATGCTCCTTTGAAAGGTTGCAGGTGCATTGCACAGACCAAATGGCATCCTTCTGTATGAAAATACTCCGGATGGACATGTGAATGCTGTTTTCTCTTGATCTTGGGGATCTACTGCAATTTGATTATAACCTGAATATCCATCCAGGAAGTAGTAGTATTCATGACCTGTTAGTCTTTCTAGCATCTGGTCTATAAAGGGTAAGGGAAAATGATCCTTTATGATAGCTGTTTTGAGCCTTCTATAATCAATACACATACGCCACCCTGTAACTGTTCTTGTAGGAACCAGTTCATTTTTTTTCAATATGAACCACTGTCATGCCACCTTTCTTAGGGACAACTTGGACAGGACTTACCCAGGGGCTATCAGAAATAGGATAAATAATCCCAGCCTCTAGTAATTTAGTGACCTCCTTCTGCACCACCTCCTTCATGGCCGGATTTAGCCGCCTCTGTGGTTGAACCACTGGCTTAGCATCACCCTCCAATAGGATCTTGTGTATGCATCTGGCTGGGCTAATGCACTTAAGATCACTGATGGACCACCCAAGAGCTGTCTTGTGTGTCCTTAGCACTTGAATTAGTGCTTCCTCTTCCTGTGGCTCTAAGGTAGAGCTTATGATCACAGGAAAGGTATCACATTCTCCCAGAAATGCATATTTCAGGGATGGTGGTAATGGTTTAAGCTCGGGTTTAGGAGGTTTCTCCTCTTCCTGAGGGATTTTCAAAGATTCTATTATTCTCTCTGATTCCTCCGGATCAGGCTAAACATCTTTAAAGATATCCTCTAGCTCTGATTCGAGACTCTCAGTCGTATTGACCTCCTTTACCAGAGAGTCAATAATATCAATGCTCATGCAGTCATTTGGGGTGTCTGGATGCTGCATAGCTTTGACAACATTCCACTTGAACTCATCCTCATTGACTCTCAGGGTTACTTCCCTTTTTTGAACATCAATAAGGGTTCGGCCAGTTGCTAGGAAAGGTCTTCCCAGAATGAGAGTTGCACTCTTGTGCTCCTCCATTTCCAGCACCACAAAGTCAGTGGGAAAGGCAAATGGCCCAACCTTGACAATCATGTCTTCAATCATGCTTGATGGGTATTTAATAGAGCCATCAGCAAGTTGGAGACATATCAGGGTTGGTTTAACTTCATCAGTCAACTCAAGCTTTTTGATAGTAGATGCAGGTATTAGGTTGATACTTGTCCCAAGATCACATAGATCTTGCTTAGTACAAGTACCCTCCAATGTGCATGGTATCATAAAGCGTCCGGGATCTTTAAGCTTCTCAGGTAAGCTTTTTAGAATGACTGCACTGCATTCTTCAGTGAGGTAAACTTTTTCAGTTTCCCTCCAATCCTTCTTATGACTTAAGATCTCTTTCATGAACTTAGCATAAGAGGGTATTTGCTCAAGTGCCTCTGCAAATGGAATCTTTATTTCAAGAGTCCTGAGATAGTCTGTAAAGCGGGCAAATTGCTTATCCTGTTCCGCTTGGCTGAGTTTCTGAGGATAAGGCATTTTGGCTTTGTATTCCTCAACCTTAGTTGCTGTAGGTTTATTGCCTACAGATGTGGGTTGAGAAGCCTTTTTAGAGAGGCTGCTATCAGCACTTGTATGTGTCTGATCCCCCACTGGCATTTCAATGCCAGGGGTGGAAGTTGGAGTGGCATTAGACGCCAACTCCTCACCTGTTTCTGGCGTCTAAACGCCAGAACTGTGCTTCCTTTGGGCATTCAATGCCAATTCCTTGCTTGTTTCTGGCGTTGAACGCCAGGACTAAGCATGGTTTGGGCGTTCAACGCCAGCTTTCCAGCCATTTTATGGCGTTTGAGCGCCAGAGTTATTCCTCTCTGGGCTCTTACTATCCTCAGATGGATTTTGGGTAGTTTGCTCATTTCTTGGCTTCCTGCTACCTTGAAGTGAGGTATTTAATGTTTTCCCACTTTTTAATTGAACTGCTTGGCACTCTTCTGTTATTTGTTTTGATAACTGTTGTTCTATTTGCTTCAACTGTACTTCTATATTCATATTAGCCATTCTTGTTTCTTGAAGTATCTCCTTGAATTCGGTTAGCTGTTTTGTTAGAAAATCCAGTTGCTAATTGAATTCAGTAACTTGTTCTGTAGGACTGAGTTCAGCAGTTACTGTTTTAGCCTCTTCATTGATGGAAGGTTCACTACTTAGGGCAGATGCTGATTTCTGGCAACTGTATCAATAAGCTCTTGAGCTTCTTCTATTGTCTTTCTCATGTGTATAGATCCGCCAGCTGAGTGGTCTAGAGAAATCTGAGCTCTCTCTATAAGTCCATAATAAAAGACGTCTAACTGCACCCACTCTGAAAACATTTTAGAGGGGCATTTTCTTAGCATCTCTCTGTATCTCTCCCAGGCATTATAAAGGGATTCATTATCTCCTTGTTTGAAGCCTTGGATGCTCAACCTTAGCTATGTCATCCATTTTGGAGAAAAATAGTGATTTAGGAATTTTTCTGACAGCTGTTTCCATGTCTTTATGTTGTCCTTAGGTTAGTTATTTAACCAAGCTCTTTTACAGCAAATGGAAACAGTAACAATCTATAGACATCCTGATCTACTTCCTTATCATGTACTGTGTCAGCAATTTGTAAAAATTGTGCCAAAAACTCTATAGGTTTTTCCTGTGGAAGACTGAAATACTGGCAACTTTGCTGCACCATGATAATAAGCTGAGGATTCAACTCAAAACTACTAACTCCAATGGAGGGTATACATATACTACTCCCATATGAAGTAGTAGTGGGGTTAGCATATGACCCCAGAGTCCTTCTGGACTGTTCATTTCCACTTAACTCCATGATGGAGAAAGGGGAGATGATGTGAATTTATTTTATTTATTTTATTATATATAAAAATTTCGAAATAATAATAACCAAATAAAATAAAATAAAGACGACAAGAATTTAAAAATATTTTATGAAGATTTTCAAAAAAGTGAGGAGAGATAAAGTAGTTAGGATATTTTAGAAAAAGATATAATTTTTTTTTTAAAAAATCTTAAAAGGATAAGATTTGAAAAATTTTGAAATTGAAATCTGAATTTTTATAAAAAAAAATTCGAAAATATGGCTTAAAAATAGTTAGAAAGGATATTTTTTGAATTTTGAATTTTATGATGAAAGAGAAAAACACACAAAAGACACAAGACTTAAAATTTTTGGATCTAATGCTCCTTGTTTTCGAAAATTTTGGAGGAAAAACATCAAGGAACACCAAACTTAAAAATTTTAAGATCAAAACACAAGGAAGACTCAAGAACACTTTGAAGACTCACAAGAACAACAAGAACAAAAGATAGAACACCAAACTTAAAATTTTTAGGAAATCACAATAAATTCTCGAAATTTAAAGAAAATTAACAAGAGAACACCAAACTTAAAGTTTGGCACAAGATTCAATCAAAGAAAAATTATTTTTGAAAAAGATTTTAAAAAGAAGATACCCAATTATCAAGAACATAAACCAACGCTCTAACCAATTGAGCTATAAATGTAACGTGTTTTAAAGAGGTATACTTTTTTTAATAAATAAAAATAAAAAAATTTTTGAAAACTAATATTTTGAAATTGCACAAGAAAAACACGAAAAATACACAAAATAGGAAAAACCAAAGATCAAACAAGAAAAATTGACAAGAACAATTTGAAGATCAAGGAAAAATAAAAAACATGCAATTCGAAAATTGAAAGACAAAGAAGAGCATGCAATTGACACCAAACTTAAAACATGACACTAAATTCACAGAAAAAAAACTAAAAATTAATAAAGAAAAATAATATTTTTGAAAAAAAATTTTTTAGAAGGGATAATAAAAGATGCAATTCTAGTAAAAAAGATAATTTTTTCCTAATCTAAGCAACAAGATTCACCGTCAAACATAATGCTTTCTCACTTTCAAACATGCAAGGCTCCTTCCATGGCAAGCTGTATGTAGGGCGCCACTGTTGTCAATGGCTATTTCCCATCCTCTCAGTGAAAATGGTCCAAATGCTCTGTCACCGCACGGCTAATCATCTGTCGATTCTCGATCATGTCGGAATAGGATCCATTGATCCTTTTGCGTCTGTCACTACGCCCAACACTCGTGAGTTTGAAGCTCATCACAGTCATCCAATCCTTGAATCCTACTCAGAATACCACAGACAAGATTTAGACCTTCCGGATTCTCAAGGATGCTGCCAATGGATTCTAGCTTATACCAAGAAGATTTCGATTAAGGAGGCTAAGAGATACTCATTCAATCTAATGTAGAACGGAGGTGGTTGTGAGGCACATGTTCATGGATTGAGGAAAGTGATGAGTGTCACGGATCATCACCTTCCTCATATTAAAGCGTGAATGAACATCTTACATAGGAACAAGCGTGTTTGAATAGAAAACAGAAATAATTGCATTAATTCATCGAGATGCTGCAGAGCTTCTCACCCCCAACAATGGAGTTTAGAGACTCATGCCATCAAAAGGTATAAAGTTCAGATCTAAGAATGTCATGAGGTACAAAACAAGTCTCTAAAAGTTGTTTAAATACTAAACTTGTAACCTAGGTTTATAAAAAATGAGTAAACTAAGATGAATAGTGCAGAAATCCACTTCTAGGGCCCACTTGGTGTGTGTTGGGGCTGAGACTTAAGCTTCACACGTGCCTGGGCTATTTTTGGAGTCGAACGCCAGATTGTAACCTATTTCTGGCGTTGAACTCCAACTTGCAACCTGTTTCTGGCGCTGAACGCCAGACTACAACATGGAACTGGCGTTGAACGCCAGTTTGCGTCATCTATCTTCGCGCAAAGTATGGACTATTATATATTTCTGGAAAGCCCTGGATGTCTACTTTCCAACCCAAATGAGAGCGCACCAATTGGACTCTTTTAGCTCCAAAAAATCTATTCCGAGTGCAGGGAGGTCAGAATCCAAAAACATCAGCAGTCCTTTTTCAGCCTAAATCATATTTTTGCTCAGCTCCCTCAATTTCAGTCAGAAAATACCTGAAATCACAGAAAAATACACAAACTCATAGTAAAGTCCAGAAATATGATTTTTGCCTAAAAACTAATAAAAATCTACTAAAAACTAACTAAAACATACTAAAATCTACATGAAATTACCACCAAAAAGCGTATAAAATATCCGCTCATCAGCATACAAACTCAAACAAACCAAAAACACAAAAGCAGGGCACTCTGTTGCTAGAGTGCAGTTATGGTTGGCAGAAACAAAATCTCAAAAAGTTAGTGTGCTTAATGAAAACAAAAGAAAATGCTTAATCTAGATTATCACCTTACTTAATCATTGTTAATCTAAATCAATCCCCGGCAACGGCGCCAAAAACTTGATGAAGGAAAAACGATTCCACACAAACTCACCGGCAAGTATACCGGGTCGCATCAAGTAGTAAGACTCACAAGAGTGAGGTCGATCCCACGAGGATTGGTTGGATAAAGCAATTTTAGTTAGGTGATAAATTTAGTTAAGTGAATATTGATGAATTGAGTGAAATTTGATCAACAAAAAGTAAATTACATGGAATGTAAGGTGCTGGAAGTAAATTGACAGAAATTTAAATGGCAAGAAACGTAAATTGCTGAAACTTAAAGCGCAAGAAATTAAAAGAACTGAATCTTAAATTGCAAGAAAGGTAAATAACTAAATCTTAGAGTGCAAGAAATTAGAGTTGCAGAATTTAAAGTGTAGAGAAACTTAAACGACATGAATCATAAAGGGAAATGGGTGCAGGGAAGTAAATAGCAAGACAAATCAAATGGAAAATGAATTCAGAGATCTAAAGTGAATAGAATCAAAGAGAATGATTCATCAGGGATTAGAGATATCATAATCCATCATAAATCAATTGGGTCTCAACTCCTTTCTCAGTCATATGTGTATATCTATGGCAAATTGAAATTGATTGGATCCCAATTCGTTGGCAATCCAATCTCTCTAATCACAATCAACCTTTCCAATTTCTTGATCTAATTGTCATGAGAAGAGGTTAAGTGCAAATCTCTCATCCATAAGCCACACTAACTCTCAAGATCTCAATTCCTCCCGAATGGTGGTGATCAAGAGAGTAGTTAAGGATAGAGCTCCAATTATAATGCAAGTGATTCCCCTTCCAAGGCTCACACAAGCACTCAATTGAATTCAACCCCCTTCCGGAGTGAAGAATTCTAAATCAAAATAGAAGATATCCAATAGCTACAAAAATGAATTGAGAAGAAGAAGAATTTTATTGATTCATTGGAATTACAATAGAGCTCCTTCCCCTAATGAATTTGGGGTTTAGTTCATCATTGCTCACGTAAAACCAGAAAAGAAAAATTGAAGAGAAAAGCAAAAGAAAAAATGTCCAAAGAAAATACAATTCAGATCTGCTAACTAACTATGCTGAAATTCCCGACTGACTAGCTCCTTTCTAAATCAAATATTCTTCTATTTATACACTTTCCAAATTGATCTTTAAATCCTTGGATTGGGCCTTGTTGAAGCAAGCCAGAGTGGGTCTCAGTGATGTTGAAATGGGGCAATTGACAATTCGTTGCAAGGGTGCCAAATTCTGTCACTGCTGGTGTCCACGTTGGCCTCAACGTTTGCAAGAAAACATTGAGTCAAACGTTGGCTTTGAGAAAAGATTTCCAAAAGAGTAAGCGTTGGCGCCAACATTTGACTCAACGTTGGTGCACCAATGTTTTTCCACCCACGCGTGCATGTTGTCTATGCGTATGCGTCAAAACGGAGTTTTGCGCATATACGTCGCTCACGCGTTGGCGTGTCTGGCCAAAATATACATCCACGCGTACATGTTGATGGCGAATTTTGCCATTCTACGCATGCGCGCAGCTCATGCGTATGTCTGTTTTATATATCCACGCGTACGCGTCGCCCAAAATTTTTCTGGCTCCAGCTTTTGAAAACCATCGAAGACGTTAGAGGTAACGTTGGACTTCCAACATTCCCTCCAACGCCAGCACCAGCAGTCTTGCAAAAATTTTTAACTCCACATTTGAAGGCAACGTTGGATCACCAGCGTTGCCCTCAACGTTGGCACCACTTTTTTCTTCCAAAAACGTTGCCTGCAACATTGGTGGATCAACGTTTCCACCAACATTGCATCTCCCTCTTCTTTCTTACTTCTTTCTTGCCTCATTTCCACCTACAATCAATCAAACAATTGCCTCAAAGTTTGCTATAATCATGAGGTATTTGCATCATTCATAACATCTAGTAAAAGTAGCATAAAACCTTATGAAAAAGCACATAAACAACCATGTTCAATTGACTTAGGAAATGCATGAAATTTCAATCCAAGTGCTTACTTATTGCTCAAGAAAGTGCATAAAACCTATTGAAATAAGTGAAAAATGCTTGTGAAACTAGCATAAGATGACTTGTCATCAACAACTCGAGAGAAAGATCCTTTCTGAGATTGATTCTATTGCAATATGTTAGAAAAATTTCATATATAAGTCAAAACTTTTGGATAATAACAGGAGTCGTTAAGTATGTACCTTTAAAGTTGCATGGTAAACTTTTTAAGGCTTTGGTGTGTCAACTCTTATCAGAATATCAATAGGTCCACGTTTTTTGAACTAAGTGTTGCACCACTCGATCATCCTCTGCTCTGACTCCTACCTTGTGTATCCCAATTCTCCTCAACTGGTTGTGGGTCAGCAACAACTTGAACAATAGGCGTTTGGCGAGTAATTAAAGGAATTGAAAGATAAAGGTGAGTTGAGAATAGAAATTATGCCTATAAACATGCTAAGTACTGAGGGGAAAGATTTCTTTTGCTTACCTATGGTTTTCTTTGACACTATCTGTGCAGGGAAGAAGACCAGATTTGAGAGAGCTGGATTAACAGAAGTACAATAAGCAAAAAGCTACTTTGACCACCATTTTAGAAAGTTAGGAGTTGACAGAAAATAATGTGTGATATTCAGATGTTGGTATCGAGTCGACATCCTCTGGTGGTTCATTTCCAACATTCTATCGAATTCTTGTGTCTCAGACACCTCATGGTGAATCCTTTGAGCTTTAGGATCGGAGACAAAGGAGAAGGTAAGACTTCAACTAAACCAAACTATCCAGCTACATAGCACGGTGAATAAACAACTATTTTCTTTTTGAAAGTCCAAGTCAATTCATGCCGTAAGGCGACAAGAAGGATTTGAGGAGTTAAGATCCTAGCTCACAAATCATCGACTAATATTTGATTTTCTGGTTGAAAACTGGTAAAAAAGTTGAAACATGCAACATAACTGGGCAGAAATAAGAATGGGTTTGGAAAATATGAGATATTACTGCCTTCATTGATGTCGAACAAAGTGTCGAAAGGCACCAATAAGGGACATGTTTTTTGGTTTTGTCCAGGAAAGCTGGGAAAGACAAATGCCATCAATAGGAGTGTGGGGAATTTCCCATTCAGAGGCTGTGAGTCGAGGCTCCAGAAATCCTTTGAGCCATAAATTTACAACCCAAAGGAGATCGAAAGGGTTGATAAAAGGATCCCCTTGACGAATTTCACCAACAATCAAAGAAAGAGTTTCGAAAAGCTGACTCAGGATCAAGGCAGGAAGGTCGATGAGTTTTTTATGATAGAGCATAATGGCCAGGGCAAGTAGTTGTTCTTATAAATTTGAACTAACTTAGAGAAGAAAACAAAAGTATTGAGCCAAAGTAAGAGAAAGGCTACATGTTCACTATCAGAAATAGGATCATCTTCAGAACCAATGTTATTTTGAATAAAGTTCCATATGGAATTCGAGTCAAAATTGATATCATAATCATCTTTAGGGCAATCAGTCAACCATGACATGAATTCACCATCAACTGATAAACTAGCCAGGGCCGAAATGTCCATCAAGTTCAGATCCGTCATTCCTTAAGAAAAATGAACGTTATTGGTGGCAGGACACTAGAAGTACAAACGGTCCCTAGTAAAAGAGCAATATAAAAGAGATCAAAGATAGCTAATTCTAAGGCATGCACAATAATTAAAGATTCCCAAATCGACTTATATATAGGTGCAAGTTGAGACATCTAGATTGAAAAAAGAGGACTCAAATCCCTAGGGGAGCAGTTCTGAATACTCGACTAGCAAAATTTGAAACATTGATATGTTTACAGAAAATCAATGGTAGATGTTCTGGCGACGATGGAAAGAAATAAGAAATAGAATCAATCTATACTTGGGTTGCCAAACGACCTAAGAAAGAATACAACACTCCATTAATTGAGAATGATAGAAATACCTGGTGACGCCAGAGACTAGAGGTTTCTGCATTTGGATTTGGAGCTCTCAAAGCCCCATCTTCATCATAGAACTGCGCTATTTTAGCCACTAATAGAGGAAGAGGAAGGGCTTTATCCCTTTTTTTGCAAGAATGAGATGTGGCAGTCATGGATCTTGAAGAAGAAATGTGGTGGTGATGTCTGGCGTAGAGGTTGAATGGAAGAGCAATTGAGAAACTGTGGGAAGCGTGTTGCCCAGAGAGAGAAAAAATTAAGGTTTTCAAGAAGCAAGTTTCTCGGAAATTGGGAATGATATGATTCAATTTGTGAAGAAATTCAAGAAACAGCACATTAAGACCCAGGGGACGTTATGTTTTCCCAAAAAAGTGTGCGTCATTTAAAATTATGCATAACTGTCCATTCAAATTTTAAGAATTTGAAAAGGTTGCACGTGCTTGGCACGAAAACTATCAAAACTTGTATTTTTGAACAAAATAACAAGTTTTAAAGGGAGAATTTGTTGGTACAAAAAATTGATTTTTTACTACAAGTGGTTTCGACTATAGAAGCAGTATTTCGACTACAGAAGCAGAAACGGGTAAGTCGAAGTCGAAAAAGATGGCACAAAAAGTCTCGAAGTCAAAAGGTAGTTATTGTCTTTCTTTGATCATCAAGGCTTGCTACTCGACCTTCAAGCAGACTGGAGGACATGGGTACGAAATTTGAGGAGCAAAATGAACAAACATGGGACTTAAAAACCAAGAAAGACGTGGGTGTCAAAACTTGGGGATCAAGATTCTTCAGGATCAAGACAAGGTCATGGCTGAGTAAAAGGAGGAAATAAAATCGTGGACAACATGCTTCATGATCAATCAATCTCCATGGTCTATAAATAGTAAAAACTCAAAAGAGTTTGGGACTTCATTAAAGAACACTAAATCATCACATAAACTCATAAAATTTCTAGTCTCCGTGACGCAATGGAAGAACATGGAGTGCAAGTGCATGTGAGCATTAGAAGTCAACATTTAACTTGTTTTCTTTTATTTATTTGATTCAATTTCATTTGTTTTCTTTGAATTTTGTTATTATTTTACTTTCACACTTTCATTTCTTTTTTATTTCATTATTTATCTCTTTTCCATTTATCATAAGTCCACAACTAGTAATTTCGACATAAACTGCTTTGACACCGTAATTAAGTAATTTTTGGGTCGAGCTCATTCTTTTTCAGATTAGTCGTATCTACTCCCCGATACTTGAGATCTTAATACAATCTCATTTCGACACCACTTGTCGAAGTCAACAAAAAAAAAGAGTGAAATAGCTAGTCATAACTAACTTTTTTTATGTTTGACCAACTTAGTTAGACTTAGTTAACAAAAAGACTTAAATGTATAATATTATTCAATTTGAATATGTTAATTTATAACATTGCACTCTTGATAAAATCTCTCTTTATTGTTTTTTAGTATATGTACCCGTGTTTTTTACCAAAAATATACAAAAATATATAATTTTTTTTAATTTTTTAAATAAAAATACACAAAAGTCATACAAATTTTTCGAAGTTAATTAAATCTAAATTTAACTGTTTTTAATATCAAAGACATTGAATAATTATTTTACTTATTTTTAAAGTAGAATAATTATTTATAGATAAGAATACATAATTTGTAATCAAATTGAAATATTTATATTAGGATTATATCTTTTTTAATATTTCTTTTCAAACAATAGTGATGATTGAATTAACCATGTTTTTTAACATTTTGGTTGAGTCTTCTTTATTTTGTTATTGACAAATTTTTTATAAAAAAAACAAATTCTTTAGTAAATTATTACCATCATAAGCAATAAATAAAATCAAGAAAAAAATTATAAAAAATTAGATAAAAAATATAAAATAGAATGTAAAAATTTGTTTTGAAACTTTGTCAATAGTGCTAAAAAAATTCTAAAAGCTTGTATCTTAAAACTTCATATATTAGAAGTCTGCCTAATTCATCAGCCATTGTATTTCCTATATTAGAAAAATGAAGTGCCAAATAAATATGAATATAAATAATTTAATAAATAAATCTAAGTTCACTTATAAAGGGTTTAAATTGTATAAAAATGAAAAAGATCAGTGGTAATGAATGTTCAAAGTACACACATTAAATATTTTTTAGGAATATGACATGAGTTTATCAAGAAATTGCCATATCATTTATTAAGGAAAAAAAAGAAAAAATTAGTTGTGTAGAATTAACAGAATTTAGTTCTTATATACTCTTTTCTTTTTGCTATCACAGTTTCTTCTTACTCTGTGATGCTTTCTTTCTAAGTGTCTTTTTGTATCCGTTATGGTATCTAGAGCCACCAATTTTCTTTTCTGATCCATAATGGAAATCACACTTTTAGATTCAACAAAGAAAACCTTTTCACCGATTGCTAAGAAACTTAATGAAGATAACTACTCTACCTGGAGATATCTTGTTGTTCTTACTATTGAGAGTCTGATACTAGAGAATCATCTTGATCCAACCAAGATCCCAGAACAATTCACATCAGATGCTACCAAGAAAACTATTACTAAATCAGAAAAGTTCAAGAATTGGTGCCAACGTGATAGAACCCTCGCAACTTGGCTAGTTGCTTCAACGACAAATTGTTTCAAAAACAAAGTCATTCACTTATCCATATTCTATGAAGTTTGGAATAAAATTGATGAATATTTTCAGGCCGCTGCATACGTGCATGTTCAAAGTCCAAAGAGTCAACTCAGATCCTATAAGAAAACTGGCTTAGCTACTGACTTTCTTGCCAAGATTCGTAAAATTATAGACTCTTTATTTGCTGTAGGTTATGAAGTACAAGAGGATGATCACATACTAACCATCATTGATGGTTTTTCTGAAGAGTATGCAGTATATATTTTCTCTATCATAGCAAAAAGGGGTTCTTTTCCAGTAGTTGAGGCTAAAGCATTTCTTCTCTCTCATGAAAAAATGCTTGAGCATTTCAAGAAACCAAAAATTGGCATGCTCATAGCTCATTATGCTCAAACTCCTTCATTCAACTTTGATTACTGGTGCACGAAGTTGTGATCTCAATGGCGCCAACAATTTGGTACGGACAATTGTAATCTCAACTCTTTTTCACAACTTCGCACAACTAACCAGCAAGTGAACTAGGGTCGTCCAAGTAATAAACCTTACGTGAGTAAGGGTCGATCCCATGGAGATTGTCGGCTTGAAGCAAGCTATGGTCATCTTGTAAATCTCAGTCAGGCGGATTCAAATGGTTATGGAGTTTTGATAATTAAAAGATAAATAAAACGTAAAATAAAGATAGAGATGCTTATGTAAATCATTGGTGGGAATTTCAGATAAGTGTATGGAGATGCTTTATCCCTTTTGAATCTCTGCTTTCCTACTGCCTTCATCCAATCATTCATACTCCTTTCCATGGCAAGCTGTATGTTGGGTATCACCATTGTCAATGGCTACTTCCCATCCTCTCAGTGAAAATGGTCCTCTACGGTTTCTGTACGGCTAATCAACTGTCGGATTGCTCGTCTCAGATGAAAAATACCATGCACAGATATCGTATGGCTAATCAGCTGTTGGTTCTCAATCGTGCAGGAATAGGATTTACTATCCTTTTGCGTCTGTCACCACGCCCTACAGTCACGAGTTTGAAGCTCGTCATAGTCATCCCATCCCAGATCCTACTCGGAATACCACAGACAAGGTTTTGACTTTCCGGATCTCAAGAATGCTGCTAATTCATTCTAGGTTATACCACGGAGGTTCCAATCTTAGATTTAGATGCCCCATTGTCAGAGGGGAGTCGATGTGAATCGTTGATTAGAAACCCAAGAGATATACATTCAAGCTTGTCTTCATGTAGAACGGAAGTGGTTGTCAATCACACGTTCATAAGTGAGAATGGTGATGAGTGTCACATAATCATCACATTCATCATGTTCTTGTGTGTGAATGGATATCTTAGAATAAGAATAAACATGAATTGAATAGAAAACAGTAGTACTTTGCATTAATACTCGAGGAACAGCAGAGCTCCACACCTTAATTTATGGTGTGTAGAAACTACACCGTTGAAATTATATAAGTGAAAATAGGGTAGGCATGGCCATCTAAGATAGCATAAAACTGATCAAAGATCTTCGATACAATAGTAAAAGGTCCTATTTATATCAGACTAGTTACTAGGGTTACAGAAATAAGTAAATGATGTAGGAATCCACTTCCGGGCCCACTTGGTGTGTGCTTGGGCTGAGCATTGAAGCTTTCACGTGTAGAGGTCTTCCTTGGAGTTAAACGCCAGTTTGTAACTTGTTTCTGGCATTTAAATCTGCTTTGCAACTTGTTTCTGGTGTTTAACGCTAGAATAGGGCAAAAAGCTAGCGTTAAACGCCAGTTTGTGTCGTCTAAACTCGGGCAAAGTATGGACTATTATATATTGCTGGAAAGCCCTGGATGTCTACTTTCCATTTCGAGTGCATGGAGCTCAGAATCCAACAGCATCAGCAGTCCTTTGTCAGCCTCTAAATCAGATTCTTGCTTAGGTCCCTCAATTTCAGCCAGAAAATACCTGAAATCACAGAAAAACACACAAACTTATAGTAAAGTCTAGAAATGTGAATTTTGCATAAAAACTAATAAAAATATACTAAAAACTAACTAAATCATACTAAAAACTATGCAAAAACAATGCCAAAAAGTGTATAAATTATCCGCTCATCGCAACACCAAACTTAAATTATTGCTTGTCCCCAAGCAACTGAAAATAAAATAGGATAAAAAGAAGAGAATATACAATGAATCTCACAATATCACTGAAACTTAGTCCCAATTAGATTAGCGGGGCTAGTAGCTTTTTGCTTTTGAACAATTTTGGCATCTCACTTTTTCCTTTGAAGTTCAGAATGATTGGCATCTATAGGAATTGATTCTCCTAGTTTAGTATGTTGATTCTTGAACACAGCTACTTTATGAGTCTTGGCCGTGGCCCTAAGCACTTGTTTTCCAGTATTACCACCGGATACATAAATGCCACAGACACATAACTGGGTGAACCTTTTCAGATTGTGACTCAGCTTTGCTAAAGTCCCCAATTAGAGGTGTCCAGAGTTCTTAAGCACACTCTTTTTGCTTTGGATCACGACTTTAACCACTCAGTCTCAAGTTTTTCACTTGGACCTTCATGCCACAAGCACATGGTTAAGGACAGCTTGATTTAGCTGCTTAGGCTTGGATTTTATTTCCTTGGGCCCTCCTATCCATTAATGCTCAAAGCCTTGGATCCTTTTTACCCTTGCCTTTTGGTTTAAAGGGCTACTGGCTTTTTCTGCTTGCTTTTTCTTTCTTTTTTCTTTTTTTTCTTTTTTTCGCCAAAATTTTTTTTCGCTACTTTTTCTTTTTCACTGCTTTTTCTTGCTTTAAAAATCAATTTCATGATTTTTCAGATCATCAATAACATTTCTCTTTGTTCATCATTCTTTCAAGAGCCAACAATTTTAACATTCATAAACAACAAGATTAAAATTATGCACTGTTCAAGTATTCATTTAGAAAACAAGAAGTATTGCCACCACATCAAAATAATTAAACTAATTTCAAGATAAAATTTGAAATCCAAGTACTTCTTGTTCTTTTGTAATTAGACATATTTTCATTTAAGAGAGGTGAAGGATTCATGGAATTATTCATAGCTTTAAGATATAGACACTAGACACTAATGATCATGTAGTGAAGACACAAAACATAGCAAAACATAAAGCTCAAAACCAAAAATAGAAAATAAATAGACAAGGAGATTAAGGAATGAGTCCACCTTAGTGTGGGTGGCATCTTCCTCTTGAAGAACCAATGGAACGCCTAAGCTCTTCTATGTCTCTTCCTTGCCTTCGTTGCTCCTCCCTCATAGCTCTTTGATCTTCTCTTATCTCATGGAGAATGATGGAGTGCTCTTGGTGCTCCACCCTTAGTTGGTACATGTTGTAACTCAAGCCTTCCAACGAGGTGTTGAGTTACTCCCAATAGTTGTGTGGAGGAAATTGCATCCCTTAAGGCATCTCAGGGATTTCTTGATAAGGATCCTCCTCATGCTCTTGTTGAGGTCCATGAATGAGCTCTCTTGTTTGCTCCATCCTTTTCTTAGTAATGGGCTTATCCTATTCAATGAGGATGTCTCCTTCTATGTCAATCTCAGCCAAATTACATAGATAACAAATGAGATGAGGAAAGGCTAACCTTGCCAAGGTGGATGACTTGTCAGCCACCTTGTAGAGTTCTAGAGGTATGATCTTATGAACTTTCACTTCCTCCCCAATCATGATACTATGGATCATGATGGCCCGATCTACAGTCACTTCAGATCGGTTGCTAGTAGGAATGATGGAGCATTGGATGAACTCCAACCATCCTCTAGCCACAGGCTTAAGGTCTGGCCTTCTCAATTGAACCGGATTGCCTCTTGAGTCTCTTTTCCATTGAGCTCCTTCCATACATATGTCCATGAGGACTTGGTCCAACCTTTGATCAAAGTGGACCCTTCTAGTGTAGGGGCGTGCGTTTTCTTGCATAATTGGCAAGTGGAACGCCAACCTTACATTTTCTGGACTAAAATCTAAGTATTTTCCCCGAACCATTGTAAGCCAATTCTTTGGATTCGGGTTCATACTTTGATTATGGTTCCTAGTGATCCATGCATTGGCATAGAACTCTTGAACCATTAACATTCCGACTTGTTGAATGGGGTTGGTAAGAACTTCCCATCCTTTTCTTCGAATCTCATGTTGGATCTCCAGATACTCATTTTTCTTGAGCATGAAAGGGACCTCAGGGATCACCTTCTTCTTGGCCACAACTTCATAGAAGTGGTCTTGATGGACCTTTGAGATGAATCTCTCCATCTCCCATGACTCGGAAGTGGAAGCTTTTGCCTTCCCTTTCCTCTTTCTAGAGGTTTCACTGGCCTTAAGTGCCATAAATGGTTATGGAAAAACAAAAAACAATACTTTTACCACACCAAACTTAAAAGGTTTACTCGTCCTCGAGCAAAAGAAGAAAGAAAGAAGGGGAAGAAGAAGAAAATAGAGGAGATGGAGGGAGATAGAGAGAGTGGTAGGGTAGGTAGGGATCCTGTGTGGTCCACAAATCCTGAGGGGTCAAGGATTTCATCCCTACTCCTTTTAGGCATGCAAAACGTCCTTATTGGGCAATCCTGTCATTTAACGCCAGACTGCTGCTTGTTTCTGGCATTAAACGCCAGCTTTTATTCCTTTCCTGGCGTTTAACGCTAGCTTGTTGCTTCTTTCTTGCATTTAACGCCAGTCTGGTGCTTGTTTCTGGCGTTTAACGCCCATAATGGTGCCAGACTAGCCGTTAAATGCCCATTCTGCTACCCTTACTGGCGTTTAAACGCCAGTAAGTTTCTCCTCCAGGGTGTGCTGTTTTTAATGTTGTTTTTTATTTTTCTTTAATTTTTACAGTTGTTTTTGTGACTCCACATGATCATCAACCTAAAGAAAGAGAAAATAACATAGATAAATAAAATTAGGTTGCCTCCCAATAAGCGCTTCTTTAATGTCAATAGCTTGACGGTGAGCTCTCATGGAGCTTCACAGATGTTCAAAGCATTGTTGGGACCTCCCAACACCAAACTTAGAGTTTGACTGTGGGAGCTTTGTTTGACTCTGCATTGAGAGAAGCTTTTCTTGCTTCCTCTCCATGTTTACAGAGGGAGATCCTTGAGTTTTAAACACAAGGTAGTCCTCATTCAATTGAAGGATCAACTCTCCTCTGTCCACATCAGTCATAGCTTTTGCTGTGGCTAGGAAGGGTCTTCCAAGGATGATGGATTCATCCTCATCCTTCCTAGTGTCTAGGATTATGAAATCAGCAGGGATGTAAAGGCCTTTGACCTTTACTAGCACGTCCTCTACCTGTCCATAAGCCTTTTTCAGGGATTTGTCTGCCATCTCTAATGAGAATTTGGCAGCCTGTACCTCAAAGATTCCCAGTTTCTCTATTACAGAGAGTGACATTAAATTTATGCCTGACCTCAAGTCACACAGAGCCTTCTCAAAGGTCATGGTGCCTATGGTACAGGGAATTAAGAATTTACCAGGATCCTATTTCTTTTGATGTAAAGTGTGCTAAACCCATGTATTCAGTTCATTAATGAGCAATTGAGGCTCATCCTCCCAATTCTCATTACCAAATAGTTTGGCATTCAGCTTCATGATTGCTCCTAAATACTGGGCAACTTGCCCTTCAACAATGTCTTCATCTTTTTCAGAAGATAAATAGTCATCAGAGCTCATGAATGGTAAAAGTAGGTTCAATGGAATCTCTATGGTCTCTAGATGAGCCTCTGATTCCTTAGGTTCCTTAAATGGGAATTCCTTTTTGTCCAGAGGATGTCCCATGAGGTCTTCCTTACTGGGATTCACATCCTCCTCCTCCTCCTTAGGTTCGGCCACACCAAGTAAGGTTATGGCCTTGCACTCTCTTTTTGGATTCTCTTTTGTATTGCTTGGGAGAGTACAAGGAGGAGTTTCAGTGACTCTTTTACTCAGCTGGCCCACTTGTGCCTCCAAATTTCTAATGGAGGACCTTGTTTCATTCATGAAACTTAAAGTAGCCTTAGATAGATCAGAGACTATGTTTGCTAAGTGATAAACCACTATTTTATGGTTTATATTGTGTATAATTATGTGGTTTTATCATGATCCTTACCCACTTATTCATTAATTTAGCATGCATTTATATTTCCTTCCTGGAATTATTACATGGTTAAAAACTGCTTCCTAGAGACTTTTTATTACGCATTTTAGTTCTTCTTTATCCCATTCGATGCTGTGATCTGTGTGTTGAGTGTTTCAGGCTTTATAGGGCATGGATGAGTTGGAGATTGGAAGGGAAGCTAGCAAAAATGGAAGGAACACAAGAAATTGAGGAGACAACCAGCGAGAAGTGACGCGGCCGCATGGCTCACGCGTTCGCGCAGAAGAGGAGAAATCGCAGTGACGCAGCCGCATGGCTCACGCGACCGCGCGAAAAGGAAAAGCATCAGTGACGCGGAGGCGTGGACGACGCGAATGCGTGGCACGGAAAAACGCGAATGACGCGTCCGCGTGGACGACGCGATCGTGTGACATGCGCGATCTGCATAATCTGCAGATTTCGCTGGGGGCGATTTTGGGCCCTGTTTTGACCCAGTTCTCAGCCCAGAACAGCAGACTAGTGCCAGAAAACACGCAGAAATGAAGGACAACATTCATTCTACACAGTTTTGAGTTTTTAGATCTAGTTTTACTCCTCCTCTAGGTTTTCTCTCTACACAATTGGTACTTTTAGGATATTATTTTTCTACTGCTTTTGCATTGGGATATTGAGAAGAGTCATTACCTCATCAAGACTTCGTCATTCTAGTTCGTTTTCTTTACTTGGCTTTACTCTTCCATGTCCTTTGCTTTGTTAATTTTACCATTGGAATATTATTAGGATTTATTCAATATAAGGATTATTCTTATTTTAATTGGATTATTTTTAATTTCTATTTACAATGTCTTTCTTTAAATTCTTCTCATATGTTATGAATTTTGCATTCACAATGAGCGAGTAGTTCCCTAACTTAATGGGGAGTTGATTGAAAGAAACCAATTGAGTTGGAAGGCTTGAAAGAAAGATTGTAATTGGGTTACTGTTGGATTGCCTTCTAGTCACTAACACCAATCCCTTTTAATTAAGTGGGTTGCAATTTGTGAACAGACGTAGCATTCCAACATGTTTGACTTTCCTTTGCCTAGTAAAGGATAACCAAACAGAATAACCTTTAATTATCAATTAATCTTGAGAGCATTCCAACTATAATAGGGACTCCAACTAATCAACTCCCAGTCAAGGCTTTTATTTACATTGTTCAAATTCATCAATTTAAATTCCTGTTATTCAACTCAAACCTTTTTGAAAACATCTGATTAATAAAATAGCATACCTTTCTGCAACTCGTTGGGAGACGACCTGGGATTCATACTCCCAGTATTTAAAATTTGAATTTCTGTGACATATTTCTAAATTGATAAGTGGATTTCCGATGAGTTAAGAACTATACTTGCAACGTACACATTTTAGTAATTTTTAATTCACCAATTTCCGCTGCATCAATTTTTGGCGTCATTGCCGGGGAGTTGCAACAGTGTGTTAATTTATTAATTGGTATTTATTTCTATTGCAATTTTTTCTTTTTATTCTACCACTATGAACTGCACGTTTCTTTTGTTAAATGACGCGTTCGCTTCCTGATCCAAGCTTGCCAGCATTTGACCCTGAAATTGAAACAACTCTTTCGCATATAAGGCAAGCTAGGCGTAGGCGACTTCTCTTTGAGGATGAACCTGAACCGTCATTTAAGGAAGAAACAACCCCCCTTTCTACTGATTCAATTCATTTACGTGCAGGTGACATGGCAGCACCCAGAAGAGTCACCATCCAGGAGGAAGGAGCCCCTGATTTTACGCTCCAACCATTCCAGGTGCACCACCCAGCAGTAGCTGTAGATTTTGAAATAAAATCGTCACTACTCAACTTAATGCCCAAATTTCATGGCTTACCTGCTCAAGAGCCTATCAAGCATCTCAGGGATTTCCAGACCGCTTGCTCTACTATTAAGCGTGATGGAGCTGATGAAATCTCTATTCTATTAAAAGCCTTCCCATTTTCTCTGGAAGGAAAGGCAAGAGAGTGGTACTACACTCAGCCCAGAGAAACTATTTCCAACTGGGATACACTTAGGAGCGAATTTCTGGATAAATTTTTTCCAGCTGAAATTGCTGATAAGCTAAGGAAGGACATGTCTATAATCATCCAGGACGAATCTGAGACCCTCTATGAATTCTTGGAACGCTTCAATACACTTCGATATGCATGTCCCCATCATATGATTGACAAGATAGTCTTACTCGGTTACTTTACACAGGGTCTGAGACCTCAAGATAGGACCACACTGGAAGGTGCTTGCAATGGTTCTATGAAAAAGTACAAGACTACGGACGAAGTATGGCAATTGATCAGAGACTTAGTTGACTCTACCAGGAATCATAGGCAGAGACAAAGTCGGTCAAGAGCTGTTGCGGAGGTATCCACTAATACAGAGACCACCGCTATAGCCCAGAATCTATGTGAAATTACTAACTTGCTGAAACAGATGCAACTGAATCAACAACAACCTCAGCAAGTTCAGCCTTCTCCACCACAGCAAAGCCAGCAGTTAGTCCCACAAAGAGTGTGCGGCGTCTGTGCAGATTATAGTCACTATACCGATGAGTGTCCGCAGCTCCAACTAGAAGACAATACTGTAGCAGCCACTCACAACTTTTATGACCGCCCCAATCAAGGGTACAATCAAGGTGGCAATTATAACCAAGGATGGCAGGATAATTCCAATCAAGGCTGGAGAGGCAATTCTAACCTGGGTTGGAGGGACAATTCTAACAAAGGAGGCAGAGATAACAATGGAAATCAGAGGTGGAATAACAATAACAACAGGCAGCAGAATCAACCTTACAGAGCACCTCATTTAAGACAACCTCAAGCCCCTCAGCAAACCTCTCATACCACTAGCATCTCTTCATCCCCTAATACTGACTTACTACAAGCCATTGATCAGAGACATCAGGCTATGGAAGAAAGTATTAAAGCAACTCTGAATACTTTCGCTTCTGCTTTGCAAACTCTTGTCTCACAGATGGGATCAACGCAAAATTCCAGTAACTAGTCCTCAAGCTCTGGTGGACTCCCCTCTCAACCATTCCCCAACCCAAAGGGTGGTATTAATGCCATCACCCTAAGGTCTGGAACCACACTGCAGGAGAGAAGTCAAAAGGAACCAAGCCCACCAGAACACGCCTCAGCTGAAGAGGTTGTGGAATTAGAAGATGTTGAAGAGAAAGAGGACATACAGGACATAGCTGAGAGATAAGAAGCTCAATCACAAGAGAAAGCACCAAAAGGCGCAGACACTATAGAAAACACCACGCCCATTCCATTTCCACAACTTGCAAGAAAGCCCAGGAAGCAGTTGGAACCTGACCCCAAGATGGTAGAAATCTTCAAAAAAGTTGAGGTAACTGTTCCCCTTTTTGATGTCATTCAACATGTACCTAAATATGCAAAGTTTCTAAAAGATTTATGTATATATAAGGAAAAAATTAATGAATTAGAAACTATTCCTTTAGGAAGTTCCATATCTTCTTTAATGGGAAGTTTACCTGAAAAATGTAGTGACCCAGGTCCTTGTATAGTTAGTTGTACTATTGGTGGTGTAGTAATTTATGATTGCATGTGTGATTTGGGAGCATGTGTTAGTATTATGCCTTTATCTGTATATGATGTTTTAAGGCTCCATCCCTTAAAAAGGTCGGCAGCTCGTTTTGTGTTGGCAGATAAAAGCATCATTACAGTAGCTGGAGTTGCTGAAGATGTTTTAGTGAACATTAAAGGGCTCACATTTCCCACTGATTTCTATATCTTGGAGATGCCCAATAATGACTCAGATAAGCCATCATCAATCCTACTTGGCAAACCATTCCTGAAGACATCAAGATTCAAATTAGATGCTTTTTCAGGAACATATTCTTTTGAAATAGATGGCCGAATAGTAATCTTCAATTTGAATGGAGTCACAAACAAGCCTCCAGAAGATCATTCCATCTTCCAGTGTGATGTCATAGATGAAGCTGTAGCTGAAATTCACCAGGAAGAGCTGGAAGAAAAGTACACAGAACAAAGTCCAAGTGTGGGGACTCTATTAACTAACAATAAGGACACTTCTGAACTTTCACAAGCTCCAGACAATCCAGAGCCTACCCATGACAAGAAGATTGAGTTGAAACCTCTCCCTCCACATCTCAAATACACTTATCTTGAAGAAAGGCAAAAGTTTCCAGTTATTATTGCACATGATCTCACTCCTGAACAGGAAGAGCAGCTACTTAATGTGCTGAGGAAGCACAAGAAAGCAATTGGGTAGAGTTTGGTAGACATCGTAGGCATCAATCCTCAAGTATGTGAGCACAGAATATTTTTAGAGGAAGGAGCAAGACTTGTCCGCCAACCCTAGAGAAGACTGAATCCCACCATTTTGGAAGTTGTCAAAAAGGAAGTGACCAGACTATTGGAAGCAGGTATCATTTATCCCATTTCAGACAGTGAATGGGTTAGCCCAGTACAAGTGGTGCCCAAGAAGTCTGGAGTCACTACAGTGAAGAACGAGCATGGAGAACTCATAGCGACCAGAGTACAGAATGCTTGGAGAGTCTGCATTGATTACAAGCGTCTCAACCAAGCTACTCGCAAGGATCACTACCCTCTTCCATTCATTGATCAAATGCTGGATCGCCTGTCAGATAAATCACATTATTGCTTTTTAGATGGTTACACAGGTTATTTCCATATTCATATAGCTCTTGAGGATCAGGAAAAGACTACTTTTACATGTCCTTTTGGGACTTATGCTTACAAGAGAATGCCCTTTGGCTTGTGCAATGCACCAGCTACTTTTCAGAGGTGCATGATGAGTCTTTTTTCTGATCTCATTAAGGACTATATGGAAGTTTTTATGGATGATTTTAGCGTTTATGGTGATTCTTTTAGCCTGTGCTTAGATGGATTATCTAGAGTATTAGATAGATGTGTCAATACAAACCTTGTATTAAATTTTGAAAAATGTCATTTTATGGTTAAATAAGGAATTGTATTTGGACATGTTGTATCTAATACTGGTATTTCTGTAGACCCAGCAAAGGTGAATGTTATTTCCAGTTTACCTTATCCCTCCTCTGTGAGGGAAGTCCGTTCGTTCCTTGGCCATGCAGGTTTTTACAGGAGATTTATTAAGGACTTCAGTAAGGTAGCACTTCCCTTATCCAGATTGCTGCAGAAGGATATTGAGTTCGAGTTCAGTGAGAATTGTAAGCAAGCGTTCGATAAGCTGAAGACCAACCTGTGATGCTTCCAACCATGCAGTAGGAGCAGCACTGGCTCAGCGTGAAGGTAAGGATCCTTTTGTTATTGCTTATGCGTCTAAAACTTTAGACGCTACCCAGTCCAATTACACTACTACTGAGAAAGAGCTTCTTGCTATTGTTTTTGCTCTGGATAAATTCCGAGCTTATCTACTTGGTACTAGAGTAGTAGTGTATTCGGAACCATGCAGCTTTGAAGTATCTATTAGCTAAAAAGGAGTCCAAACCAAGGCTCATACGTTGGATATTGCTTTTACAAGAATTTGATTTAGAAATAAAGGATGATTCTACTCCTATAGATGATAATTTTCCATTTGATAACCTGCAAGCAGTATCTGAGGTAGCACCTTGGTACGCACCTGTAGCTAATTATCTAGTTAGCCGCACATTTCCTCCACATTTTTCTAAGCATCAAAGGGACAAGCTGAAAAGCGAGTCTAAATATTATATATGGGATGACCCATATTTGTGGAGATGTGGTGCTGATCAGGTAATTAGACGTTGTGTATCTCAATCAGAATTCCAGTCCATTTTGGAAACATGTCACTCATCTGAGAGTGGAGGACATTTTGGCCCTCAAAGAACAGCTAAAAAGATCTTAGACTGTGGATTCTGGTGGCTTACTCTTTTTAGAGACGCTGCTGAGTTTTGTAGATCTTGTCTTCCATGCCAAAAATTTGGTAATATATCCAGGAGGGATGAGATGCCTCAACAATTTATGCTTTTTGTGAAATTTTTATGTTTGGGGCATTGACTTCATGGGTCCGTTCCCAAATTCTAATGGTCAATTTTATATATTGTTAGCTGTGGACTATGTTTCTAAGTGGGTGGAAGCAATTCCCACCCGCACTGATGACGCTAACACTGTTGTTTCCTTTGTGAGAAACCGTATTATCTGCCGCTTTGGATCACCACAAGCAATCATGAGCGATCAAGGCACCCATTTCTGTAACAGGAGACTAACAAGATTGATGAAGAAGCATGGGATAATTCATAAGGTTGTAACAGTATACCATCCTCAGACCAATGGGCAAGTCGAGGTGTCAAACAGAGAGATAAAGCATATCTTGCAGAAGATAGTCAAACCTCACAGAAAAGACTGGAGCACCAGGCTGCAAGATGCACTATGGGCATACAGGACAGCATACAAAACACCCATTGGGATGAGCCCTTTCCGCTTAGTTTATGGAAAAGCTTGTCATCTCCCAGTTGAAGTAGAGCACAGAGCCTTTTGGGCAGTCAAGGAGTGCAACATGGGAATTGAGCAAGCTGGAGCTGAAAGGAAGTTGCAACTGCAAGAACTGGAGAGCCTTCGCCTAGAAGCTTATGAGAACTCTAGAATATAAAAGGAAAAGATGAAGGCTGTACATGATCAGCACATTAGGAGGAAAGAGTTCCATCCTGGGGATTTAGTCCTCCTTTACAAATCTCGACTAAGACTCATACCAGGCAAGTTGAGATCGAGATGGGAAGGTCCATACAGAGTAGAGAAGGCCGAACCATACGGAGTTTATCACCTAAGCCACCCTTCACACTTTGAACTTATTAAAGTTAATGGACAACGTCTGAAGCTGTACCATGGAGAGAAGCTTAAGAAAAATAAGGAGCTTGAGATCTTCCTCTTGGAAGATCCCCACAGGCCAGAAGATTGAGCTACTGGAGCATCCAACTTACGGACGTTAAAGCAAAGTGCTAGGTAGGAGACAACCCACCATGGTATGATCGTTCTTTTCTTTCTATCTTTAGTTTTTCCTAGTCAATAACTCTTCTCTTTATTAGCACCTTCATGCATCTGTATTCGCATTTTATATATATTAAAAAAAAAAGAGCTACGCGACGCGACCGCATCAACGATGCGTCCGCGTCGCAAGAATAGGTGAGAAAATAAAAAGCGTACAGAGAGTCACGCCGGAGCGTGGCTGGAGGCGTGCCAATGGCACAGATCATCCCACGTGACCGCGTCACTGACGCGTCCGCATAACATAGGATTCCTGGCCTTCCACGCGATCGCATGCCCCACGCGGCCGCGTGCCTTGGATTTTGACGTAAAAGGGTGCACAACCAATTATTGTGCTGGAGTGGTGCTGGAGTGGTACTGAATGCATAATTCTACCCACGCGGCGCGTGCCCCAGACGACCACGTCACATTCCTCTAAAAGCCCACTCACGCGATCGCATGCCCCACGCGATTGCGTCACCCCAATTTTGGCAAATTTATTAATTTGAACAAAGAGTTGTGCCGCCGCGAGGCTGTACTCGCACCAGAAGCACAATATGGGTCACACAACCGCGTGACTGACGCGACCGCGTCAACTACCTTACAGCGCAATCACGCGAACGCG
Source organism: Arachis duranensis (assembly GCF_000817695.3). NCBI lineage: Eukaryota > Viridiplantae > Streptophyta > Magnoliopsida > Fabales > Fabaceae > Arachis > Arachis duranensis. Next base: position 73,425,384 of record NC_029776.3, on the reverse strand, counting down.
TGCTCCACGCGGTCGCGTCGCTTGCGCCGCACAGCTCCACCAAAACTGCCAAATTATCTTATCTTTCTCTCCTCCAAATCTTAATTTTTCTTTTCCCTCCTTATTTCTCCCTTCTCCCTTCTCCCTTCTATCCCACCCTTGACTCTCTCTTTCTCTCACCTCCATTAACAAGGTTTTCTTTTCTTCTTCCCTTTCTCCCTTTTTATCATTCTTCTTCTTTTAGATGTTATTTTCTTTTCTTTTCTTTTTCTTTTCTTTATCATTATTTTCTTTCTTCTTATTTCCTTTTTACATGGTGCTAGCATATTTATTTGAGCCATCATTCCTCATTATTTGCTTATGGATTATTGTAATTTGTTTGGCACTTATATCTTATTCTCAAAAAAGGATTGCTTGCATGTTTACTTTAATACTTTCTATGCCTTATTTTCCATGCATGCTATGTGTTTGTGAAAAGGCCCATATGGCATCATGCACTTTCTACATTATCCTATTCTACTACTCCATTCATGTTTTTCACAAAAATTCCTTTACTATTTTATTAATCCAATTTAATTGCCAATACAAATTGTTAATTTGTTACGAAGTGATGCTTGATCTATGCTACTCATGCCCTTGCCGACATGCCAATAATCATCTTGCATCTACTTCCCTTTTTATGCACCTATCCTATTTCCTTTCTTGATCTTTTCACATGTTGTCTAGACCATGTGTTTCTTTCATTCATCTTCACTGTGCACTGTTTATTACCCACTCCATCTCCTTCCTTGCTTTGTTTCTTTGGATCTAACTTACTTTCTCTTCCCTTTTTCAGAATAGCCACTAAGAAAGGCAAAGAGAAGGCTACCCCTAAACCCACAGCAAGGAAAGGAACGAAGAGAGCATTAGTGGCAGAACCTTTTTCAACTGCAGTCAAGCCCTCAACAAAGAGAATTAAAAGGATTATCAAGGTTGATGAAAAGGAACAAGCCTTCCCAGCCAAGGACACTGCACGATTCTCAAATCGCTACTGTGAGCAGATGTTCCCTATTCTGGCAGCTCGAAATTACAACAACGAACACCTTCTTATCCTTTCGCCTCATATCGCTGAATTTGTTGAGCCATAAATTGCACATAGACATTGGGGATTTTTACTGAAACAGCCACGACAGGTTAATCTTTCTTGGGTTGTTGAGTTCTACTCCAACTTCCACCTACCGACTCTGTAGTCCATCTATTTATGCCAGAAGCAAGTCCCCATTACAGAAGAAGCCTTACAGTGAGCCTTAGATCTCCCACCTGCTCCAGAAGGATTGGACGCTTTTCAGAGAGCCGCAACCAAGCCCCAGGCATACACTTTTGACTGGGACGCTGTTCTCAGAGTTATTGCTCGCCCTGGCAGCAAATGGATCTTTGGATACCATCGTTCCCGTCCTAAGGGAATCTCAGCTTCCGCCCTTACCTTAGAGGCTCACGTATGGGCACAGATCATGTCCCATTACTTCTTCCCGAGTACTCATGAGTCCTCCTTCACCGCAGACATGGCCGTTCTACTATGGTGTATCCTCACAGACCAGCCTCTCAATTTACCGCGACATATCCGGAATGCTATGGAACATGTGCAGATCGCGGGTAACCTACCTTTTCCCGTATTGGTCTCTGATCTCATCTCAGCAGTCGGAGTATCCTACAGAGCTGGGGACACCAAAGCCATTCTCCCACGGGATGATCAATATGTTCCTCACGGGAAATATCTCAGGCCACAACTTGCCACTACCAGCCAGTCCACAGAGGATGCTGCAGCTCCTCCACCATCTACCAGTGAACTGCTACATCAGATACTGAAGCGGTTGGACCAACATGAAAAGAAAGCAAAGCTCCGTGAGCGCCGCAACCAACGCTGATTCAAACACCTCAGGGAGCTGCTTCGAGGAGATTGCAGAGACTCAGCCACCCCGGACTCCACGTCCTTCACCAGCACAGGGAGCCATGACAGCCCTGACTGTGAAAACACTGCCACCAGCCCACCATTATTCCTGACAGATGGCACCGAGGACGGTGCAAAGCCTTAAGTGTGGGGAGGTCGGTCAGTATCTGACTTCTGGAGGTAAATTCTCTTCCCTAGCACCAATAAATTAGGATATTTTAGTTAGATTTTCTTTTTCTTAGAATAGGTTAGTTGCATGCATGTTCTACTTGATTGAAAAGACAATAAGTTTCTTCTAAAAAAATGATATATCTTTAGAACAAAATTTCACTAATTCTGATCCTAATTTTTAGGATAAATCTGCTTGAAGTTGTATTTGGAACATGATTTTTGAGCTAAAGAACACACAACCTGTGAAAATTTGAGCCTTTATGCATGGTTACATTATTTAACCATGATTATTTTATTCTTGTGTGTTTACTTCTCTATGATTGTAATCTATATTTTGTCTCATCCTATATGTCCAATAGTTATTATGTTTATATGCTTGCATGTGATTGAGGCCATTATTTGTTTAAACTCACTTATCCAAATTAAGCCTACCCTTTTTAATTACCTTTGTTAACCACTTTGAGCCTTAAAATCCCATTTGTTCTGTATTTTACCACATTACTAGCCTTAAGTAGAAAAACAATTGTATATCCCAAATTGAATCTTTGGTTAGCTTAAGATAGAATTGTGTATGCTAGTTAAGTATGGGAATATGTGGGAACAAAAATTATTAAGGGAATGTATCATGATAATATAATGGGAATTTGGGTACCTACTCATGTGAAGCTATAAGAATTACAAATCTATGTGCATTGATAAACTATGTTTAATGAATAAGGGGACAAAATTACCACAATGTTAAATTAAAAATTCAAAGATCAATGCACACATATAAAAAAAAATTTGATACATGAGTATGGAAGGTAAAAGGGAATTCTGGGTAGCTAGGTATGAATTATAAAGTTATATAAAATATATAGGTTGGGTTAAAGCTGGGTTAATTAAAGATTCAATTTATAAGCTCAGTTAACCATATATATATATCCCTATCCTTACCTTGGCCCCATTACAACCTTAAAAAGACCTCATGATGTTTGCATTAGCATATTAACTGTTGTTGATTGGTTAGGAGAAAAACAAAAATTAGAAAGCATGATTAGAGAAGGATAGAGTGATCACCCTATACACTAGAGAGATTAGAGCTTACATACATTATCAGTGAGTGTTCAATGCTTGAATTTCCATGTTCCCTACTTTCATGAGGTATCTTCTTGCACTTTTATCTGTCTTACTGTATAATGATAGAATTAGTGAAAGTTGATTTGTAATTGTTTGAAGAGCTTATTTACTTTTGATCAAGTGAGCAAGAATCATATAGTTGCATTCATATATATAGGTTGCATTGCATTGCATGAGTTTCTACATCGTGTTTGGCAACAACTCAAGGCAGCTTGGATGATGACTCTCCCATTCAAGCACGTTGCCAACGTTGGGATGCATAGGCGTGTTCAATGACAACGCCAATAAGCAAGGCTTGGTCCAGGGAAGGAGGCTAGCACGTTGCCAACGCTGGATTCTAAAGGCGTGTGCAATTGTAACGTAGCAAGCAAATCTTGGAGCAAGAAGGCAGCCACAAGCACGTTGCCAACTTGAAGGTTCATTGGCGTGTGTAGTGGTAACGCCAGGAAGCAAGCATGGAGCAAGGGGGCAGGGGCTGGCACGTTGCCAACGTGCTGAGAAGAAGGAGTGTTTGCCAAAAACGCTGGCAACCCTGGCAGCCGGACCTTGCTCTCTTCCATGGAGTATATCTTGAGTTATAGAGATCCAAATTGAGTACTTCCAGTTGCGTTGGAAAGCTGACATTCAGAGCTTTCCAACCATATATAATAGTCTATAGTGGAGCATGAAATGGAAGCTCGAATCAGAGTCATCTTTAGGCCCCAAAAACAAGGAAATGAGGTTGAAATTCAAGGCAGCATGAATGAGCCAAGAGAGGAGGGTCGAACACGTTGCCAGGGCCAAAATGAACTGGCGTGTTCCTTGGCAACTCCAGAAACAACGCCCAGGCCAAGAAATTTGGGCTAGGGGCGTTGTTGAGCACGTTATTGGTGGCGTGTTTGACAAAAACGCCCAACCAGGGCAGCCTGACCTTGCCCTCTTCAATGGAGCATAACTTGAGCTAGGAAAGTCCAAATGAGGTGATTCTAGTGGCATTGGAAAGAAGACACTCTAAGCTTTCCAATGATGTATGATAGTCCATATTGAAGCAGAGGATTGACACTCAAATTCTGGGCAACATTAAGCATGAAAGTTGAGCCAAAAAGAAGAAAAGCCAAGTTGTTAGCAACAACTTGGGCTAACAACGCCCAGCACAAAACTCCCAGCCCAGGAAATCCATGAGCACGTTGCCAACGTGCGTTTACATAGGCGTGTTGGCCAAAAACGTGCTCCATTGGGCTAGAATTGCCAAGACATGCGCACAAGTTCTCTGTTTTTAACTTGGTGCTACAATTTCATTTAGAAGCTAGCTAATCCAACCTCAAGCAAGCAAAGCCCATAAATCTCAACCAATCAAGGCCACAAGAATCATCTAGAATAGTTGATTTTTATTTAATTGTAATTTGCTTTTAATTTCATTTCAATTTGTAATTTAGAAAAACCTATATAAAGGCCATAGTCTCATAGCATTAAGAGGTTGGATTGGAGGGATACGGAGGAGACCAATTTGAAATTCTGTGAATTGGCACACTCCATTGAGAGTGGGTCTTCGGACCCCTCCCCTTCATACACTCTTCTTCACTTCCCCTTCTCTTCTTCCTTAGTAGTAGTGTAGTTTAATTTGTAGTTTTCATCTATGAATTCTTGAATTCTCACTTTCTGTTTTGAAGTCTCACTATTTATTTTCATGCACTTTAGTTTCATGCAATCTAGTTTTCAATTGGAGCTATGATTCACTAAACCCCACTTTCATTAGGGGGAAGAGCTCTGCTTGTTTGAATGCATTGATGAACTCCTCTTTTCCTCCT
>NC_029776.3:73414357-73419336 GCF_000817695.3 Arachis duranensis | reverse complement strand
TGCTAATGTTTAAGTGTGGGGAGGTTGATAAACCACTATTTTATGGTTTATATTGTGTATAATTATGTGGTTTTATCATGATCCTTACCCACTTATTCATTAATTTAGCATGCATTTATATTTCCTTCCTGGAATTATTACATGGTTGAAAACTGCTTCCTAGAGACTTTTTATTATGCATTTTAGTTTTCCTTTATCCCATTCGATACCGTGATCTGTGTGTTGAGTGTTTCAGGCTTTATAGGGCATGGATAAGTTGGAGATTAGAAGGGAAGCTAGCAAAAATGGAAGGAACACAAGAAATTGAGGAGACAACCAGCGAGAACTGACGCGGCCGCATGGCTCACGCGTTTGCGCGGAAGAGGAGAAATCGCAGTGACGCGGCCGCATGGCTCACGCGACTGCGTGGAAAGGAAAAGCATAAGTGACGCGGAGGCGTGGACGACGCGAACGCGTGGCACGGAAAAACGCGAATGACGCGTCCGCGTGGACGACGCGATCGCGTGACATGCGCGATCTGCATAATCTGCAGATTTTACTGGGGGCGGTTTTGGGCCCTGTTTTGACCCAGTTCTTGGCCCAGAATAGCAAACTAGAGCTAGAGAACATGCAGAAATGAAGGACAACATTCATTCTACACAGTTTTGAGTTTTTAGATCTAGTTTTACTCCTCCTCTAGGTTTTCTCTCTACACAATTGGTACTCTTAGGATATTATTTTTCTACTGCTTTTGCATTGGGATATTGAGAAGAGTCATTACCTCATCAAGACTTCGTCATTCTAGTTCGTTTTCTTTACTTGGCTTTACTCTTCCATGTCCTTTGCTTTGTTAATTTTACCATTGGAATATTATTAGGATTTATTCAATATAAGGATTATTCTTATTTTAATTGGATTATTTTTAATTTCTATTTACAATGTCTTTCTTTAAATTCTTCTCATATGTTATGAATTTTGCATTCACAATGAGCGAGTAGTTCCCTAACTTGATGGGGAGTTGATTGAAAGGAACCAATTGAGTTGGAAGGCTTGAAAGAAGGATTGTAATTGGGTTACTGTTGGATTGCCTTCTAGTCACTAACACCAATCCCTTTTAATTAAGTGGGTTGCAATTTGTGAACAGACGTAGCATTCCAACTTGTTTGACTTTCCTTTGCCTAGTAAAGGATAACAAAACAGAATAACTTTTAATTATCAATTAATCTTGAGAGTATTCCAACTGTAATAGGGATTCCAACTAATCAACTCCCAGTCAAGGCTTTTATTTACATTGTTCAAATTCATCAATTTAAATTGCTGTTATTCAACTCAAACCTTTTTGAAAACATCTGATTAATAAAATAGCATACCTTTCTGCAACTCATTGGGAGATGACCTGGGATTCATACTCCCAGTATTTAAAATTTGAATTTCTGTGACATATTTCTAAGTTGATAAGTGGATTTTTGGTGAGTTAGGAACTATACTTGCAACGTACACATTTTAGTAATTTTTAATTCACCAATTTCCGCTGCATCACTAAGCTAGAGGGACTCTGCTCAGAATTCTCTGTCTGTTGCTGAGAGGATGATAGAAAAGGCTTGCCATTGTTAAACCTGTTTCTTCCACCATTATTAAAGCCTTGTTGAGGCTTTTGTTGATCCTTCCATGAGAAAATTGGATGATTTCTCCATGAGGGATTATGGGTGTTTCCATAGGCTTCACCCATGTAATTCACCTCCGCCATTGCAGGGTTCTCAGGATCATAAGCTTCTTCTTCAGAAGATGCTTCTTTAGTAATGTTGGATGCATTTTGCAATCCAATCAGACTCTGAGAAATCATATTGACTTGTTGAGTCAACATTTTGTTCTGAGCCAATATGGCATTCAGAGCACCAATTTTAAGAACTCCCTTCCTTTTAGGCGTCCCATTACTCACAGGATTCCTTTCAGAAGTGTACATGAATTGGTTATTTACAACCATGTCAATGAATTCTTGAGCTTCTGCAGGTATTTTCTTCAGGTGAGTAGATCCACCTGCAGAATGGTCCAATGACATCTTAGACAATTCAGACAGACCATCATAGAATATATCCAGGATGGTTCATTCTGAAAGCATGTCAGAAGGACACTTTTTGGTCAATTGCTTGTATCTTTCCCAAGCTTCGTAGATGGATTCACATTCTTTCTGCCTAAAGGTTTGAACATCCACTCTAAGCTTGCTCAGCTTTTGAGGAGGAAAGAACTTGGCTAAGAAGGTCGTGACCAGCTTATCCCAAGAGTTTAGGCTATCTCTAGGTTGAGAGTCCAACCATATTCTAGCTTTGTCTCTTACGGCAAAAGGGAAAACCATAAGCTTGTAGACCTTGGGATCAACTCCATTGGTCTTAACAGTATCACAGATCTGCAAGAATTCAGTTAAGAACTGAAAAGGATCTTCTGATGGAAGTCCATGAAACTTGCAATTCTGTTGCATCAGAGAAACTAATTGAGGCTTAAGCTCAAAATTGTTTGCTCCAATGGCAGGGATTGAGATGCTTCTTCCATGGAAGTTGGAATTTGGTGCAGTAAAGTCTCCAAGTATCTTCCTTGCATTGTTGTTGGGTTCGGCCATGTCTCCTTCTTTTTTGAGATTCTCTGTAAGGTTTTCTCTGGATTGTTGTGATTTAGCTTCTCTTAGCTTCTTCTTCAGAGTCCTTTCAAGTTCAGGATCTGCTTCAACAAGAATGTCATTGTCCTTGCTCCTGCTCATATGAAAAAGAAGAGAACAGAAAAGAAGAGGAATCCTCTATGTCACAGTATAGAGATTCTTTTATGTGAGTAGAAGAGGAAAGGAATAAAAGAAGAAAAATTCGAACACAGAGAGAGAAGAGAAGATAGTTCGAATTATGAGTAGAAGAGAAGTGTTAGTAGATAAATAAATAAATAAATAGAAGGAGATGAGAGAGAGAGAATTCGAATATTAAAAGAAGAGAGAGGAGAAATATTTTTGTTTTTATTTTATTTATGATGTTAGTTTCGAAAATTAGGAGAAGAAATAGAATAAAATTAAAATTTAAAATAATTAGTTAAATAAAAAGATTTTTGAAAAAGAGGAAGGTGATTTTCGAAAATTAGAGAGAGAAAATTAGTTAAGTGGTTTTGAAAAAGATAAGAATTTTAAAACAAACAAAAAGTCAATTAGTTAGTTGAAAAAGATTTGAAAATCAATTTTGAAAAGATAAGAAGTTAGAAAAGATTTTGAAATTGATTTTGAAAAAGATATGATTTGAAAAAGATATGTTTGAAAAGATATGATTGAAAAGATATGATTAAAAAGATATGATTGAAATTTATTTTGAAAAAGAATTGAAAAAGAAATTAAAAAGATTTGATTTTTAAAATTAAAATTGATTACTTGACTAACAAGAAACTAAAAGATATGATTCTAGAATTTAAAGATTGAACCTTTCTTAACAAGAAAGTAACAAACTTCAAATTTTTGAATTAATCACATTAATTGTTAGTAAAATTTTTGAAAATTTGAAATGAAATTAAGAAAAAGATTTTGAAAAACAATTAAAAAAAGTTCGAAAATATAAAAGAAAAAATGAAAAAGATTTGATTTTTGAAAAAGTTTTGAAAAGATAAGATTTTTAAAAATGAAATCTTGACTTGACTAACAAGAAACAACTTATTTTTAAAAATTTTTGACTAAGTCAACCCAAAGATTTCGAAATTTATGAGAGAAATAAGGAAAAGATATATTTTTTTTCAATAAACAGCAAGATTGACACAAGACATGAAAATCTAAGATCAAAGCACATAATGCATGTAAGAATATTTTGAATGTCAAGATGAACACCAAGAACACTTTGAAGATCAAGATGAACATCAAGATTTATTTTTGAAAAATTTTCAAGAAAATAAAAACATGCAAGACACCAAACTTAGAGATTTTTCATGTTTAGACACTATGAATGCAAAAATGCATATGAAAAACAACAAATGACACAAAACAAGAAAATATGAAGATCAAACAAAGAAAATTCTCAAGAACAACTTGAAGATTATGAAGAACTCATGCATGAATTTTTCGAAAAATATTTTTAGAAAATTATAAAAAATTGCAATTGACACCAAACTTAAAAATTGACACTAACTCAAATAAGAAACACAAAATATTTTTTTATTTTTATGATTTTATTAAATTTTTTTGGAATTTTAGAAAATTATTTTTAGAAAAACAAAAACAAATAAAAAATTTTTGAAAGATTTTTGAAAACTTTTTGAAAAGAAAATTACCTAATTTGAGCAACAAGATGAACCGTCAGTTGTCCAAACTCGAACAATCCCCGGCAACGGCGCCAAAAACTTGGTGCACGAAGTTATGATCTCAATGGCGCCAACAACTTGGTACACACAATTGTAATCTCAACTTTTTTTCACAACTTCGCACAACTAACCAGCAAGTGAACTAGGGTCGTCCAAGTAATAAACCTTACGTGAGCAAAGGTCGATGCCACGGAGATTGTCGGCTTGAAGCAAGCTATGGTCATCTTGTAAATCTCAGTTAGGCGGATTCAAATGGTTATGGAGTTTTGATAATTAAAAGATAAATAAAACATAAAATAAATATAGAGATATTTATATAAATCATTGGTGGGAATTTCAGATAAGTGTATGGGTGATGACAAGTCATCATATACCCATTTTTCAAGCCAATTTCACTTGTTTTGTTAGCATTTATGCACTTTCTTGCATCCTAAGTAAGTGATTTGGAGTGAAAATGCATAACTTCTCTAAATCAAGCAACCACCATGAAATTAATGATAATCCATGAGGTTTAAGCTAATTTTAATTGAATTTTAATTGATTTATAAGCCTCTTGAATTTAGTGATACTTGGAGTGGTTGTTTTGGTTTATTATAGGTGAAGAAAAGAAAAGAAAAGGGAAAAGCGTGGCCTAAGAAGTGTAGCCTAAGGAAAGGAAAGCGTGGCCAAAGCAATAGGAAGCGTGC
>NC_029776.3:73412793-73413096 GCF_000817695.3 Arachis duranensis | reverse complement strand
ATGTTTAGATTCTGCAATCCCAGTCCTCAAATCCCTTTTACATTTAAGCAATTTACATTTCTTGTCATTTAAGTTACTGCAATTTACATTTCTTGCACTTTAAGTTTCAGTCATTTAATATCTTGTTCTTTAAGATTCAGTCTATTTTACTTTCCTATTCTTTAATTTCCTGCAATTTCCCCTCTCCCTTTACATTTCAAGCAATTTATCTTCTGTTAAATTTAACCCACTCAACCAAAACTTGATTCGCTTGACTAAATCAACCACTAAACTAAAATTGCTCAATCCTTCAATCCCTGTGGG
>NC_029776.3:73409873-73412574 GCF_000817695.3 Arachis duranensis | reverse complement strand
ATAAGCACATTAACTGTTTGACACATTGTGTCACCTAACCCTCTAACCACATTCTAGCATTAGAATGTCCATGTTTCATTTGGTTTGTTTGTGATTCTTGCAAGTTATGGAGGCTGAGGTGCGTGAAGAGGGAGTGAGCAACAATACCCAGCCTGCAAGAAGGGTGTTGGCCTCTTACACTATCCCCAATGCAAGAAACTGCGGGAGTAGCATACTCACTCCCAATGTTCATGCAAATAATTTTCAGTTGAAGCCTCAACTTATCACTCTAGTGCAGAACAATTGCTCCTATGGAGGAAGTCCACTTGAAGATCCAAACCAACACTTATCCATCTTCCTCAGGATTTGTGAAACTGTCAAAACAAGTGGTGTGCATCCAGACATCTACAAGCTACTGCTGTTTCCATTCTCTCTGAAGGATAAGGCCACTCAATGGCTAGAGACATTTCCCAAAGAAAGCATTAATAATTGGGAAGACTTAGTGAGCAAATTCCTAGCCAAGTTATATCCTCCTCAAAGGATTATCAAGCTGAAAACAGAGGTGCAAACATTCATTCAAATGGATGGAGAGTCACTGTATGATGCCTGGGAGAGATACAAGGCCTTAATCAGGAAATGTCCCCAAGGTACTGAGACATTCAATTATGAGCAACAAGGCCCTGAGCAGATGCAATACATGAATAACACCTCAAGTTCACTCCAGCACAACTTCCATGGTGATGTAAAAAATCCATCCTAGAAGACTCATTCTAACTCGAGGTGGGGTGAACACCAGAATCAAGGACAAAGGACTTCAACTATAGCAGCATTAGCAACACAAACAACTAAAGCCATTCATCCAATAATATTAACCAGTTTAAAAACCCATAAAACACATACCACCAACCCCATAACAACTCACAAAACCACCAGAATAACTTTTCCACATCTACATCCCACCCACAAAGTACCCCCATAATTAATTCAAACAACTTCCAACAACAACCATCTCATTTCACACAACCACAACCAAATTCAGACTCTCAAAGAATCTCAAGTCTAGAGAAAATGATGGAGAAACTCATGAAAAATCAAGAGATGGCAAGACAAGATCAGGAAGCTGCAAGGAAAGATCAGACCCTGGCATTCAAAAACCAAGAAACCTCAATCAGAAACCTTGAGAGACACATGGGGCAAATGGCTAAGCAAATTTCAGAAATGGATGAGAAGAGAGCAAATGCCTTCCCCAATGTCACTGAAGAACACCCAAGGGACAAAGGAAAAGCCACAAAATGGGAGGAGTGCAAAGTAATTACAGTGGGAAGTGAGAAGACTATGAAGAAGGAAGCCATCAATCAGGACAAACATAACAGAGAGGTTCCACAAGAAGAGACAGAAGGGAAAAGTAAAGAGGATCAAGAAACCAAAAATGCACAAATTTCAAAGGGAGACAAGAACATCATTGAATCACAACTACAAAAGAAGAGGGAAGAAGTGAATCCTTGTGTCCCCAAACTCCCATATCCTCAGAGGTTTAAAAATGAAAATGAGGATAAGCAATACTCAAAATTCCTGGACATATTCAAGACACTTAGCATCAATATTCCTTTCTTGGAAGCACTTGAATAGATGCCACTATATGCCAAATTCATGAAGGAAGTGCTGACAAAGAAAAGATCCCTGAAGGAAGGACAGATTGTTGAGATGACAAAGGAATGTAGTGCTATCCTCCAAAGAGAGTTGCCAGAGAAGAAAGATGATCCTGGGAGTTTTTACATACCTTGCACCATAGGGGACATAACAATTGAGAAGTCATTCTGTGACCTTGGTGCAAGCATAAACTTGATGCCTTTGTCTCTAATGAGAAAACTCCGAATTTGTGAGATGAAATCCACCCGAATACTCCTGCAAATGGTTGACAAATCCATCCAACAAGCACTTGGAGTTGTAGAGAATGTACTGGTAAAGGTGGGGAAATTCCTTCTCCCAGCTGATTTTATCATCCTGGATATGGAGGAGGACCCTAACACTCCCATCATTCTGGGAAGGCCTTTCCTGGCTACAGGCAGAGCAGTGATAGATGTTGAAAAAGGAGAATTGTTGTTGAGAGTGCATGATGAGCACCTAGCATTCCATGTTTTTAAAACCCTGCATGAACCCACTCAAGAAGAAGACTATACAGAGGATAAAGGCAGGGATCATAGCTTGAAAGAGGCATTCAATGAGTTAACTCCAAGACTTCCAAATCCATGCTTCAAAGAAGTAGAGATGGTGCAACAGACCAAAGAAATCAAGGAGGAACTAGATCCAAAACCCCCAGATGGGAGCCTCAACACTCCAGATAAAGAACCACCAAGGCATGAATTATCTCCTGAGAAAGAAGAAAAGAAGAAGAGGCCAAAAGGGTGGAGAAATAAGAAAATTCCCACTGAAGGCTTCTCACCAGGGGATAAAGTGGTGTTAAACACCCAACCAATGAAGGTGTCTCCACAATTATCTGAATACTACACTGTGTACCGGGTCCTTTCACTTGAACACCTAGAGATCATCAAAGAGGAGACTGGAAGGAAGTCCACAGTAAGAGGAGAAAAGCTGAGGCACTATGATTTTCACCCCCCATGATCAAAGAGTAAGATGTCAAGCTAGTGACAATAAAGAAGCGCTTGTTGGGAGGCAACCCAACCGGAGGTAGTTTTCTTTTCATAGCTTTTTCAATAAAAAT
>NC_029776.3:73404372-73409048 GCF_000817695.3 Arachis duranensis | reverse complement strand
AATAGCTTGAACCTTAGGACATATGCCTGTGGTGTTCTTGTACTAAGATCTGCTTGGATGAGTAAATTCTAAGGGGTATTTTAAAACCCGGTCACTTAGATCAACTGATTTGGGATGGCCAATTGAAAATCCACAATAAAGAGCAACTTAGATACAGAACATTTAGTTATCCAAAGAGATGCTGGGCATCAATGATCCTAGGAAGAATTAGTGAGCCATTTGTCTGTGGTGGAAAGATGTTGAGTAAAAAGAAAAAGAAAATAAAGCCAAAGGCTAATACTGCAACATTTAACACCAAACCTCCAAAAGAATAATAAGCTTATTAAGCATTATAAGCCAAGAAAAGTTACCAAGGGAGTAATTAAAAAGTAAGTCTTGTAACAGCAAGTTTAGCAAGCCTTTGAGGAAAGATGTGTATTATGTAGCAGCAACAATAATTGAGTTATCATTGTCTGCATAAATGCCCCATAGATCAAGTTCTGCTATCTGCATAATAAGGATATGCATTCTTTTATTATTCATTCCATTTTCTCTTAGTTTTGATGCTTGCTTGGGGACAAGCAAGGTTTAAGTTTGGTGTTGTGATGACAAGTCATCATATACCCATTTTTCAAGCTAATTTCACTTGTTTTGTTAGCATTTATGCACTTTCTTGCATCCTAAGTAAGTGATTTGGAGTGAAAATGCATAACTTCTTTAAATCAAGCAACCACCATGATATTAATGTTAACTCATGAGGTTTAAGCTAATTTTAATTGAATTTTAATTGATTTATAAGCCTTATGAATTTAGTGATACTTGGAGTGGTTGTTTTGGTTTATTTCAGGTGAAGAAAAGAATAAAAGAGAAAAGCGTGGCCTAAGAAAGCGTGACCCGAGGAGAAGGAAGCGTGGTCAAAGGAAGGAAAAGTGTGCCGCATACAATAGGGGAGGCAAGCATTGCCCTCCACAAGGGCACACTGCCCTCTAGGAGGGCAACATAAGGGAACAAGGCAAAGAAGGCAACTCTGCCCTGCCCACTACAAGGGCAGAGCACAAATTTGTGCCTTGGAATCAAGAAGAAGAAAATGTTGCCCTGCCCTCCACAAGGGCAGTATCGGGCTCACCAAGGAAGAAAATCAAAGGAAAAATGCCTATGATGCTTGCCACAAGAGTTGAACACGGGACCATGAGGAAGCAAGGAACTAAGTTCCATTACCGTGCCAAGAAACCAAGAAAAATGAATGAGCGTGTGTTTCTGCCCGGATTCGAACGCGGGACTTCATTTTGGAAACACTGCCCTGTCCTCCGCGAGGGCAGGGCAGCATTTTGTTGGAGCATGAATATGGCGCACCAAATCACTATCCTGGCAGCACCAGCGCGCACCACAGCACGATCCTGGCAGCACCATATTTTTCCTGCCCTGCCCTCCGCGCGGGCAGGGCAGCATTCTGCGCACCAGACCACACCAAGCAAGCACCAACACGCACCAAATCCTGCCCTGCCCTCCGCAAGGGCAGGGCAGCCTCCTGGAAGCAAATTGTTTTGGGCTAAAAATTGAATTAAAAATCCAATTTAATTCATTTCTTCACCAAATCAAAAGCCCATCCAAATCCCAAAATCCAAGAATAGAAAGTGTATAAATAGGAGCTAGTTTGATGTAATTAGGGACTTTTTGACTTACCTTTTGCTTAGCTTTGGAATTTTGCACTTTCTTTGAGCTTTGAATTTTATTTTGGCACTTTGGAGCTTCTCTTGGTGTCTTCACTGAGATTTCAGAGAATTGGGGAGGAGAATTGATCTCTCTTCTTCCTTGTTCTTGCTTGGGTCTTTTTCATTTCTTTGTTTTAATTCTTGGGTGTTTGGAATTGAGGAAATTCTGTCTCAATCCTCACTCAAGAACTCTTTATTTTCTTTTCTGCAAAATTGAATCAATTTACATTCTCTTTACTGTTTCTTCTTCAATTTCTTGCCAATTGCTTTGTGAACTTGGATCTGGGAAGGCAAATAGAGATCTAGGCTCTGCTACCTAGTCTCTTGAGACCTGAGGCCACGATTTACTTTTGGTTCTTCTGTGAACCTCTGCTGCACTTTATTTCCTTTCTGTTTGAATGCTTATTGCTTCTGATTCAATTTCTGCTCTCTTAATTGTTGCAATTTACTTTCTCTCTGTTTAGATTCTGCAATCCCAGTCCTCAAATCCCTTTTACATTTAAGCAATTTACATTTCTTGTCATTTAAGTTACTGAAATTTACATTTCTTGCACTTTAAGTTTCAGTCATTTAATTTCTTGTTCTTTAAGATTCAGTCTATTTTACTTTCCTATTCTTTAATTTACTGCAATTTCCCCTCTCCCTTTACATTCCAAGCAATTTAGCTTCTGTTATCTTCTGTTAAATTTAACCCACTCAACCAAAACTTGATTCGCTTGACTAAATCAACCACTAAACTAAAATTGCTCAATCCTTCAATCCCTGTGGGATCGACCTCACTCATGTGAGTTATTATTACTTGATGCGACCTGGTACACTTGCCGGTGAGTTTTGTGTTGGATCGTTTTCCACACATCAATGGGGATGCTTTATCCCTTTTGAATCTCTGCTTTCCTACTGCCTTCATCTAATCCTTCATACTCCTTTTCATGGCAAGCTGTATGTTGGGTGTCACCGTTGTCAATGGCTACTTCCCGTCCTCTCAGTGAAAATGGTCCTCTACGGTTTCTGTACGGCTAATCAACTGTCGGATTGCTCATCTCGGATAAAAAATACCATGCACAGATATCGTATGGCTAATCAGCTGTTGGTTCTCAATCGTGCAGAAATAGGATTTACTATCATTTTGCGTCTGTCACCACGCCCTACAGTCGCGAGTTTGAAGCTCATCACAATCATCACATCCCAGATCCTACTCGGAATACCACAGACAAGGTTTAGACTTTCCAGATCTCAAGAATGCTACCAATTGATTCTAGCTTATACGACGGAGGTTCCAATCTCAGATTCAGATGCCCATTGTCAGAGGGGAGTCGACGTGAATCGTTGATTAGAAACCCAAGAGATATACATTCAATGTTTGTTTCATGTAGAACGGAAGTGGTTGTCAATCACACGTTCATAAGTGAGAATGGTGATGAGTGTCACATAATCATCACATTCATCATGTTCTTGTGTGCGAATAGATTTCTTAGAATAAGAATAAGCATGAATTGAATAGAAAACAGTAGTACATTGCATTAATACTCGAGGAACAGCAGAGCTCCACACCTTAATCTATGGTGTGTAGAAACTCCACCGTTGAAATTACATAAGTGAAAATATGGTAGGCATGGTCGAATGGCCAGTCTACACAAAAGTTTAAGATAGCATAAAACTAATCAAAGATCTCCGATACAATAGTAAAAGGTCCTATTCATATCGGACTAGTTACTAGGGTTACAGAAATAAGTAAATGACGCAGAAATCCACTTCTGGGCCCACTTGGTGTGTGCTTGGACTGAGCATTGAAGCTTTCACATGTAGAGATCTTCCTTGGAGTTAAACGCCAGTTTGTAACTTGTTTCTGGCGTTTAACTCTGCTTTGCAACTTGTTCTGACGTTTAACACCAGAATAGGGCAGAAAGCTGGCGTTAAACGCCAGTTTACGTCGTCTAAACTTGGGCAAAGTATAAACTATTATATATTGCTGGAAAGCCCTAGATGTCTACTTTCCAACTCAATTGAGAGCGTGCCATTTGGACTCTAGTAGCTCCAAAATTCTATTTCGAGTGTAGGGAGGTCAGAATCCAACAGCATCAGCAGTCCTTTGTCAGCCTCTAAATCAGATTTTTGCTCAGGTCCCTCAATTTCAGCCAGAAAATATCTGAAATCACAAAAAAATACACAAACTCATAGTAAAGTCTAGAAATGTAAATTTTGTTTAAAAACTAATAAAAATATACTAAAAACTAACTAAATCATACTAAAAACTATGCAAAAACAATGCCAAAAAGCGTATAAATTATCCGCTCATCAATTACTCACGAAACAATGCTAATAGACGTGGCCGTGGAGGATGGAATAGTCGTGGTGGTGATCGTTTCAACAACAATTACAACAACAATTCAAGAATACAGTGTCAGCTGTGTGGACGATTAGGGCATGTGGTGTGAAATTATTACCATAGGTTTGATCACTCATTTAACCCCAATTCTAGAAGTACCTCTGTAACACTGGTGCACGAAATTGTGATCACTACTTTTCACAAATCAATTAATCCCCGGTAATGAATCCAAAAACTTGGTGTTCAATACCATGGCATAAACACAACTTCGCACAACTAACCAGCAAGTGTACTGGGTCATCCAAGTAATAAACCTTACGCGAGTAAGGGTCGATCCCACAGAGATTGTTGGTATGAAGCAAGCTATGGTCACCTTGTAAATCTTAGTCAGGCAAACTCAAATGGGTATGGTGATAAACACATAAAACATAAAGATAAAGATAGAGATACTTATGTAATTCATTGGTGGGAATTTCAGATAAGCGCATGAAGATGCTGGTCCCTTCCGTCTCTCTGCTTTCCTACTGTCTTCATCCAATCCTTCTTACTCCTTTCCATGGCAAGCTTAAGCAAGGGTTTCACCGTTGTCAGTGGCTACCTCCCATCCTCTCAGTGGAAATGTTCAACGCACCCTGTCACGGCACGGCTATCCATCTGTC
>NC_029776.3:73393922-73400293 GCF_000817695.3 Arachis duranensis | reverse complement strand
CTTCATGATTGCTCCAAGGTATTTAGCAACTTGCTCTTCAGTGACATACTCATCCTCTTCAGAGGAAGAATACTCATCAGAGCTCATGAATGGCAGAAGTAAGTCCAATGGAATCTCTATGGTCTCATTTTGAGCCTCAGATTCCCATGGTTCCTCATTGGGGAACTCATTGGAGGCCAGTGGACGTCCATTGAGGCCTTGCTCAGTGGCGTTCACTGCCTCTCTTTCCTCTCCAAATTCAGCCATGTTGATGGCTTTGCACTCTCCTTTTGGATTTTCTTCTGTATTGCTTGGAAGAGTACTAGGAGGGAGTTCAGTAATTTTCTTGCTCAGCTGACCCACTTGTGCCTCCAAGTTTCTAATGAAGGACCTTGTTTCAGTCATGAAACTTTGGGTGGTTTTAATTAGATCAGAGACCATGGTTGCTAAGTCAGAGTTATTCTGCTTAGAACTCTCTGTCTGTTGCTGAGAAGATAATGGAAAAGGCTTGCTATTGCTAAACCTGTTTCTTCCACCATTATTGACCAGGAATCCAAGAGATACACACTCTAGCTCTCGCTTGTAGAACGGAAGTGGTTGTCAGGCACGCGTTCATAAGGACGGATGATGATGAGTGTCACGGATCATCACATCCATCAGGTTGAAGTACGAGTGATATCTTAGAACAAGAATAAGCTTGAATTGAATAGAAGAACAATAGTAATTGCATTAATACTCGAGGTACAGCAGAGCTCCACACCTTAATCTATGGTGTGTAGAAACTCCACCGTTGAAAATACATAAGTGATAATGGTTCAGGCATGGCCGAATGGCCAGTCCCCAAACGTGATCAAAGGATCAATCAAAAGACTAATTCAAAGATTAATTCCCCGATGAAAATACAATAGTAAAAAGTCCTATTTATACTAGACTAGTTACTAGGGTTTACAGAAATAAGTCTTAGTGCAGAAATCTACTTCTGGGGCCCACTTTCGTGTGTGCTTGGGCTGAGCTTGAGCTTTACACGTGCAGAGACTTCTCTTAGGGTTAAACGCCAAGTTGTAACGTGTTTTTGGCGTTTAACTCTGGTTTGTGACGTGTTTCTGGCGTTTTACTCCAGAATGCATCATGGAACTGGCGTTGAACTCCAGTTTGCGTCGTTTAAACTCGAATAAAGTGTAGACTATTATATATTGCTAGAAAGCCCTGGATGTTTACTCTTCAACGCAATTGAGAGCACGCCATTTAGAGTTTTGTAGCTCCAGAAAATCCATTTCGAGTGCAGAGAGGTCAGAATCCAATAGTATCAGCAGTCCTTTTTCAGCTTGAATAAGATTTTTGCTCAGATCCCTCAATTTCAGCCAGAAAATACCTGAAATCACAGAAAGATACACAAACTCATAGTAAGGTCCAGAAATGTAAATTTTGCATAAAAACTAATAAAAACATCCCTAAAAGTAGTTGAATCCTACTAAAAACTACCTAAAAATAATGTCAAAAAGCATATAAATTATCCGCTTATCAACTTTCTTGCTCTGTTTCTTCCTTCTCTTTCACTTGGCCCAATTTTTATTTTCTCATTCGGATTATTTGATTTTTCATTAGGTGATTATCACCTTGGGACCCACTTCATTTGCATTCTGAATGTGGATTGGATTAGTCATCCCATCAGAAAATCTAGAAACAAAAAAATTACTTATAAGCCTTTAAATTCGTGAACACCGAAAGATATTAGTTATGTGTCAGACCAAATTTATAAACATTTGTAAAATAACTTTTGAGATGTATGAAAACTTAGACCTGTTTAAAAACAGTTTCTGATATATATACTACTCAAACAAAATAAATAAAGATAGATAGAGTTAAAAAAATGTGCAAAAACCAAGAATGTATGGTAGTTCGACTAACCATACTTCGGAAGTTGAAAATTTTACTACTTTAACAACTGTTTATAAGATATTTTTTCTCAAATTTTTTTATAGGCTAAACATGGCTTAGATTCTTAATCTATCTAATAACTTTAGATAGTGTTAAACACTATAGTGGCTAAAATCAATCAATTAATTTAATAACATTAGATATTAATCAAGTACATGAACTACTCAAAAACTGTTTGCTAATCTAATGTATAATAATACAAAGTTTAACTTAGACTACAAACAACTTATAGTAACTCTTTTGAGGTATCAAAAGTATATATAAAATGAAGGAAATAAAAGAATTTAAACTGAACAATTAAAAGCAAATGATCAGAAATTCATTTTAGTTCGAACTTCTTATCCATTTTAGGGTTGTTCATTAATATGTATTTATAATGTGAACTTGACAAAGAGACGGCAAAAATCTTTTCTTTCTTCACTAAATACTTGATTTCTTAAATTAAGTAAAAAGTAGGCTATTTTTTATATGAAAAAAAAAATATTAGTATTTTTATTAAAAATGAGATTATTTAGTATAATTACATGTGAGTAAATTTTATAGGTAGAGAGTTAATACGCAGGGTACGTCTTAAATACATGTCAACATTCTGACCAACACACAAGATACGTGTTAGACACATTTTTTACACATTCACAATATTGTAATACACTTCAATATCAATGTTTAACCAAAATACTATCTTCATCTTCATATTAAAAATTATTTCTGTCAAAAGTGTACATTACACTACAAGAAAAATACTCATTTAGCCACGCTTCTTCTAAGCTACATTTGAAAAGCAAACCCTATTCTATGAATAGGCTACGCTTTCTCCGTGTTGCCTTTTTATAAGAGAAAAGGATACTCAAATGTGGCATCATTTAAAAAGCATAGCCTTAGGTATTATAGAAATCACTTATAAAGCGTAGCCGTAGGTTGATATCTATAGGTTCACTTTTCGTATCAAAGGAGACGCTTTTAAAGGGTAGCCTATTTGTTAAGTTTTGGGTGCATTTTAAAAGTGATGCCTAATGTATCTAGAGCAAAAAACTTAACACTTAGTAAATTTTTTCATTTTTTTCCTGAAAGCAAACTGATGAGTTACTAGTTACTCGTACATTTTTTATGTTTCAGTAATATTTAATATACTTTGTAAGACATCACGTGGTCAATTATCTTGTCTCTAATTTTAGTCTAATTTATAAAACTTATTTTTTAAATTAAATATTTAATATTTAAAATTCATTTTTTAATAATTTTAAATTAAATATTAATTTTTTATTTTTAATAAATTAAGCACTAAATTTTAGATATTATAACAATCACCAACATTATATAGCGAGGAATGATATATACAACATTTTTTGTACATCTCTCTTCTATATCACCTACTTTTGTATTAAAAACATTCGATAACAAGTAAGATAATATAAAAGGATTGTATGTAAAAAAAAAGTATTAAAAAAGAAGAATTTGTAAATGATGAAAAAAAAAGGTTAAACTTAATCCTTAAAGGACCAGTTTTCCAGTGTAAAAAAAAGAACCAGTTTGAAAAACGTAAAACTAGTAGCTCAAATGGATTTGTATTGATTTTTTTTCCTTTCAAATTTTGTATAGGATGAATTACATACACTCACCTTCATCCTCGTAAAACCCTCTCACTCTCGCCATTCAGAGTCGTCGCCTCCCGTTCACGGCTCACCTGCACATATCCACATTGACCGTCGTCACTCCTCTTCGCCATCGCTTGCACTGATTGAAGCTGTGCCGCCCTCACCATCATCGTTGTGCAGCCCTCACCATCGTTGCTGCGCCGCTCTCACCATAGTCATCTCCGTGCTTCTCATCATCGTCTTTGATGTGCTCACATCATTGAATAGGTATGTATTGATTTCTATTTGCTTCTGAAATTGATCAGTGGCTTAGGGTTCCTATTTTAGGGGTTTTAATTTGGGGCTTTTAATCTCTCAAAATATGGGTTTGTGAACTGTAATTTGATAACATGCATGCTGTTGTTGATGAAGATGTGTGGTATTTTACGGTTTGTGAACTGTGATTTAATATACAGCTTGTCTATTTTCTCTGTATTTTTGTTTCTGAGACTGAATCCAAATGCAGCGTTAATAAGCTTTTGTTTCTGTGATTTCTCAATGAATAAGTTGGCTTCCGTTTTTCTGTTTTTAGCTTCCTGTTTTTAGCTTCCTGTTTCTAACAGAGTTCTTGCAGTTTGAACGGTTTCTTGGTTAGCCAGAAACAGAACTGGTGTGAAGAATGTAAAGAATGAAAGAAGACAAGGAGTAGAGAAGTAGAAGACGAAGAAGAAAGGTGAGCTGAATGAGCTATAACATTTGCACTCATTGACTCCATTGACGCCACCGCAGCAAGTAATCCGTTGTAGCAGGTAACTCTTATGCACATTCTCTTTTTCTTTTTTCTGTAGCCTATGATTGGATTCAACAATGGAGCTTCTCTTTATATTATTTCACTTTTGCGATTACGTTTCTCTGTGTTTGAACTTTGAAGTGAAAGTGCAAATCTCTTTAGGACTCGCTATTCAAATTTATAATGTGTTTCATTGCTTGCTTCAGTGTGTAATTTCATGATTTAACTTTTTTCTATATTCAATAGGTGAACGGTGAGCATTTAGGACCAGAATGATTGAATGTTGGTTGTTGATTAATAAATTACTGTTTGAATTTGCATTGTAATAAATAATTGAGTTCATATTTAAACAGCCTAATTACAGAATATTAGGCTTTAATGAAGCTTTTTCGCCAATGAGGTTTTCTTTTCTATGATTTATGAGGAAAGTTCATTTTGAAAATTAAGCTTATTTTGTTTGGTACACAAGTTAATAATAGATTTACTTGGGATTTGATTACTCATCCATTTGGTCAGTTAATTTGTTGCATTTCATTCTAATTTTTGAAATGGCGAAAATATGCACGTGCTGCATTCTATGATTCTCTGCACTATGTACTTATTTCTTCTTGTTTTCCAATTGAATATTTTCTGGAAAGTTTTCTCTGCTTTCATCATAATTCATAATTGTTGGTTTAGTGTTGGTCTTTGATTGTCGGAGCATTTTGAGGACTTGCTCATTGAAGAAGCAAATTGATGCTGAAGCTCATGCTGTTCATGTTTGACTTGCAGAGCTTAGTTTGGTTGCTTCCTTCAAAAGGCATGTGACGTGAGCACAAGTTTAAAAACGGTGTGATAACATACCATGTGAAATAGAAAGTTCTAGACATAATTAGGCACAAGAGAAAAACTACAGCAAACATTTTTTAGGGCCCTTGTCATATCAAAGATATCATGCACCATTGAAACAAAACACATGTAGGCTATAGGGGCCATAAGCCTGCCTTTCAAAACCTTTGGAGAATAGAGATTATCTTATAGCTGTGATGCTTCCGTCCAACTAAATGCACTAAAGTATGCAAGAAGTGGACAGATTCCACATGAAGTGATAATTAAGATAGTTTCTTCAGAAAGAATCCACAACTATTCCAAAACACACCATAAAAGCTGTGGCACGGGTAGTGATAAGCACACTAGTGCTTGTTTTATTTTTCAACCACTTATTTACCTCTTTCATTGCAAAGACTTTTGTTGATTAAACGATTCATTTTATAGCTAAGTCAATGGAGATAGACTATTAAATTAAATATTTTTAGTGTCATGAACCAAGAAGAAGTTGGATGATGAATTGATGATGGATACATATTATATTGAACAACATTTCAAATCTTTATTGTCTTTATGTAGAAATGGAGCAGTATGATCTGCAAAGACAAAGAAAGGATATGAAAAACAAAGGAAGAAATGTTGTGTGGTCAATTGCAATGGATAAGTGTCTGATTGAAGCCTTGGCTGTTCAGGCAAAACGTGGGAACAAAATTGATAAATGTTTCAATGAAAATGCCTATACCTCTGCCTGTGTGGCTGTGAACGAAATATGGTGGTGACTTTTACACCAAGCAATGCAAAAGGAAAAACACTATTCGCCTAATTAATTTTTATTCAAAAAAAAAATGTCGGTGTGGAAGCTATAGTTCCAGCAGCTTCAATGTATATTATGATGATAGTGGAAAAAGAAAATTATCATGTGCTTGTTATTGGAATATGAAATTATATCCTCTTTCTGTAGAGCAAATAAAGAAGTTTTAAATACTTGGGATTTGATTACTCATCCATTTGGTCAGTTAATTTGTTGCATTTCATTCTAATTTTTGAAATGGCGAAAATATGCACGTGCTGCATTCTATGATTCTCTGCACTATGTACTTATTTCTTCTTGTTTTCCAGTTGAATCAAAGTATTTTCTGGAAAGTTTTCTCTGCTTTCATCATAATTCATAGCTGTGGGTTTAGTGTTGGTCTTTGATTGTTGGAGCATTTTGAGGACTTGCTCATTGAAGAAGCAAATTGATGCTGAAGCTCATGCTGTTCATGTTTGACTTGCAGAGCTTA
>NC_029776.3:73393105-73393822 GCF_000817695.3 Arachis duranensis | reverse complement strand
AGTCCCCAATTAGAGGTGTCCAGGGTTCTTAAGCACACTCTTTTTGCCTTGGATCACAATTTTATTTCTTTCTTTTCTCTCATTTTTTCGTTTTCTCTCTTTTTTTTTCGAAATTTTTTTTTTGTATTCACTGCTTTTTCTTGCTTCAAGAATCATTTTTATGATTTTTCAGATCCTCAGTAACATGTCTCCTTTTTCATCATTCTTTCAAGAGCCAACATTCATGAACCACAAATTCAAAAGACATATGCACTGTTTAAGCATACATTCAGAGAACAAAAATATTGCCAACACATCAAAATAATTAAACTGTTATAAAATTCAAAATTCATGCAATTCTTCTCTTTTTCAATTAAGAACATTTTTTATTTAAGAGAGGTGATGGATTCATAGGACATTCATAACTTTAAGGCACGGACACTAAGACACTAATGATCACAAGACACAAACATAGATAAACATAAGCACTAGAATTCGAAAAACAGGAAATAAAGAACAAGGAAATTAAAGAACGGGTCCACCTTAGTGATGGCGGCTCCTTCTTTCTCTTGAAGATCCTATGGAGTGCTTGAGCTCCTCAATCTCTCTTCCTTGTCTTTGTTGCTCCTCTCTCATGATTCTTTGATCTTCTCTAATTTCATGGAGGATGATGGAGTGTTCTTGGTGCTCCACCCATAGTTGTCCCATGTTGGAACTCAATTCTCCTAGGGAGGTGTT
>NC_029776.3:73381357-73389852 GCF_000817695.3 Arachis duranensis | reverse complement strand
CCTCCAGCAGAGCTATCCAAAGACATTTTGGATAGTTCAGAGAGACCATCATAGAAAATAACTATGATGCTCCATTCAGAAAGCATGTCAGATGGACACTTTCTGATTAACTGTTTGTATCTTTCCCAAGCTTCATAGAGGGATTCTCCTTCCTTCTGTCTGAAGGTTTGGACTTCCACTCTAAGCTTAATTTTTGAGGTGGAAAGAACTTTGCCAAGAAGGCATTGACTAGCTTTTCCCAAGAGTTCAGGCTTTCTTTAGGTTGTGAGTCCAACCATATTCTAGCTCTGTTTCTTACAGCAAAAGGAAATAGCATAAGTCTGTAGACCTCAGGGTCAACCCCATTAGTCTTGACAGTGTCACAGATTTGCAAGAATTTAGCTAAAAACTTATGAGGATCTTCCAATGGAAGTCCATGGAACTTGCAATTCTGTTGCATTAGAGAAACTAATTGAAGCTTAAGCTCAAAGTTGTTTGCTCCAATGGCAGGCATAGAGATGCTTCTCCCATAGAAGTCGGGAGTAGGTGCAGTAAAGTCACCCAGCACCTTCCTTGCATTGTTGGCATTGTTGTTGTTTTCGGCTGCCATGTGTTCTTCTTCTTTGAAGAATTCGGTTAGGTCCTCTACAGAGAGTTGTGCCTTGGCTTCTCTCAGTTTTCGCTTCAGGGTCCTTTCAGGTTCAGGATCAGCTTCAACAAGAATGCTTTTGTCCTTGCTCCTGCTCATATGAAAGAGAAGAGAACAAGAAAATGTGGAATCCTCTATGTCACAGTATAGAGATTCCTTGAGGTGTCAGAGGAAAAGAAAAAATAGAAGGTAGAAGTAGAAAATTCGAACTTATCAAAGAAGATGGATTTCGAATTTTGCATTAAGGAATAGTGTTAGTCCATAAATAGAAGGATGTGAGAAGAAGGGAAGTAATTTTCGAAAATTAAGTAAAAGATTTTGAAAACATTTCTGAAAAACACTAATTGATTTTCGAAAATAAAAGTGGAAAAGAAATAAAGTGATTTTTGAAAAAGATTTTGAAATTAGAAATCAAAAAGATTTGATTGAAAACTATTTTGAGAAAGATGTGGTTAAGAAGATATGATTGGTTTTAAAAAGATGTGGTTGAGAAGATATGATTTGAAAAACATTTAAAAAAAATTTGATTTTAAAATTAATGACTTGGCTATCAAGAAAAGATACACTACAAGAAAAATACCCATTCAGCCACACTTTTTTTAGGCTACATTTGAAAAGCGTAGCCTATTCATAGAATAGGCTACGCTTTTTCCGTGTTGCCTTTTTATAAGAGAAAAGGATACACAAATGCGGCATCATTTAAAAAGCGTAGCCTTAGGTATTATAGAAATCACTTATAAAGCATAGCCGTAGGTTGATATCTATAGATTCACTTTTCGTATCAAAGGAGACGCTTTTAAAGGGTAGCCTATTTGTTAAGTTTTGGGTGCATTTTAAAAGTGATGCCTAATGTATCTAGAGCAAAAAACTTAACACTTAGTAAATTTTTTCATTTTTTTTCTGAAAGCAAACTGATGAGTTACTAGTTACTCGTACATTTTTTATGTTTCAGTAATATTTAATATACTTTGTAAGACATCACGTGGTCAATTATCTTGTCTCTAATTTTAGTCTAATTTATAAAACTTATTTTTTAAATTAAATATTTAATATTTAAAATTCATTTTTTAATAATTTTAAATTAAATATTAATTTTTTATTTTTAATAAATTAAGCACTAAATTTAGGAATAGGCTACGCTTTTCTCCGTATTTCTTTTTTGTAGGAGAATAAAAAACACATTTGTAGCATCACTTGAAAAGTGTAGCCTTAAGTATTATACATATCACTTATAAAACGTAGCCTTATCTTAAAAGTTATGGGTTCACTTTTTATACCAAAGAATACACTTTTAAAGAGTAACCTATTTATCAAATTTCAAGAACGCTTTAAAAATGTTGTCTAATGTATTTCAAATCAAATATCCGACACTTAGTAAAATTTTTTTCAATATTTAGCAAATGATACACATACAAACACTTAGCCAAATAAAATGAAAACATAAAACCCCACCTTAGTTTTTCCCTTCTTCGCGCCACCCCCAAATCAGAGAAGACTCTGCGCCATCACCACTCATTGTAACATCCCTAATTTCTAACCCTAAATTCCAAAATCCCCAAATTAACTCAGAAAATCCTAATTTCCCCAGTTTCTGACCCTAACATCTGCAACCTCACCCTCCTTCAACGTACAAACAAAAGCAGCACTGTAGAGAGAAGAGGGATCGGGAGAAGAAGAGAAGAGAGGAAAGGCCTGCCCAGCCGTCACCACCGCAGTGCCGCTGCAACTATTGCCACCTTCAGAGCTGCGGAAAGTCGTCCTCCCTGCCGTCGAATGCCGCCGTCGTGTCGCACATGAGAGAGAGAGAGAGACAGATTCGAGAGGAGCTACCCACGATCGCTGCCGTCGAAACCAGGCTCGTCGCCGTCACCACCCACGAAGCTGCGAGGAGCCGCTGTCGTGCTCGTGTCGCTGTGCGCCGTCGAGCTGCCCTCACCCTGAGCCGTCGATCTGTCGCCACCGCTACAAGGGCTTGTCGCTGAAGCCACAACTGTCACTGAGCTTCCGTTGCCGCTGCCGTTCAAGCCGTTGCTGCCGTCGATTTGGAGTTACTGCGATTGGAGCCACTAGCGGGGTTGAGTTGCTACTGCCCTGTTGCCGTCGTAATCATATTCAACGTCCACTACCCTGAGCTGTTTTTGCCTTTGAGTTCGTTGAGTTCGGATTCCTTGTGCTACTGTAACTGTCATTACTGCTGTGGGAACCAACGTTTCTGTTTGGCTGCTGTTGAAGGTCTTCCACCATCACTGGAGCTGCCCAGAATCATCGTGGAAGCTGCCAAGATATATGGTTGATTTCTAATTATGCCAAGACATCATCACTAATTAAGTTTTATGTTATTTTTTTATTTTATTTTATGTACTGACTGCATTATAACTTGTGAATCCCATTTCCTTTTTGATATTCAATGTTTTGACAAACTGCCATGGTTTATAATCTATTGATACTTGCCATTTTCATGCTTAATCAGTCTGATTTAGAGATATTTTGGAGCTAACTAAGGCTTTTAACATGAAAGAGACTGAGGCAAAGGCATATATATATTTAAAATCCAGACTGAGGCAAAGGCAAAGGCTTTATGATTTTGCACTTACAGACTATGTTTGTTCAAGCTTAGTAGTAAGTCCTGTATGGCTGTATAATCTTTCTTTCACGTGTTAATATTTCTTTGAGAATGTTGGCACAAAAAATGTAAAATGGTTGTCATATTGATATTGTATTTGTACTGATATTCCCATTTCTCGGGTATTCTTAGAATAGTAATTTTTTTTAATTTTTAGTGAAAAAAGTAATTTAACCTCTCTGAACTTTAAGCTCACATGCACTTTACACCCAAAATCAATTTACTTTTTGTAACATTTTGATTTAGTACCTATTTATTAACTCACTGCCTCCCCTTATTTGTCAGTTATCTGTTTTGAAGCATGAAAACGAAGCATTATCAAATGCAGAAAAGCGAGCATCTGATGAGGTTCATAGTTTATCTGAAAGGGTGCAGCGCCTGCAGGTACTGCTCATTTCTTATTTGTGTTTCTTTGATATATACACACTTCTGATATGTCAAGCTAAACTATATAATTATTTTAAACATGTTTTGAGACTTCACTCAATAATTAATTTTAAGTATTGGTTGTTGAATAGCTTAGTTGTTATTAGATTAAGAAGCAGTTACGTTCACACGGTCATAGCCTCCATTTTTCTTTGTTTGACTTCATGACTTTTATGTTAGTCCAAGTCTTACACACGGTCCATTTCTTTCAGATTAATATAAAATAATATGAAATATGAACATGAAACGTTTTTTCTTTTCATGATGTCACCGTTTTTTATAAGATTATATTCATTCATGCAATCATCTATCTATATTATTTAATTAATTAATGAATTTGTGTGGTTTCTTTTTAGGAAAGGGAGATTTAATAACATGTTCTAAGCAAAAGAATTCAGAGTTATTTCACGCGGTTCTTGGAGGCTTAGGACAATTTGGAGTTATAACAAGAGCAAGAATTTCTCTTCACCCAGCACCCACAAAGGTACGTTTCATTTTAAAAAATATAAAAAAATAATTTATTTTTAATTTTATATTTTTTAAATTAAGATTTAAAACTTAAATTTTAACATATATTTTATACTGATCATTAATTTTAGTGGCTGATTTTAGTGACTTAACATAATCGTATCAATTTATAATGCTATTTTATACAAAGATATCAACATGAGAGTATTCAATGTATAATACTATTTGGGTTCAAATTTAAATATGGTGGTGACTTTTACACCAAGCAATGCAAAAGGAAAAACACTATTCGCCTAATTAATTTTTATTCAAAAAAAAAATGTCGGTGTGGAAGCTATAGTTCCAGCAGCTTCAATGTATATTATGATGATAGTGGAAAAAGAAAATTATCATGTGCTTGTTATTGGAATATGAAATTATATCCTCTTTCTGTAGAGCAAATAAAGAAGTTTTAAATTAAAATAATTATTTTAAGTAAAATATGATCATTTTTATTTTACGATAATAATATTAATAGTAGTTTCTAAAACTAAAAAACCGGGTGTTGTAATTTAAATTTAATCATTATAATTAATGTATTAATTCTAGTGTATGTAAAACAATTTATGCACATGTATAAGATATTAAAATTATAATCTTCTAACTAAGGTGCACGAACTGGGGTAGGTTAATGATGATTATTGTGGGTCACCTTGTTCTTCATAATATTAGTACTAATATATTATAATAATAATTTAATTATTCTGTTTGTCTTCAATTAGTTGTTTCTGAATTGTGACTTCAACTCTTTAGAATATTTTATCATTTGAGAAATTATACTATGTTATAGTTGATGTTCTGAAGAAAAAACCAGAGTATGGACTCTATTTGATTTGTGCATTACTTCAAAACTTGTTGATTCTTTCTACTTTGGATTCTTCTTCCTTTTTCCTTGTGAGATTCATGCTGAGGGTGTTACTGTAGGTCCAAATGAAGAGGCTAAAAAGTTTTATAATTTAATAGATGGGGCAAGTCAAGAGTTATACCCGGGCTGCAAGAAATTTTCTACATTATCTTTTACCATCCGCTTGTACTTGTTAAAGTGTTTGCACGGTTGGAGCAATGCCTCCTTCACTTCCCTTCTAGAGCTATTGAAAGAGGCAATGCCTGAAATTAACATACCTCCAGTAGGACCAAGTTACTTTTGATATTGGACAGCCAGTAGGACCAACCGATCAAAGTGTGTCTAATTTAACTAGTTTCGTAGGCACAATTGGTAGAAATAAAAGATTTGTGAGTCTTTTATACACTAGCTGGCATGCTGTAACTCTTAAAGCTAAGAAATTCATGTGAAACTATGTTAATGTAAGACTCTTCTATTATTATTAAATCTCGATTATTTTAAATATAGGAAGGTGCGTATAACACTGTTGATATCATGCAGACCAAGTTTATCCTCCCAGATAGTGAAGAAAAGTGGGTGATCCAAGCAATTCGGGATGCTTGGAAGCGGTTCAAGGGAAAGATTAAGCAGAAGCACTTTGTTCCCTTTGATACCATCGAAGATATGGTGAAAAATCGACCGACACAAGTTCCAGAAAGTCAATTCATAAAATTGATCTATTATTGGAGTCATCCTACAATCCAGGTAAAATAGTTGGTACTTTAATTGCAAATATATTACTGTTTGTTAAGACATAAGCAAAATAATGAAAATTCAATTGATAATGTTGGAATCTGTCCTCTCTCATGCTGTACAAACACATGTCCATTCTGATGTAGGTTCTTGAACTGAATTGAATTTTCTTAGGATATATTGCTGCCAGTTCCATTCTGAACTTCTGAATTTGTGTATTTACAATTCTATTTTTGGCTACTTTGTTTGCTGTAATTTTAAGTTGCTGCAATTCTATTTTCTATAGTTCTATTTTGTGCAATTTTATTTTCTGCAATTCTATTTTGTGCAATTATATCTGCTGCTATTCTGGTTGCTGTAGTTTTGTTTGCTGAAGCAAAATTTAATTATATTTTTCTCTGTTTCTATATGCTAACTTTTTATTCAATTATAGTCAATAAGTGAAAAAAATAAGAAACATAAAGAACAGCAAAAGTTTCCACATCGCATGGGGCCAATCAATTTCGGAAGAGTACGAGTGGCTCTGGTATACTTATTTAATATTTGTGCTGGGATTTGTTTAGTTATGTTGTTATAGACTGACTTATTTAAGGCTTTATTTTGTAGCGCGCGACAAAGGAAACAAATGAGGAACCAAAAAGGTTTGAAATGTTCCTTGCTACTCGAACAAGTCGGAAAAGGAAGGAAATTGATCAGGAAACACAAGATGCAATTGTATGAGAGTTCATTGAATTACTAATGATTATAAGTCAAATTTAGGATACGGTAATTAATTCTATTTCAAATGTTTCTTTTAATTAGGATGAATTCCAAAACCGGCAAGCTGCTGGTGAAACAGATGAGGAAGCTTTTGAGTCTTTATTTGGAAAAGAACAACCAGGTCGGGTTAGGTGCTATGGAAGATCTGTTACACGAAGTGACTTAAAAAAGCATGCAGAAATTTTTGAACTCAAGCAACAACACCAAGAGGAAGTCACATCTTTGAAGGCTGAACTTGGAGACATGAAAGCCAAACAGCAGCACCAAGAGGCTGACCTTCATGGAT
This sequence comes from Arachis duranensis, assembly GCF_000817695.3. Classification (NCBI taxonomy): domain Eukaryota; kingdom Viridiplantae; phylum Streptophyta; class Magnoliopsida; order Fabales; family Fabaceae; genus Arachis; species Arachis duranensis. Next base: position 73,383,047 of record NC_029776.3, on the reverse strand, counting down.
TGCGAAACATGATTAAGTTACTAGTTCAGCGATCTGAACCTGGAATGAGGTCGGAAGAAATTGAAGCTTTGTTACAAGATGCCCAACACTCTCCAATTGATGCAAATAGCGCTCATGGATCAACACATATTCCAAACATAAATATGGTATGACCAGTTTTTTTTATTCCCTAATATTTGTTTATATATTGTTAATTGTTAATTAGGATTCTGAATATCTACTGTTAAATTTAAAATTTTTATTTGTTAGAACTTAGGAGGATGCCAAATTTTTTAATTTGAACTGAAATTGAAGAAGATGAAAGCTGTGATTTGGGCTTTTTGGTTTTGTTTTTTCGTTATGTAATTTTATTATTATTGTTATCAGGGTGGAAGTTGTAATTTTTCTGGTTTTTCTGATTTTTCTGGTTTTGTTTTTTCATGCTATTATGCGCTGCTTGTCACTTGCACAATGCACTTGAGTTTCTGATTTTAGTTCCCATTTAGTATGAAGTCGTGTTACTCTGTTTTTTAGTTATGTCCTTTATGGTGATTTATAGTATTCCCTGAATATGATTGTTATTTTAAAGCAAAAGACTTTGGTTTATTTAATTATTTATTCAAACATAGTATGGTTTTGTTTCTTATTTTATGTTTTTGGTGAAATGAAAAGAAGAGTAGTTTCAATTATCCTATGCCGCTCGGATATTATATATGTTATTAATATGTTAATAATTACTTTTTTCTTGTTGTACTTTTTCAAATTATAATTATTTTTCTATATAATTATGCTGGATAATTCTAAAGATGCGAGTGAAGATTGAGATGCTGATCAGAAATTTTAAAAAAAAATGAGGGATAAAAGGCTACACTTATATAGAGTAGCTATAGGTATACTGTTTGCTACATTTATAAAGTGATGCTGTAGCCCTCAAAAGTGTAGCCTATTCTTCAGAATTACGGTAACTATTAGTGCTGAAAAGGGTAGCCTTAGGTCCTGAACAGCATCATTTAAAAAGCGTATCCTATTCTCAAAGGCCAAAAGTGTAGCCTTTGATACAGAAAAGCGTAGCCTTTGAGAATAGGCAACACTAGTATAGGCATCCCCTACAAAAGTGTCTCCGAAGCATAAAAAACGTAGCCTTTTCCTAAGGCATCACTTTTTTTTGTTTTTGGCTACACTTTTCAAATGTACCTGAATGGGTGTTTTTCTTGTAGTGTACTTCTGATTATTAATGATGGTTATTTGTTCTTAATTTTAATTATTGCTGATTTTGTTTGCTTAGGCAACATTTGTTTTTGAGAACAGGACACGACAATACACTAAGAACAAGATATAAAAGATAGATACACAAAATTTAGTATTTTTGCATTCTGTTTGGTGATAAAGTAGATCAAATTATGAAAATTGAATTTATTCTCATTTTTTCATTTAAAAAATTTGAGCAGAAAAATATAATAATAAAAAATATAATTATAAAAAATTAACAAGAATAATAAAAGAAAAAATAAAAAATAAGTTGTGTCATTTGTTAGTGTCTCTGTGTCCTTCTTATCAGGATGGACACAAAATACACTAATTCAGTTTCTCTGGATACACCGTCTCTGTCTATGTCTTCAAACACGATTTTGTGTCTCTGTATCTCTGTCTGTCTCGGTAAACAAACGCAACCTTAGAGATGAGTATTCAAATACAAACAAAAGTCAAAGAT